>NW_012267228.1:3333420-3348775 GCF_000151885.1 Dipodomys ordii
CAAATCCACCCTGGGCAGTAAAGTCCATTAGATTCTTATCTTTGCACCATTTCTTTGCCTCTGGTGTATTTACTTTGATACCCTTCTCTTTAACTATCACTATCATAGTATTCATAATCTTTTTTAAAAGGATAAAAGGGGACCAAAAGCTTATTAAAGGGGAGGGACTGTCATTTCACTGTGTCCCAGCCCCCAGATAATATACAGATGAAGTCTATAATACTAACTTTTCTTATTAGTGTGAAAGACAGGCTCAGAGGATGTTCCAAAGTCATTCATGGAACGTGAGGCAAAACTCGAGTCTCAAATCTCTTGCCCTCTATCCATTAAATCCCTATAACTGCAAGCACCTGCAAAACAAACTTTTCATCTCTTCAACTACCTCGAGTATGTGAGACCACACACACAGAGAGTAATGAATGGCTAGGGAACTTACTGGACTCCTCTTTTGTCAGGGTATCGTTACCACTTGATCTTGACAGTCTTCTTTTGAAAACCATTTTGAGTTAAATTATTTCCTAAAGTAAAATCAGACAACAAAAGTTATTCTCTAGACGGGCGCCGGTGGCTCACACTTGTCATCCTAGCTACTCAGGAGGCTGAGGTCTGAGGATCGCGGTTCAAAGCCAGCCCGGGCAGGAGTCTGTGAGACTCTTATCTCCAATGAACCACCAGAAAACCGGCAGTGGCGCTGCGGCTCCGGCGGTAGGGCGCTGGCCTGGAGCCGAAGCGCGCGGGACGGCGCCCACGCCACACGCACGGCACCACGTCCTCCGGAGACAGCTGGCGGGCGGGGCGGACGCCGTCCTGAGGCCGTCCTGAGGGCAGGGTCCTCCAGCAGAGTTAGGAGATAAAAGCCCTTCTCATTTCACCTCGTCATTCAGTGACGCCGGGCGGTACCTGTGGGGATTATCCCGACAGGAGACGGATGAGCAAACCGAGGTTCGAGGCGCGAGGCCCCAGGAGACAAGGCTGGGGCCGGCCCGGCGACTCGAAAGTTCGAGAGATAGACAGCGACCGCACTCAACTGCCGCGACGCCGACTCAGCCCCGCGCTTTCGATTTTCCCGCGCTGACTCAACGTGACGTCGTTGAACGCGCTCCGACGTGACGTCAAGACTCAGCGACGGAAGTCGGCGGCCCGGCGGCCCAGCTGGAAGCAGTGCGCCGCGGGTCGTGACTGCCGTCGAGTCCCGGGCCCACCCAGCATTGGGGCGAGAGAAGGCCCGGAAGCGGAATCTTAGAGGAACGGGACTTACCCCGGTTTGGCAGCCGGCTTTCAGTGAAGATGGCGGGGCCAGAACTGTTGCTCGACTCCAACATCCGCCTCTGGGTGGTCCTCCCCATCGTTATCATCACGTTCTTCGTGGGCATGATCCGCCACTACGTGTCCATCCTGCTGCAGAGCGACAAGAAGCTCACCCAGGAACAGGTGTCCGACAGGTGAGTCCCGTCCCCGGCCTGCCGACCTCGCTCCCCCTGTGACCTTGGGCAGCAAAGTGCCGGTTTGCCGGAGTTCGCGTCGCGCCCCTACTGGTAGTTTGGCCTCGGTCCTCGCAGTGTATTTCACGTCCGTCGTCGGTAAAATGAGGATGACGGCAGTACCTGCCTTGGAGAACAGGCTTTGGGGATCAATTAGATGATGTCTTTAAATCTCTCAGTACGGGGCTAATAATAATCGTGAATATTGGTAGTCAACTCGCTAACCTTCCGTACGATTATCTACAGTCTGTCCTATTCCTGCCCTTCGTTAGGAAGAGTTTCTACCGAGTTCTAGGTGCGTTACTGCCTTTAGTCGTGGTGACACCGGTCAAGTGGATGTGATCGTCTGCGTTCTGTGAAACAAAATTCTGTAATGGTCAGCTGGGACGCTAGGAAACAAAGCACCACTTTGCAAACTGTAAAACTGCCGTTAGAGAAATGTGATGGGTTCGCACGATCATTTCCCCTCCTAAAGTCGAGGCAACTTCTTCCTCACATGCTTCCTGTGGAAGTTATTTACAGAGACAGATTTTGAGATCACTTTCGGTTGTACATAAACATATATCCTGTTTAACTAACATTAACTAACAACTTTTAATCAGTTCTAATTATTTTCATGCAATCTCAAGAAATACTATATTGTTAACACCTCTTAGTCGCTATCAGTCTCTTTCTCCCCCCTCCCACTTGCTCTCTCTCCCTCCCTCTGTGTGAGTGTGTGTGTGTGTGTGTGTGTGTGTGTGTGTATGACAAAGTCTCTATAGGCAGCCCATGCTGTCCTCAAACTCACAATCCTACTCCCCCCCCCCAGGCTCTTACTTTAATAAAGAGAGTAAGCCCCAGGTTCAGAAGTTAACACATGTAATCATGTCTAGTAAAAATTTATTGCTTAATTTTATTGTACTTATTAGAAAGAATTTCTTTCACTGATGGCTGGTGGCTCTTGCCCATAATCCTAGCTACTGAGGAAACTGGGATCTGAGGATCACAGTTCAAAGCCAGTCCAGCCATTAAAGTCCATAAGACTTGTTTTGTTTTGTTTTGTTTTGCCAATGCTGGGGCTTGAACTCAGGGCCTGGGCACTGTCCCTGAGCTTCTTTTGCTCAAGGCTAGCAATCTGCCACTTGACCCACAGCACCACTTCTGGTGTCTTCTGTTTATAGTACTGAGGAATTGAACCCAGGGCTTCATGCACTCTATTACTAAGCCACATTCCCACCCCATTAGACTCTTATCTCCAAATAACTGCCCCAAAAAATTCAGAAGTAGGGGCTGGGAAGGTGGCTCAGTGGTAGAGTGCTTGCTTTGCATGCATGAGGCCCTGGGTTCAATTCTTCAGCACCATATAAGCAGAAAAAGCCGGAAGTGGGGCTGAGGCTCAAGTGGTAGAGCGCTAATAATCTACAGCTGAAGAGCTGGGGGACAGAGCCCAGGCCCAGAGTTCAGGCCCCACAACCGACAAAAAAAAAAAAAAATCAGAAGTAGAGCTGCGACTTAAGTGGGACAGGACCCAGGTCCTGAGGACCAATACCAAAATAATAATAATTTCTCTCATTTTGTGGAATATAATACTGGATTTCCATTTGCTGGAAATGTAAAGATTCTTTTAAATTAAAAACACATGGGAGCCGGGTGCTGGTGGCTCACACCTGTAATCCTAGCTACTCAGGAGGCTGAGATCTGAGGATCTCAGTTCAAAGCCAGCCCGGGCAGGAGAGACCATGAGACTCCTATCTCCAATAAACCACTAGAAAACCGGAAGTGGCGCTGTGGCTCAAGTGGTAGAGCGCTCGCCTTGAGCTGAAGAGCTGAGGGACAGCGCCCAGGCCCAGAGTTCAAGCCCTACGACCGACAAAAAAAAAAAAAACACATGGGGGGGGCACGCTGGAAAGGTGGCTCAGTTTAGACCCTTGCATGCATAAGGCCCTGGGTTCAATTCCTCAGCACCACATAAGCAGAAAAAGCCAGAAGAGGTGCTGTGGCTCAAGTGGTAAAGTGCTAGCCTTGAACTGAAGAGCTGAGGGACAATGCCCAGGCCCAAAGTTCAGGCCCCAAGACCTACACACACACACACAAAAAAGAAGAAGTTCCATGGTGACATTTAAGACTTTAAGCCAAGTCTCTGGTTCCTAAACCGGACACCATCTTAGTTGCAAGTTTATTTTTTCTGTAGCATGTTTCAGCCCTGACCATACTTACTTACTTTAACAAGTAACTTTACTACTAAAGGAATTTATAGAAAGATGCAAATTGAAGAGAGCATAGGTATTCAGCATTTCTTGGTACCTTCAAGTTAATTTTCGTTTGATCCTTACAGTAGCACTGAGATAGGTCATAGTAGACTTATTCCAATGGTTATAGAAAGAAAAGCCTGCAGAAGCAGCCTTTCCAGTGTAACCACAGTTCTAATTGTGCTTGAACATGTACTTGAACCCAGATTGGTCTCTGATCTGCTATCATTGTTCCTAACTGCCATTTCTGTACAATAGATGATATCCTGCACTATGTGAATTCTGATACTCGGACCCACTGCTGCCGTTCCTTTCTCCAAAATGACATTCATAGTTGATGCAATCTTTGTGTGGAACTGTTTTCAAAAAAAATAATAAAATAAGGCCGGGAGCCAGTGACTCATGCCTATAATCCTAGTTACTTAGGCTGATATCTGAGGCTCATGATTCAAAGCTACCCCCAGCAGGAATGTCCATGAGACTCTTTTCTCCAGTTAGCCACCAGAGCACTAGCTTTGAGCTGAAGAGCTCAGCAACAACACCCAGTCCCAGAGTTCAAGACCGAAGACTGACCAAGAAAAAAAAAAGTAAACTGTAGTTGTAATAATCAGAAAAAATAAAAGGAAAATGACTTTTAATAAAAATCATGTATATATATATTATATATATATGTTATATATATATATATTATAAGGTGGAATGCAGATGGATGCATGCATCTAGCTATAAAATCACCAGAAGGGATGGGTCAATTGAAGCCTGAAGTCTTCTTTTTTGAGACGGGGTCTCACTAAGTAGCCTAGGCTGAACTCATGATCCTTCTGCCTCTGCTCCTTAAGTGTTGGGATTATATTTGGAGAAAGGACATATATAAAACATGTTTTCCAACTTACAGAATGTAATAGTGCATTGGAAAAGAAGAAAAGAGTCACAGATTGTTAAGAATAGGGAATTCTAGGGCTGGGAAGGTGGCTCAGTGGTAGAGCGCTTGCCTTGCATGCATGAGGCCCTGGGTTCGATTCCTCAGCGCCACATAAGCAAAAAGAAAAAAAGCCGGAAGTGGCGCTGTGGCTCAAGTGGTAGAGCGCTAGCCTTGAGCTAAAGAGCTGAGGGACAGCGCCCAAGCCCAGAGTTCAGGCCCCACGACCGGACCCCAAAAAAAAAAAGAATAGGGAATTCCATGCCAGACACTGGTAGCTCATGCCTATAATCCCACCTACTTAGAGGGCTGAGATCTGAAGAATCATGATTCAAAGGCCATGCAGAAAAGTCCGTTAGACTCCATCTCCAAAGTAACCACTCTAGCAGGACTGGAGGAATGACTCAAGTAGAAGTGGTAGAACACCAGCTTGGCAAATGAGAGGTCCCCTAAACCCCAGTGCTGTCAAAAATAAAAAATAGAGCCTCAGGAGATAGAAATCTGAGGATTGGGATGTGAAGCCAACCCAGGCAGGAAAGTCCTGGAGACAAAGTCCTGGAGACCTATCTCCAATTAACTACCAAAAAAGCCAGAAGTAGGGGCTGGGAAGGTGGCTCAGTGGTAGAGCGCTTGCCTTGCATGCATGAGGCCCTGGGTTCAATTCCTCAGCACCACATAAGCAAAAAGAAAAAAAGCCGGAAGTGGCGCTGTGGCTCAAGTGGTAGAGTGCTAGCCTTGAGCTGAAGAGCTAAGGGACAGTGCCCAGGCCCAGAGTTCAGGCCCCACGACCGACAAAAAAACAAGCCAGAAGTGGAGCTGTAATTCAAATAGTAGAGCACTAGCCTTGAGCAAAAGAAGCTAAGGACAGTGCCCAGGTCCTGAGTTCAAGCCGCCCCAGAGAGAAAGAGAGAGAACTTCAGTTTGAGAAATACTGACTTTAAAAATTGAAGTTTTCCAGGTGCTAGTGGCTGTAATCCTAGCTACTCAGGAGGCTGACATCTCAGGATTGCAGTTTAAAGCCAACCTGGACAGGAAAGGCAGTATGAGACTTATCTCTAATTTAGCCACTAAAAAGCTGGAAGTGGAGGTGTGGCTCAAGTGATAGAGCTCTAGCCTTGAGCAAAAAAACTTTTAAGAGACAGTGCCCAAGCCCTGAGTCCCACCCCCAGCACACAGATACACAAAGAAAACAAAATCCCTAAAGTTTGGCAAGCTGGGGTGCTGCATGCCTGTAATTCTATCTCTTGGGAGGCTGAGGCAGGAAGTGCTTGGCTGTCATAGACCAGCACTGGTACACAGGCCACACACTGACTAGCATTAGTCTAGCTTCCTGGAATAGAGCAGATATAGTAAGGTCCCCTCTGTAGGCCTGTGGGTAAAGAAGTCAGGTTTTAGTCCTGAGACAGAACTCCAGGAGGACATTGGGCCTTGGAGAATTTTGTGCAGAAGGTGTTAATGGCATGAGGGCCAGTACATGCTCACCATCAGGACAACTGGCATACATGCAGGCTGGTGGGCAGACACAGAGGATGCTAACACAGTTATATTCTTTTTTCCCCCCACTTTTCAAAGATTCCATTAGTTTCAGGGATTTTTGCTCCCTTTCAACAGCTTTAGAAAACTTTTAAGTATTTTGATCTCTATTGTTTGGTATTTGTATCTTAGCAACCCTAGTCCCCGTATAGCTCCATATTATCTGTAAGGATCCACTGTGCTCTGGTATCACTACGTGATTCATTTATTCAGTCAGTGTTTACTGAGAACTTAGTCTGAATCCTGGGTGGAGTGGCTGATTGTTCTTCCTCAGATAACAGCTAGGCCTGTCCTCATTTCCACGTGTGCCTGAAGAAGTTCCTTCTTTATCCTCATCCTTCCCCTCCCTGCCCCCAGACCTGTCGAGCAGTGTCAGCTGCTCCCCTTTCCACACTCAGAAAGTTCTTTCTTGTCAAGCCAGAATGAAAAATGCCAACTATGCCTACCTCAGAAATCTTTCTTTGTTCAGATCCACAGTCTCTTCTGAGGACTACTCTTTTGAAAATCTGAGTGTGAGGCTCAGGGTATTACATTGGTTTTTAGGATATCTGAATTTAGGGCGAATTTCCACACATAGCTGTTACCAAATAGGCCCTTTCTTGTGTTCAAATAGGTCTCCACTTTATTCTCTCCTTTTCTTCTACTGTTTCACTTTAAAAAAAAAAATCTCATTGTCTGTCTTGGTTGTATTTTTCAGTCAAGTCCTAATTCGAAGCAGAGTCCTCAGGGAAAATGGAAAGTACATTCCCAAACAGGTACTCATTACTGCTTTATTAAAAGTTCTGTCATTCACAGCTGAATGTTTTATAAGAGAATTCTTTGGAAATTAGCAATTTAGTGCTAAAGCCATGGCCTGGTGGCGTTTGCTCTCACTGTGACCTTACCCTTCTTAGGAAATTGTTTTTAAATGTGACTCAGCTTAAGTGTCAGGTCGGCTGCCAAGGTGGCTGGCAGTGCTGACAGTAATAGTGTCTCCCAAGGCCTCTCAGCAGACCTCTGGGGACTAGTTGACAATTTGCAGTGTCACAGTTCTTCACACTTAAAACCCTTTCTTTCGTTTTCTAGTCTTTCTTGACACGAAAGTATTACTTCAACAACCCAGAGGATGGATTTTTCAAAAAAACTAAAAGAAAGGTTGTACCACCTTCTCCTATGACTGGTAAGGCCGCCTCCCTTCTCTCGCTGTTACAAAAGATTGTTTAAATGTTAAATTGTAGGAGATGGAAGGGACCAGAGAAGTCCTCTCACGTGGAAAG
The DNA here is from genome assembly GCF_000151885.1 of Dipodomys ordii. NCBI lineage: Eukaryota > Metazoa > Chordata > Mammalia > Rodentia > Heteromyidae > Dipodomys > Dipodomys ordii. The sequence continues at coordinate 3,340,841 of NW_012267228.1, forward strand.
CCATAGATTGCTAGAATCTGGGCACACTGAGTGTAGGTGGATTTGAGAAGGCTGCGGAGCTTTCCAGCATCTCCCACCATGCCTGCGCCTCTGCTGGCAGATGGCTGTCCTGCTGCTGCCTGAGCCAGGAGGAGCTCCGAGTTTGGGCCGTCTGAAAGTATTCACTGCAGCCACAAATTGGAATACGCCTAGACATTGAAAATCCTAAGGGATAGTTACTATACCAGCGTGCAAATAACAGTCACAAAATTACTTTCATTCATTTTATTCTTTTGTTGTTGTTGTTAATCATGGGGCTTGAACTCAGGGCCTGGGTGCTGTCCCTGAGCTCTTCTGCTCAAGGCTAGTGCTCTACCACTTAAGCCACAGCACCACTTCCTATTTTATTCTTTTGTCGGGCTGGGGAATCAAGCTAGGACCTTATGTACACAAGGCAAGCTCTCTTACCACTGCGGTTAACAACTATAGCCCTCACAATTTTTTTTTTGGGGGGGTCCGGTCGTGAGGCCTGAACTCTGGGCCTGGGCGCTGTCCCTCAGCTCTTCAGCTCAAGGCTAGCTCTCTACCACTTGAGCCACGGCACCACTTCTGGCTTTTTTCTTTTTGTTTATGTGGTGCTGAGGAATCGAACCCCGGGCCTCAGGCATGCAAGGCAAGTGCTCTACCACTGAGCCACCTTTCCAGCCCCACAAAATTATTTTTTAAAGGTTAAGAAACAACATACTCAGTATGGAGCCCCTTTATATTTGCATCACTTTCATTAGAGGTGAAAGCATGTGCCATAGACAGCTGAACATGTTCGGAGAGGCCTAAAAGAGCCTCTCCAGCATCAAATTTTGTCATTTGAACTCTGAGTTTCATCTACATTATAAGAATTTCCACAACATGGGCGTGGTCAGCAGAGGAAACCCAAGTGCCTTGTGCTTCTGTCCTAGATCCCACCATGCTCACAGACATGATGAAGGGGAACGTGACAAATGTCCTTCCCATGATTCTCATCGGAGGTTGGATCAACATGACTTTCTCTGGCTTTGTTACAAGTAAGTTCCAGCTCTAGCGCACCTCACGTTTACTTTGGCTGCACTCCCTTCCCAGGTCCCCAGCCAGAGAAATCCCCAGCTGCTGACACCCGTAATGTTCTGGGTCTTAGGCTTTCTTGTGGAAACTGCTAATATTGCTTGAATAAAAGCATTTAATAGACTACAGTTTTGCACCACCTTTTCCAAATTGATCCTAAGTTCCTGGGCTGGATGCCCTTTTCCCAATGAAGACTCAAAAGAGGGACTTGCTAGTTTGCCTCTGTGACGAGGTGTATTCTAGGGAAGGGAGTTTGAACTCCTTCTGACTTCCTTTGCCAGGTGTGATGGGCAGTTTTCAACCTGTTTTGCTTGTAAATTGATTTGATTTTCATTAATCTGGCTTCCTAGATCTGTAGTGACTTCGACTTGTACAAACTCCACTTAGGGCTTAGTGGATCAGTGCAATTATTTTTTTCCAAATTTTAGGTCACAGCTCAGTTTGAGTGCCTGCTCAGCAGTCTAGAAGTTGGTATTATTCAAGGAAACTGGAGCAGAGCCACACTCTGACTGTTTTTTCCTTCAGGAACTGCCATGGATTTCCTGGTGGAAATCATTTTCCAACAGCCAGATGGCACAGAGTCCCCACCTCCTCAGGAGAGTGCTTTCACACTTCAGCCCTCTAAAAATAACACAGCTGCGTGCTGAGAACGTTTCTCTCCTCTCTGCAGCCAAGGTCCCATTTCCACTGACCCTCCGTTTTAAGCCTATGCTACAGCAAGGGATTGAACTGCTCACCTTAGACGCGTCCTGGTAAGAACTTGCTTATCTAATAAAAATATAAGCCAAAACCTAAACATCAAAGCTCCCAGTTTGACTTTCTACCTGGAATAGGTGTTTTAAAGGTTGTCTTTGGTTTGGTTTGTTGTTAATAGTTGAAATCCACTCAGAACGCCCTGCTGGGTTTTGGTCTTTGCGTGGGTCTTGAGTGAGGAGAGGATATGCTGGGTTTTTTTCCCTGGGGTGTAAGTGAAGGTGCTGGCTTAAAAAAAAAAAATGAGGGGCTGGGAAGGTGGCTCAGTGGTAGAGCGCTTGCCTTGCATGCCTGAGGCCCTGGGTTCGATTCCTCAGCACCACATAAGCAAAAAAAAAAAAAAAAATGACCTTACCACACAATCCTTTGTATTTCAGGTTTGTTTCATTATTTTATTCTGTATTTTCTTTTGGCTTAGTTGTGTGAGGTGAGTTTGTTTTCAAGTGTTAGGAATGGAGCTCAGGGCCTTGCCCATTCTAGGCAAGTACTCTACCATTGATCTATAACTCCAAACTTTGGTCTTGTGAGACCAAGTCTTGCTATGTAACCCAGGAAGACCTCAAACTCTTGGTCCCTCGGACTAGTGCTGGGATTACAGGTGTAATCCCTGGCTAGGGGAAACCTTTTTATCAATATCATGGAGCTTATGGGAATGTGTGTGTCAGCCATCTTTCTGTTACTGTAACAAGTACCTGAGACAACCAGTTTGTGAGGAAAGGTTTGTTGCAGCTCACTTTTAGAGTTCTCGTTCATTCCATGACCAACAGGCCCCACGGGTTTGGCCTGTGGCAGCGGATCTTGGCAGCAGCGTGGTTCTAGCCCAGTAGTCAGAACACAAGAGGGAGAGGGGAAGAGTCCAATCTGCCACCTTGGGGGCAGGGGACAGACAGACCTAAAATAAAGGAGGCCTCAAGAGATGAAGTTCAGAACCCAAAGGCTTTCCCAACAGCTGCTGTCCTCAGCTACTGCAAGCACTTCCTGAAAACCTCCTCCTTCCCTTTTCTGCTGAGTGAAACACACAAGCATGCTTCCTCTAGGGAACCCGATTCTAGACAGGGACCTCTTAACAGAGAAGTTCCTTCTCTTCCTCCCTCCCTCCCTCCCTCCCTCCCTCCCTCCTTCCCTTCCTTCCTTCCTTTGCCCAAGCTCAGGACCTAGGTGCTGTCCCCGAGCTTTATTTTTTGTTTATTTCACTCAAGGTTAACACTCTACCACTTCTAGCTTTTTTGGTAGTTTATTGGAGATAAACTCCAATAGAGTCTCCAGTAGAGTCTCACAGACTTCCTACCAAGGCAGGTTTCAAACCATGATCCTCAAATCTCAGCTTCCTATTATAAGCGTGAGCGAGACCCTGACACCTGGCAAGAAATATCAGTCAGCATTCTGTGTCTCTATTTGGGTTGTGAATTGGCTGCATCAGCCCTAACCCAGGCAGCAGAAGGGTGCTGTGCATTGATTTCTGAAGTAACCACCTGTACTTTCCTTTGGCTTTGTAGGGTGAGTTCTGCATCCTGGTACTTCCTCAATGTGTTTGGGCTCCGGAGCATTTATTCTCTGATTCTGGGCCAAGATAATGGTAAGAAACAGTAGGCCTGATCACAAATACTTGCTTAGAGGAATCATCCATATTAGAGCACAAAAACCCTGCAGTTAGTTAGCTATTGGTTATCACAGAAGAACATTGCTTCATTCTTCAAGTTCCTCAGTTGTTCTGGAAACCTGAAAAATTCCCAGGCTCCCACCGAAGCCCTGGGTTGCACGTTGAGACCTTCACAGCCACCCTCGCAGGGCTGACAGAGCACACGAGGTAGATACACAGAGCACCTCGTGAGGGTCCTAGCGTACGGTATTACTCAGTAACTGGCAGCCCCTGCGTGGAGGGTAAAATAAAGTTGCAAGCTTCTGTTAGTTGTCTTTCTGCAGCGGTCAGCCCTGTTTTTCAGGGGAGGTACAGTGGCTTTCCCATAATCGCAGTTCATGGGTGCTAGCCAGTCAGGGGTCCCATCCTGAGAAACACCATCAAGCTGGCAGTGCCGAGCACTGCTTGGGATTCACTCAGCCTGTCTCCATGCAGCCGCTGACCAGTCACGAATGATGCAGGAGCAGATGACGGGAGCAGCCATGGCCATGCCCGCAGACACCAACAAGGCGTTCAAGGTATGCGCCCCGCGCTGCCAGCAGCAGGTGGCGTTGCCGGGCCCTCAGAAAGACACTGGTCCTCTCTTTCCTCAGTTTCCCTAGCTGTGGCTCCTCACCTATCATAGACAAACACACTGAGGAAAACTCCCAAAGTAAACAGTCACGGCTTCAACCTGCGCAGTGTTGCAGCCACCGTCCCCCATCCGGGCACTCAGTCACCACTCCATCCTGTGTGGCCCATGGCAGCTGAGAGATGCCAGGTTCATGCAACTTTTCTTATAGTCTTTCCTATACTTACTCTGTTTCATTATTGTTGTTTAGTTTCTAACCCCGACTTACAAGGTAAACTTCATGTTAGGGATGTAGCGGAATAGCTGCGTAGGGCATGGCACCCCTTTGCAGATTCAAGTCCACACATAGTCTTGGAATGTCCTCCCTGAGGACAAAGTAAAACGCTAAGCTGGACCAATGCATTCTCAAGCCATGTGCAATGTTGGTATAGCTGTAGACACCTGTAGTCCCAGCCTCTTGGGAGGCTAAAGGAGGATCCTGTTAGTGTAGGAATTTGAGACCAGGCTCAGCCTCCTAGTGAGACCCTGTGTCACACAGAAAGCTCTGTGCTGAGCGCTAGTGTTTGAGCATAAAATATTTAAATTCAGCAAAAATAGAGCATGTGTATCTCTTGTTCTTCAGACAGGCGTGTCTATTAAGTTAATTAGAGATTCTTGTCACTTATACTGGTTTCCAAATACCCAAATTTAATCCACCATGGAAGTGAGGCTATAAAACAGCACAGTTGAAAAGGAAGGCGTGACACTGTCCAAAAAGAAATGTACTCTTACCTGACTTACATAACTAACCCCTCTGTACAACACCTTCTTCATCATCATCATCATCAAAGTAAAAAAACAACCTAGTCAAAGGCAGCCCATTAAACATTTGGGACATTTCAGCCTTTTTGGGACCCAGCAGATATGAGATGTAAATGGAATGTGTGCAATGGAGTATTATTCAACTATAAAAAGGGATGGGGGGGATATGGGAAGGGATAGGAAAGGAAAACAAAGGAGGAGTTAACAATGCTTGATTAGAAATGTACTCATTATCTTGCCCATGTAATTGTAACTCCTCTGTATGGTATTTTCACAATAAAAATAAAAAGGGATGAAGACTGGGTGCTGGTGGCTCACACGTAGCTACTCAGGCGGCTGAGATCTGAGGATTGAAGTTCAAAGCTAGCCCAGGCAGAAAAATCCGTAAGACTTACCTCCAATAAACCACTGAAGTACAGAAAGTACAACTGTGGCTCAAATGGTAGGGCACTAGCCATGAGCACAGAAGCTCAGCGATAATGCACAGGCCCTAAGTTCAAGCCTCAACACAGGTAACAAACACACAAAAAAGGAATGAAGTACTGAGTCATCCTGAACAGTGATCAGCCTTGAAAGCATGTTAAGTGAGAGGGAAACAACAAAGCCACACCCATCATAGACTATCAGCCCCTTCCCAGAATGTTCGGGAGCGGGTACTGGGCAGAGGGCCTGTGTGGTGGGCAACTCCATAGCCTATTCAAGTCTCAGTACTGGAGCCAGAGAGCAATAAATAAGTAATATTTTTAATAACTCAGGTAAAAGTAGACTAATAATAGAATATGAAGAAAATTTTCAGAAAATTATGAAAATTGGTTCAGCATATTAATTACATCAGAATCTAACAACCCCAAGTTACCAGCATAAGGAAATTGTGTGTGTTTGTGTGTGTGTGTGTGTGTGTTCACTGTGCATCTTCACAGTGACACAGAGACATGGTGCTCAGTGAGCAAGAGGTTCAGCAGCTCTCAGCCCAGTCTCCTTCTAGCTCCTGGCTGGGCAGGCAGAGACCACAGGTCACTCTGGTCCAGTCACGAGCCCCTTCCTCCCCACCCTCTCGTCTTCTCTGCAGACAGAGTGGGAGGCTTTGGAGCTGACAGACCACCAGTGGGCACTGGATGATGTGGAGGAGGAGCTCATGGCCAAGGACTTACACTTCGAAGGCATGTTCAAGAAGGAATTACAGACGTCCATCTTCTGAGGACCAAGCAGGGATTGGCTGTGCCAGGAACTTGGAATAGCGCTTAACCTTGTAACTTTCGTTGGAGCTTCGGAGCCTCTGAAAATAAAAGGGGTGCCAGGGCTGGCGGGTGTGCTGCAAGGCTCGTTCTTGTCTGAGCTGGGTCCCCCTGTATTGGAAACTAGAGGAAAGAGGAGTATTGCGGGGTGACATGCTAGTTAAAAGTGGCATACATTTTCCTGATAGAGACTAGTGATGAAGTCAGAGAAAGGGGAATCCTCATAGAGCTACTAAATCTACACCCAAAGGTAGCCCAAACCACCCAGTCTCTGGAAGAAACATCGTCAGTTATAACTAGTTCTTATGTTCAGTCAGCCTGACTTCTAACCACTGTAAACTCCTGTTTTCTTGGAATCCAAACACCCTGCATTCTACCTTTAATTTCTATTTTGTTAGGATTTTTAACTTTCTTTACAAAAGTAATACATTTTCAGTACCGAAAATTTAGAAACTATGGGAGAGCCAAATAAATGGCCTTGTGCTGTTCACTCAAAGCTTACTAAATGACACGTTAGACAAATGTGTCGAAACTGGCTAAGATTAACTCTTCAGCGTGGCTAGCCTCGGTCAGGACAGACCTGGAACACAAACTTGTAATTCTGGTACTGTCCAGTGAAAGTGACTGACCCCAAGGCCTGCCGGGCTCTCGTAGGCCTATGGGGTCATCAGAGACAAGTTCTTGATCTGGACTTCAGAAAACAGCAAATCCACTGGCCAGTGGACAGTGCTGTGCTGTGCATGGCCAGCTAGCTGAACAGAAGACCTCATTCCTGATTACTCTGGACAGGAGAAAATTCACATATCGCTGTCAGAGAGAGGGGGCAGCCAGATGTGTAGGTCAGGATGCCCAGGAATACTTCTGTCTTGATTAATGGTCCCAGGGAGGTGGCAGGGCACCATTGCTGTACCAAGAGGTGAATGTAATTTGCATGTTGAGCTCTGTATCAAGAACAACAACTTGACTACAAATTAAACCATCCTGTGTTCTCTCCTTTGCCTGTGAATGTGTTGCCTCTGGGGGTCACTGAGTTTCTACCAGCAGTGAGAAGTGTCAATTTAGTCCACAGCTGGCGTGTCATGGTGAAAGACAGTAGCTTCGTCTTCAGAGACCTCAGGAGACGGGGGAGCAGCTCAGGTCGCCAGGGGCTTAGTGCACATGAGGTCCTGGGTCCACCCCAGTAGAAAACCAATGAGCTTGTGAGCACTGTGAAATGAGCACTGTGTATACAGCCCAGGCGTGGAACTCCCAGTAGTGAGTGCTGGGATTACAGACACCATCACATGACACCGTCTTCATCCTCTTCATTGAAGCTCTGAAGCCCTCAGACACGCCAAGGAATGGAAGGCAGATGACATGCCAGTCTTAAAAGCAGAGCTGAGGGCTGGGAAAGTGGCTCAGTGGTAGAGTGCTTGCCTTGCATGCATGAGGCCCTGGGTTCGATTCCTCAGTACCACATAATCAGAAAAAAGCTGGAAGTGGTGCTATGGCTCAAGTGGTAGAGCGCTAGCCTTGAGCTGAAGAGCTGAGGGACAGCGCCCAGGCCCAGAGTTCAGGCCCCATGACTGACAAAAAATAATAATAATAAGCAGAGCTGCGGTGGCTTGGTGGTAGAGTGCTTGCCTCGCATACATGAGGCCCTGAGTTCGATTCCTCGGCACCACATACACAGAAAAAGCCGAAGTGTCACTGTGATTCAAGTGGTAGCGTGCTAGCGTTAAGCTGAAGAACTGAGGGACAGCGCCCAGGCCCAGAGTTCGGTCCACACACCGACAAAAAAAAAGCAGAACTGATGGTGATGGCAGTAGTGAGGAGCCTGCAGGAGGAGCTGAGGTGAGGGCTTTGCTGCTGGCGGAGAA
>NW_012267228.1:3350072-3352679 GCF_000151885.1 Dipodomys ordii
AAGTGGTAGAGCGCTAGCCTTGAGCTGAAGAGCTGAGGGACAGCGCCCAGACCCAGAGTTCAGGCCCATGACTGGACCCAAAAAAAAAAAAAAAAAAAACCTGATGAAGAGGTAATTGAGGATAAGGAATAAAGGACACCAAATGTTTAAAAAAAAAAAACTAAAGCAGAAAGGGCTATGAGTGTGGCTCACTGGGAACGCACCTGTCCAGCAAGCTCAAACTCTAGTAGCCATCAAAATGAAAACACAGGGCTGCACAAAGGTTAGACATATTCATAGCAACATTCACAAAATCAAGTAAGAAACACCCTAACTGTCCATCAAGCAATAGTGGATAAGCAAAATATTGTATCCATAGGACAAGATATTATTTGGCAACCAAATGAGTGATCTATTGACATTACCACCCAGATGAACTGTGAACTACTTAGGGAAGCTCATTTCCATAGATCACAGTATTCTCCAATTTTTCTTTTCCTCTTGGCAATGCCAGGTGGAATCCAGAGCCTCACATAATGGGAGGCAAATGCTCCACCACCAGGCTGCATTTTAACTGGCATGGCCAGAATTAGCCAAGCCACAGAGATGTAGGTAGATGGGTGGTGGCAGACTTGGAAGGAGACTGGAAAGTGCTTGCTAAGGGGCTGCCATATGCTAGCTTTCCACCACTGTGAAAAACACCTAAGAAAACCCACTTGAAAGGAGGACAGGCCTACTTAGGCTCACCTTTTCAGGTGCGCTTCGTGGCAGGTTGGCTCTGTCCATCTTGGGCCTGGCGTCCATGGATGGGGACATGGCGTGAAGCAGCCTGGCGTGGTGGAAATGTGTGGTGAGCAAGGCTGCTCACCCACTGCTGAGAAGTGGAAAAGAATTCAGGGCTGAGGTCCTGACATCAGGAGGACACGCCCCATGACCTCACTTCCGCCATCTAGGCCCCACCTCTTAATGATTCCACCACCTCTGCTTAGGGTGGCAGATAGGAGAATGAAGGCTTTTTCCAAGTTACAGCAGGTGATGAGAATGTTCTAAAACTCATGGGAAAGGAAGCAGGGTTGTGGCTTAGTCTTGCCTAGCATGGGCAAGGTGTTGGATTCAAAAATAAAAAGCAAAATCATGGGCTGGGAATGTGACTCAGTGGTTGAGTCCTTGCCTAACACGCAGGAAGCCCTGGGTTCGACTCTTTAGTCCCACATAAACAGAAGAAGCTGGAAGTGGCACCATGGCTCACGTGGTGGAGCATTAGCCTTGAGCAAAAGAAGCTCCGGGACAGTGCCCAGGCCCTGAGGTCAAGGCCCAGGACTGCCCCTCCCCCCAAAAAGCGAAGACTAAAAAGCAAAACTGAATATGATGCAAGATGCGCACATCTGGGAATGCCCTAACACTAAACAGTACTGATACATGGGAATTTGGTGAGGTTCGGAGAAGCCACACTTTTGAGAGGTCAAAGTGGGAATCTTTATTAGAAAGCCCACAACTTGCAAGCAGACTCATAACCTCCCCCCCAAAAAAAAACACCTTGCAGTCCCAACTGTGGCTAGCACAACGTTTATAAAGGTAAAAACCACAAGGCAGATGTCACATGTTGTAAGGACTAGCAAAGCGTGTTTTACATAAGCAAACAAAGCAAGCTATCTAGGGGGAAAAATCAGGGATAATCAAGGGCCAGTTATGGGGGGGCAGGGAGGGACATTCAAGGGCAATCAAGGGCAAGTATTCTCTGGAGAAAGACTGTCCTGGAACTAAACCAGGCATGACACATCTGCAGTTCAAAGAATGACGTGTCTCACCTTTAGAGTTCTCCTGGGAAAGTCCCACCAAGAAAGACAGCAATTCTAGCCGGGCACCAGTGGCTCACGCCTTAATCCTAGCTGCTCAGGAGGCTGAGATCTGAGGACTGAGGTTCGAAGCGGGGCAGGAAAGTCTTTGAAAGACTTTTATCTTACCTCCAATAAACCACTCAGAAAACCAGAAGTGGCACTGTGGCTTAAGCGGTAGAGCTCTAGCTTTGAGCTGAAGAGCTGAGGGACAGCGCCCAGGCCCAGAGTTCAAGCCCCATGACCAACAAAAAAGAGAAAGAAAACAAAAATGTTCTTATCTCAATGGGAAATCAAATCGTAAGATTATTTTTCACTTACCTCAGAAGATTAAAGCAAATTAAAAATCAAGCAATATATATCAGAGGAAAAAATGCCTAAGGAAGGAGCTCCAATCACAACACCCTTCTTAAATTGGCTTCAGTTATTAAGTCATAATTCTAGTATCATAAAAGCAGAATTCTGATATAAACAAAAACAGGCCAGGCGCTGGTGGCTCACGCCTATAATCCTAGCTGCTCAGGAGGCTGAGCTCTGAGGATCATGGTGCAGTGCAAAGCCGGCCCCAGCAGGAAAGCCCATGACACTTTTTTTTTTCCTTTGTCGGTCGTGGGTCTTGAACTCTGGGCTTGGGCGCTGTCCCTGTGCTCTTCAGCTCAAGGCAAGTGCTCTACCGCTTGAGCCACAGCAGCACTTCCAGTTTTCTAGTGGTTTATTGGAGATAAGAGTCTCATGGACTTTCCTGCCCAGGCTGGCTTTGAACTGTGATCCTCAGATCTCAGCCTCCTGAGTA
>NW_012267228.1:3353704-3356666 GCF_000151885.1 Dipodomys ordii
ATGGGAAGGGGAAACAAAGGAGGAGGCAACAATGCTTGATAAGAAATGTACTCATTATCTTGCCCATGTAATTGTAACCCCTCTGTACAGTATTTCAATAAAAAAAAGTTGGAAGTGAAGCTGTGACTCACAGTGGTGGAGCGCTAGCCTTGAGCTGAAGAGCTCAGGGGCAGCCCTCACCCTGAGTGAGAGCCCCACAGCTGGCCAACAAAAAGAAACAAGAAATAACAACGCACACAGGGTGCACAGTACCTTGGCACATTCAGTGCTTGATAAGCACCCTGTAATTAGAGTCACCTGTCCCCCACCCACTGTCCCTGGGTGCCGGCATGGGCCCACAATTCCTGGAGGGAGCTAGACGCTCCCACCTATAGTGGGCACCGGTGCGGCCTGCTGTCCCCTGCGTCCACTCCCTCCCCTCCCTCAGCCTCCTCCTGTCCTACAGATTACTTTCATCTTGGCCTCTGGCCAACAGGCTGATCATCTCTCCTGACTCTGAAATCCCAGAGCCTGGCCAAAGGGCCTTGGAAACACATGGCCTTGGGGCTGTGGGCTCCAAAGAAGGTAGTCAGTGAGCAGCACGCAGTCCTGCTGATGGGGTGTGAACACACACACCTGTCCTCCTGGGGGAGACTGAGGAAGGAAACCAGGCCAGTCCTGAGCCACCCGGGTGGGGGCGGGGGTCCTAAGAGGACAAAGGATACCTCCCAGGGGGAACAGCCAGACCCCTGGCTTCCATAGTGGCCCTTAAAGCATTCCCAAGCAAGGCTTCCCAGGGCGGAAAGGACCTGGAAATCAGGATGCTGGGAAGAGACTGGACAGACTGCAGAACCCCAATCTACTATGTAGAGAACCGAGGCCCACCGGGTGTGGGGTCCATGCCTATAGTTCGAGTTCTGCTGGAAGTGGAGGTCTAGCCCTGCCTGAGCAAAAGCATGACAGCCTCCCTGAAAAACTAAAAGCCAAAGGACTGGGGACGTGGCTCACGCGGTAGAGGGCTTAGGCCCTGATGCACTCCCAGCACCCCCAGAGGGAAAAAGATCCAGGTAATGTTCCACAAGGAGAGGACAACGGAACACATCTAAGAAGATCAGAGAAACCACACAGAAAGCTGCAGTGCTGCCTTTGAAGACTTGGAGCCAACTGCACACAAGAAGATGCAGAATGGCCTGGGCAGGTGGCTCAGTGGTAGAGTGCTTGGCTAGCATGCATGGAGCCCTGGGTTTGATTCCTCAGCACCACAAAAAATAAAGAGGAGGAGGAGGAAGAGGAGGAAAAAAAGGAAGAAGGAAAAAGCAGCAGCAGCTTCCGCCACCACCATCAGCTGCGGGTGGCTCACATCTGAGATCCTCAGATCTCAGCCTCCTGAGTAACTAGGATCCTCAGATCTCAGCCTCCTGAGTAGCTAGGATTACAAAAGCTACTCAGGAGGCTGAGATCTGAGGATTTCAATTCAAAGCCAGCTGGAGCAAGAAAATCTGTGAGACTCTTTTTTTTGGGGGGGGGTCTGGTCATGGGGCCTGAACTCGGCCTGGGCACTGTCCCTCAGCTAGCGCTCTACCACTTGAGCCACAGCACCACTTCTGGCTTTTTTCTTTTTGCTTATGTGGTGCTAAGGATTCAAACCCAGGGCCTCAGGCATGCAAGGCAAGCGCTCTACCACTGAGCCACCTTCCCAGCCTCCCCGTGAGACTCTTATATTTCCAATTAACCACCAGAAAACCAGAAGTGGCGTTGAGGCTAGGCTCTAAGTGGTAGAGCACTAGTGAGCTCAGGGACAGAGCCCAGGCCCCGAGTCCAAGCCCTGGGACTGACCTCCCCACCCCACCAAAAAATAAGATGCAGAAGCCCCAGTGGCTGCCTACTGGGTAACAAGGACCCCAGGAACATTCATTGTGAGGCTGTGTAGGAGGAGCTTCCTGTCACATGACAAAGTACCTGACACAATCAATTTCAAAGGAGAAACGTTTTCTTTTGGTTCATGTTCTAAGAGGTTTCCATCCTTCGTCACTTGGCCCCGTTGCATGTACACTGTGGCCAGAGCACGTGGTAACCGAGGAGCAGAGCAGGGGAGAAAGGGGCCAGTGCCCCAATATCTCCTTCAAGGTACCCCTTCTTCCAGTTACCTCACTTCCCCTCCTAGGCCCCAACTCCTCAAGATTTCACCCTGCCAAATGCCCTGAGAATTTTTTCTCTCCTTTCCTTCCTTCCTTCCTTCCTTCCTTCCTTCCTTCCTTCCTTCCTTCCTTCCTTTCTCTCAATCTGCAGTACTTGGGTGTGAACTCAAAGTCTTGTGCTTACTAGGCAAGTACTCTAAGGGGAGGAATTCTTCCTGCTCTTTTTCACTTTTTTTTTTTGCCAGTTCTAAGGCTTGAACTCAGGGCCTGGACACTGTTCCTGAGCCTCTTTGTGCTCAAGGTTAGCACTATACCATTTGAGCCACAGCACCACTTCTGCTAGGAATGTGACCTAGTGATAGAGTGCTTGTCTAGCATGCATGAAGCCCTGAGTCTGATTCCTCAGCACCACATATACAGAAAAAGCCAGAAGTGGTGCTGTGGCTCAAGGGGTAGAGTGCTAGCCTTGAGCAAAAGCAGCTCAGGGACAGCGCCCAGGCCCCAAGTTTAAGCCCCAGAACTGGAAAAAAAAAAAAAAAGTCTCACAGACTTTTCCCCCAGGCTGGCTTCAAACTGCAATCTTCAAATCTCTTTTTCTCAAGAGATCTTTATCATCCTTCTGATCATAAAAGCAATGTTACAGAGTTTAGAGTACTAGAAAATATAAAAAATCATAATGAGGGGGAAGGGGGGAAGGAGAAGGATTGGGATTGGGGGGGGGAGGCTGGGAAGGGATGTGAAGAGTAAACCAAAGGAGGAGGCTGCAATGCTTGGTAAGAAATGTACGCATTATCCTGCCCATGTAATTGTAACCCCTCTGTACAGTATGTTCACAAATAAAATTA
>NW_012267228.1:3358636-3363344 GCF_000151885.1 Dipodomys ordii
CGCGGAGCCAGGCCGAGAGGAGGCCGGGGAAGAGGTAACCCGAGCCGGGCCGGCTCCTGCAGGCTGCCCTGCGGCGGCCCGCACCCTGCCCCCGCCCCGCCGCAAGGTCTCCCCCCCATCCACCCAGCCCCCGCACCCCAACGCCGGGCGTCTGCAGGCGCCCCCTCTCTTGGATGGGGCGGGGGTGGCAGGCCGATGCTTGTTATTCTCTGCGATGACTTAAGCCTTCTCCGTGCTTTGCTTCTCGGAGGGAGCTGCTGGCCGTGCATATGTGCACTCAGCTGGCTGTGTGACCTTGGACAAGTTGCTCAACCTCTCTGAACCGGGTGCCAAGCCCGTGCTGGGTGCACTCACACCGGCTCGTCGGGGAGGGTGAAGGCAGCACCCAGGGCACTGTCAGTAGCCGGCTGCTGTGTCGGGGCTCCAGGCACCCCCATTTGGAACTGAAGCTTCTTCCTGGGTGCCCAGCCAGCAGCCTGGCCCGAGAGCAGGCCAGGAGGCCCGGAGCACTGGGGACGGTGGCTGCCCAGGACAGAAGAGGGAGATCTGGGACCGGAACACAGCCGGACCCCAGCTCGCCCGGCCACAGGGCCTAGGCGCTGGCCCCAGCAGCCTCTTGGCCTACTTAGGGAGGGCCTCGGGGAGCGGGGCCTGGGGAGGATCTGCCCCGGCCCAGGGGCGGCCGGGGCGGCTTCCCGGAGGAGGAGGAGGAGGAGCCCGAGGCCATCACTACCTGGCTGGGCGCACGGGCCTCCCTTTCCTCTGGAAACTCTGAAGGCAGGTGGCCTGCAGGCCCCTTTGATCAGCCCCGGCCTCCCTGACTTCACCTTCTTCTGAGACTCTGTCCTTCACCGGTGGAATTCCAGCCACCGTGGGCTGCTCCCAGGCTCCTTTAGCGCATTCCTGCTCTAGGGCCTTTGCACTTGCTTTTCCAAACTCAGCTCGTCCTAGGCCAGGCTCCTCCTGGCCAGGCAGCGTTTACTTAAATGTCTCCTCAGAGAGGCCCCCTGGCACCCGGGAAATAGCTCCTAACCATATTTACTCTCTTCACAGCTATCTTATCTAGAATTACTTTCTCTGTCTCATCTAGAATAGAAAGCCAACTCGGTGGGGGCATCTGGTCTTGGTGTGTATTTTTGTTTTTGCAGGTCCTAGGGCTTGAACTCTGGGCCTGGGCGCTGTCCCTGAGTTGCTCTTGCTCAAGGCGAGCGCTCTACCTCTTGAACCATAGCGCCACTTCTGGCTTTTTTGAGTTTATTGAAGATAAGAGTCTCACGGACTTTCTTGCCCGGGCTGGCTTCGAATCGTGATGCTCAGATCTCAGCCTCCGGAGTAGCTAGGATTACAGGCACAACCATGTGTGCCCAGCTTGTGTTCCTCATTTTACCCACACAGAGTTCGGTTTATTTGCTGAAATAGTTAAGGGGAAGGAGAAGGAAAGCTTTATGGAGCAAAAGAAAAGTGAAGGACCCTAAACCCTACCAGGCAGCTGGAGGGAGCCTGGCCCTCGTGGGAGGACCGCGGTCCTCTTCCCGTCCACCTCCCACTCTGGAGCTGGCCCTCCAGAAATCAGGCTTCAGCCAGTGAAGGCGAAAGGAGCGGGCTTTGCAAGCAGAGGGAAAGACGAGCAATGCGGGGAGCAGCCTGCGCGGCCAGGAGAGGAGCCTGCGCGGCCAGGAGAGGAGGCCGTGTTCTCTCCAAAGGCAGCCAGGGCCCATGGGAGGTTTTGAAGCAGGGTAAGTCTCATGACCACAGAGAGATTCTGTTGTTGTTTGGTTTGTGTGTGGGGTTTTTTTGTAAGTCATGGGGCTTGAACTCAGAGCCTGCATGCTGTTCTGAGCAATTCTTGCTCAAGGCTAGGTAGGGCTCTACCACGTTGAGCCACAGCTCCACTTCCAGTTTTCTAATGGCTAACTGGAAATAAGAGGCTCATGGACTTTCCTGCCTGGGCTGGCTTTGAACCGTGATCCTCAGATCTCAGCCTCCTGAGTAGCTAGGCTTACAAGCATGAGCCACCAGCGCCCAGCTAGAGGTTCCATTTTAAGTTTTTAGAGGGGCTGGGAAGGTGGCTCAGTGGCAGAGCGCTTGCCTTGCATGCCTGAGGCCCTGGCTTTGATTCCTCAGCACCACATAAGCAGAAAAAGCCAGAAGTGGCGCTGTGGCTCCAGTGGTAGAGCGCTAACCTTAAGCTGAAGAGCTGAGGGGCAGCGCCTAGGCCCAGAGTTCAGGCCCCACGACGACCACAAATATGTAAGCAAATGAATAGAAGTTTTTAGAGCGGCGGAGGCAGCTGCCTGTTTCTCTTCTCGCCCCTTGGGAGACCATGGAAACCCCAACCCTCACAAGTCTCCCCTCTTCTTTAGACTCACCAGTGAGGACCGGAAGTTGAGGGCTCCACGCCTAGGAATCGGAGCACGCCATGGCCCCCAGCCCACCAAGTCTCCTGCTGCTGTTGCTGCTCCGGTCCCTGGGGGCTGGCCCAGCCCTGGGCAGGGACCTTCACGGGCCACTAGAGGACTCACAGTTCTACCTGATCCCATCCGGGTCTCAGGATCATGACCGGGACGCCAGAGATGCAAGCCTCTGGCATTCAGACAGCCCCCAGAAGCCCACGGAAGGGCCCAAGAGGCCTGCAGACCCTCCCCTGAGCCCAGCCCTGCATGGACCCAAGGCAGCCCACAGGGCCCCGGGAGAACGGCTCCCTGCACCCGATGACCTCCAGCTGCCTCGGGGTCCCAGCTCCCAGGGCTGGACTGGACACCCTGACTCACAGGAGCCTCTGGAAGCAGCAGCCCAGGTGTCCCTCCTGCTGGCCCCCCCACACCCTGCCTTGATCCCCACAAACTCCACGCCTCTGCTCAGGGTGCCCACAGCTGCTCCTTTCACGCAGGAGCCGGGCGGCCCAGTGGAACAGCACCCTCCGAGAGACGAGCGTCTGAAGGCCAAGGCCGGGGTTCCACGGGCACCGCCCGGGGCCGGGAGGCCAGTGCCGGAGGAACAGGGTGGGCATGAGGAGGACTTCCAGGAGGCAGCCCAAGCCCCCCTCTCCACGCAGCAGGATCCAGCACCCCCAGTTGAGATGATGCCCCCTCAGGGGCCTGGGGCCCAGCCAGACCTGGTGTTGGCAAGAAGCCTTCCTCCTGCTGAAGAGCTGCCCCTTGAGCCCCCCAAAATGGGTGGAGCTGCAGAGGCCTGGGAAGTCAGCTCCCCGGGGCCTCAGCCCAAGCGGCCGGAGCTCTCTGGTGTTCAGGACGGCACAGAACCCCAGCCCACATCTCCAGCCTCACTGGCTCCCAGTGGGCAGCCGAAGCCAGGTGGGTGTCCCAGCGAGGGGGAAATGGTCCAGGCAGCTGCTGCCGTGTGCCTGTGGGATTCCGGGTCCCATTTTCCTCATTGTGACCCATGAGGGCCACGGGTCGTCACTGCCACTCCAGGCACGGTGATCCCTTCTGTCTTTTCAGCAATCGCAGCGATGAACGGCGCCGACCCCGTCTCTCCTCAGCGTGTGAGAGGCGCAGTGGAGGCCCCAGGCACCTCCAAGTCCCTCCTCCCTCATCTCTCAGACCCCCACCCAGCCACAAACCGAACAGAGAGCCCTGTGGGGGCACCGCCGCCAGGTGAGGGCATGGCTGGGGGCGGGGTGGGGAGGTTCTGTCCAGTACCCCAAACTGTCAATTATAGAGAGGAGAATGAGGAGCCAGGGGTAAGTGGACAAAAACAGCCGCTAAAAAAAAAACTGGCTAGGCCAGGGGCAGTGGCTCACGCCTGTAATCCTTCCTAGCAGGAGGCTGAGATCTGAGGATCATAATTTGAAACCAGGGCTGGGAAGGTGGCTCAGTGGTAGAGCACTTGCCTTGCATGCCTGAGGCCCTGGGTTCGATTCCTCAGCACCACATAGCAAAAAGAAAAAAGCCGGAAGTGGCGCTGTGGCTCAAGTGGTAGAGCGCTAGCCTTGAGCTGAAGAGCTGAGGGACAGCGCCCAGGCCCAGAGTTCAGGCCCCACAACCGGACTCCCCCCCTCCAAAAAAAAAACAAACAAACATAATTTGAAACCAGCTCAGGCAGGAAAGTCTGTGAGTCTTGTCTCCAGCTAACCAATGAAAAGCTGGGAATGAAACCGTAGCTTGGGCCTGGGAACGTGGCTCAGCGGTAGAGTGCTCGCCTAGCATGTGTGAAGCCCTGGCTTTGATTTCTCAGTACCACATACACAGAAAAGGCCGGAAGTGACACTAGCTTAAGTGGTAGAGTGCTAGTCTTGAGCAAAAGAAGTTCAGGGACAGTGCCTAGGCCTTGAGTTCAAGCCCCAGGACTGGTAAAGACACAATTAAAACACTGTGGCTCAAGAGCACAGCACCCTGAGCAAAAAAGCTAAGGCCCTGAGTTCAAGCCCCAGCGTGGACAGGCGCACCCATGTCCCCGTGAGCTTGGGAAAGTTAAATAACTTACCAACCACAAAACAGCGCATTTCAGAGCCTGTTTCCACATTGTGATTGCAGACGAAGCCGAGGAGTGGCCCGGGCGCCCCCAAAGCCATCCCCCAGCACCCCCAGTCCAGGCCCCCTCGACCTCTCGCCGCGGCCTCATCCGAGTGACCACCCAGCGAGCCCTGGGCCAGCCGCTCCTGCCCGAGCCCTCGGCCAGCTCCACGGCTGCCGCCCCGGCCTCCAGCCCCCCGGCCAATGCCACGGCGCCACCGCTGCGCTGGGGG
>NW_012267228.1:3371574-3375396 GCF_000151885.1 Dipodomys ordii
ACACACACACACACACACACACACACACACACACCCTAACAAGCATTGGCAAGCAAGTAATTAGAAAATGTATTCCAGGAAATTAAAAAGTAGAAACCTTCACATTGCAAGTACAAAAGTAGGGGGCTGGGAAGGTGGCTCAGTGGTAGAGCACTTGCCTTGCATGCATGAGGCCGTGGGTTTGATTCCTCAGTACCACATAAGCAAAAAAGAAAAAACCGGAAGTGGTGCTGTGGCTCAAGTGGTAGAGCGCTAGCCTTGAGCTGAAGAGCTGAGAGACAAGTGTCCAAGCCCAGAGTTCAGGCCCCACGACCAGACCAAAAAAAAAAAAAAAGTAGCCCCTGTGCAGTGTTGTTTCTCAGAAGTTAAACATAGAACTACCGTGACTTAGCAATTCCACTTGGCATATGCCCAAAAGAATGGATGCCTGTGGCTCACGCCTGTCATCCTAGCTACTCAAGAGGCTGAGATCTCAGGATCGCACATCAAAGCCAGCCTGGGCAGGAAAGACTCTCTTCTCCAATTAACCACCAGAAAACCGGAAGTGGCGCTGAAGTTCAAGTGGTAGAGCACCTGCCTTGAGCTGAAGAGCTGAGGGACAGCGCCCAGGCCCAGAGTGCAAGCCCCACAACCAACAACAACAAAAAAAGAAGCCAGATACAAAGAGTCTAAGGTTCAAGCCTCAGCTTCTAGATAATCTATCTTCCTGTAGTTTTAGGTTCTGATTACATGCTTCTGACCCTCAAACTCCTTTTTTCCTGAGCTCCAGACCTAGATGGAGGTTACATGGATGTTTAATGGACTGGGTCCCACAGCTTAAAGACAACACCTAAGCCTACCCCAAAACCACCTCCACAGTCTTATCTCTGAAAATTGCTATTTACCTCAGGTTTTTATTCTTTTTCTCAAACCCCATAATGAATCCATCTCAAGTCTTACTGTTCTATCTATAAAATATACCCAGAATTCTACCTTTCTCATCCCATCCATTACTGGATACCACACTAGCTCAGGCTCCTTCATGCTACGCTGCGTATTCGCCTTTTAAACTCGTCCCCACTTCTTCCACTTGGCCAGCTGTGAGTGATCTCTTCTAGGTACAAGAAGACCCTATTTGCCAGTGCCAGTGGCTCACAACTATAATCCTAGCTACTCAGGAGGCTGAGATCTGAGGATTGTGGTTCAAAGCCAGCTTGGGCAGGAAACTCTGTAAGAGTCTTATCTCCAATAAACCAACAGAAAACTAGAGGTAGTGCTATGGCTCAAGTGGTAGAGCGCTAGCCTTGAGCTGAGGGACAACGCCCAGGCCTCACGACCAAAGGAGAGAAAGAAAAAAAAAAGACACTATTGCATTAAACCTTGATCCCTTGAGTTTTTTTTTTTTTTTAAAAGACTGGAAGTATGAAACCAGTCTGTAGAGAAAAGTCTTCAAGACAAAAAGAGAGAGAGAGCCGATTACTTCTCTGCTCAAAATCTCCCAGGGGCTTCCCATTATACACAGAACAAAATATAAACCCCATTCTGTAGCCTTCAAAGTGTGGATCTCATTTCTGCTCGCTCCACTCCCTCCTCTTCTGAGTTACACAAGCTCCTGCCCTCTGTAGTCTACCTCACTTGACTGTCCTTTACCTGACAAGTTACTTATTTTTCAACTAGAAAGTGTTACGTGTATGCATATGTGTGCGCACACATGCGCGTGCACATGCAGTTCTAGGGCTTGAACACAGAGCTTCATGGCTTTTGCTTAGCATTTTGGTTCAAGCGTAGTGGCTCTACCACTTGAGCCACACTGCCACTTCTGGCTTTTTGTGGGTAAACTGGAGACAAGAGTCTCTTAGATTTGTCTGCCCAGACTGGCTTCAAACTGGGATCCTCAGATTTCAGCCTCCTGAGTAGCTAGGTCTACAGGCATGAGCCATCCGCTCCTTGTTTCTATACTAGAATGTGAGTTCCAGGAAGACAGGAGTTTGCTTCCATGTTTATTGCTGTGTAGTAGATGTTCAGTGATGGTTGTTGTATGTCCTAGACCCTCCTATGCAGTGAAACAGAAATTAAGAGGTAGAATATACACCCACCTCCTCCCCAACATCCTCTTACCTGTCTTTGTATTTGGACAACTTCTCTTCTTCCCAGGCAGTGTTTCCACCCCCAAAGTTGTCCCGAATGGTTCTCTCCAGGCCCTGGACATGGAGAAAACTAGTAATAGTTAAGTACAGAGCCTGGCACAGTCTAGTATTTCACTATTTTACAGACGAGGAAACTGAGATACACAGAGCAGACACTTGCCCCGGGCCATACAGATAATAAGTGAGATGGAAGTTGAATCCCTGCAGATTTATACCAAGGGCCCCCAGCTGCGCACAGCTGGGCTAGAGGTGGGTAGGCCCCCTCCCTGTAGACTACTGGTGCACCCACCTTGTTGAAGCTGTCCACCAGTGCCCGGCAGGTATGACATGGATGGGGCTCAGCGGGGGGAGCAGATTGGGGAGGAAGAGAGGGCTGGAGCCAGGCAGGGTCTGGGAGGCTGAGGAAGAGAGTTAGGCCCCAGACCAGGCCCCAAGGAGGGTGTGGGGCCATCTCTTCCCAGGCTGGGGCCCTGCAGACAGAGGACGTGGGAGGCTTCTCTAGGAGCCAGGCTAGTGGTGGAGGTGGGAAAGGAAAGGAAAGGGTGGGTTCAGGGATGGGCGGGGCAGGGAGCCAGACGGACTGTAAGAGAACTTGGGGGTGCGGGGCAGGGTTTGGTGGGGAAAAGATTTTAACCAGCAATCCCAAGCGAGAAATAAGTTAGCCCTATCCCCATTGCCGCAGGGGTCGTGGCCTGGATCCTTGGCCAGGGGGCAGGAGCCGGGCCATGTCTTGGGGTCTCAAGGAGTTCTTAGGGGCCAAAGCAGCAGAACTAGGGAGAGCGGGTTGAGTATTAGGAGAGAGAAGGCCAGGAGGGTGGGCTGGGGGGAGGAGTGAGGAGCCCTGGTCCTGGGAGGAGAAGCCGGGGTCCCGTCATGAAGAGAAGGGGTCAGGCCGGAGCCTCCAGGCCGACAAGACCGGCCAGAGCCGAAGGCGCCCGCGAAGAGCCGAGAAACCACCGCCCCCTGCCCCGAGCGAGCGCTGAGGTCGCCACCGCCTGCGTGAAGCGCACGCAGCAGACCGGGGCGTGGCCAACCGTTGCAGCCAATGGCGGCGAGCCATGTGCAATGACGTCACCCACCCTAGCCAATCAGAGACAACGCCAGCCTACACCTGCTCCGGCTTTAAAGGGCCGGGGTGCTGCAGGGTCCTGGGCTTGGCCATAGAGACTCCCCAGGGCCACAGTGATAGGAAAACAGCTCTGCTTTATTCGGGTCCTGTCTCCCGCCCGGGGGCTCCTGGGGACAGGAAGCAGCTGTCCAGGGCGGGCTGAAGGGCCCGGGACACTTGCTCTGCCCTCTCGGCGAGCCGCCTGGGGCGGGAGGCGCCGGGCCCTTGCAGGGAGCCCAGGAACTCAGGCAGCTGCGAGGGCAAGGAGAAGACGGGCACGGCGCGGAACAGGGTGGGCACGGCGTCCGGGTGCAGCAGTCCGTCGAAGCAGGCCACGACGTAGCGGCCCGGCGCCTGGCCTTGCAGGAAATCGGGCAGCACGCAATTGAGCGAGGCGGCGAAGGCATCGTGGGGGCCGCGTGCCCCGGGGGCCACCGCCCCATCCTGCAGCCACTCTCGGCACAGCGCCACGGCCCCCGGCGAGAAGAGCAGGACCACCACGCCGCCCTCCTGCAGGGTCTGGCGCCGCTGCGCGTGGAACCAGGCCAGGGCCCCCTGCGCGCTCAGCTCGCGGCCGCTCCACAGGTC
>NW_012267228.1:3375446-3380535 GCF_000151885.1 Dipodomys ordii
CTCCAGTGACACCATCGAGCTCTGAGCGGCGTCCCTGCGGCGCCTGGCCGCCGTCCTCGGGCCCTGAGCGGCCTCCCGCAGGGCCCGCACCCCTCCTCTTCTGTGCCCGCCCGGAATGGCCGGCTCCAGGACACTGGCGATCAGCTGGGCCTTCTGGCTCTCCGCCTGACTGCAGCCCGACGTGAACTCACCACGAGCCCCTCACGCCCTGTTTTTTGTGTTTTTAATATCTATAGTTTTCCCCAGCAGGAATTTTGCACAGAGGCCGTGACTCTCACGGAATACAGGGTGGATGTGCATGGACTTGAGCATGGGGGACAGGGACCGGGTGTCCCAGGGTCCTCCAGTGGGAATGAGCCTCCTTGTCCAGATTGGCTGTCCTTTTTGTGCCAAAGAAATAAATGTTTAAGATTTGGCCCACAGCTCTGAGCCAGCGTCCTGTACCCAACCAGAGCAGGGCAAGGAGGCCTCTCCCCACAGTAACTCAGGCCTGAGCCTTGGAGGCCTTTCAGAGGGATACTTGCTTTGGTAATAACTGTGGTTCAGGGTCTTCAGCCCCAATGTGAAGCCAACTCTGAGCCTGAGGGGAGAACATTCTGTCTCCTTCCCCCCCTCCCCCCCCATCATGTGGCTTGAACTCTGGGCCTGGGCGCTGTCCCACACTCTTCAGCTCAAGGCAAGTGCTCTACCACTTCAGCCATGTCACCACTTCTGGTTTTCTGGTGGTTTATTAGAGATAGAATGTCACAGACTTTCCTGCCTGGGCTGGCTCCTGAGCAGCTAGGATTACAGAGGTGAGCCACCGGCACCCAGCTCATTCTGTCCATTTTAGGATAAGGAGTGAATTTCTGAAGTCAAAATCATTTGATGACCCAGAAAGCTCAACTTGAACTCAGGCCCTAGGGGCTGGCTCTTAGCTTTGTTTGCTTAAGGCTAGCACTATAACCACTTGAGCCCCTCTCCACCACTTTTTGTTTTTTTTGCCAGTCATGGGGCTTAAACCATCCCTGAGCTTATTTGCTCAAGGCTGGCATTCTACCATTTGAGCCACAGCACCACTTCCAGCTTTGTCTGTGTATATGGTACTGAGGAATCAAAGCCAGGGCTTCATGCATGCCAGGCAAGCGCTCTACCACTAAGCCACATTCCCAGCCCACCTCCTGCTTTTTGATGGTTAGAGATGAGTCTCACACACTTTCCTACCTGGGCTGGCTTAAAAACCACAGTCTGTAGAACTCAGCATCCTGAGTAGCTAGGATTACAAGTGTGAGCAACCAGTGCCTGCCTCTACCTCCCTTCTAACTCTTCTTCTGGGCCCATCTTCCCTCTCTCTGTCTACTTCATCAGAGACGCTTTCACTTTACCAGTGTTTTAGAGCACTTCTCCATGTTGGCAGTGATGGTGGTGGACAGGTATGAAGACGGAAGCTCCTCCAGTTTCTAAGACCTTTATTTCCTGAGATGAATAAATACGTCAGTGGCTGAGGGGACGGGGTGAATACAGACCAGGAGCTGGCAGCATGCAACTGGCAGGAAGGGCTGGGGTGGCCTTGCCCCTATGGGGAGCCCCTTTGGTCCTGGGCAGGGGCCAGAGCTCACTAGCAGTCGCCACAGGAGACGCTTTGAGAATGCACACACGCAGACCGTGAGCGGCCAGTCCCCTCCCCCAGGCAGAGATCTCGAGGCTTTCCGCCTCCAGGTACTTCTTCACCCGAGAGCCACAGCTGCCCAGGACGAGGTTGTCTGCGCTGCTCCTTAAGGCGGGTAGGGATGGGGTGCTCACCCCGCTCTCAGAAACCAAGCTGTCCCGAGTGTCCACCAAGAGACGCCTGCCCGTGGGGCAGCCTGGGTGGGAGGCCATCCCCCGGGGCAGCGGGAATTATCTGCCCTTGATGAAGCCCTCCAGCACGCGGTCGCTGCGCTCCGACAGCCAGTACCCCGTCATGGCTGCCACGGCCCCGATGAAGATGGCGGTGAACACCAGGTCCCCCTTGGCGGCAAGCGTGGCCAGCGCACAGATGATGACCCCGAAGAACATCTGCTGCAGCACCACCAGCTCGTCCTCCGTCATCTCCGAGAAGAAGCCCGCCGACTCTGCGGAGGGGACGCGGAGCCGTCACCCCCGCCACACCCCTGGGCCCACGACCTTGCTCACACCTGGTCGCCCAGCTGCCCAGCGCGC
Source organism: Dipodomys ordii (assembly GCF_000151885.1). NCBI lineage: Eukaryota > Metazoa > Chordata > Mammalia > Rodentia > Heteromyidae > Dipodomys > Dipodomys ordii. Next base: position 3,377,628 of record NW_012267228.1, read on the forward strand.
CAGGCTCACAACTCCACCGGGCAGCTGCTGACCCTGCGTCACTAAATGGAAGCGGGACAGAGCTGGGGCGGGTGAGAGCCTGCCGGAGAGCGTACACGGGGCACAGCACGTACTTCAGAACCCATCCAGCTCCAGTCAGGCCGCCTGGTGCCCGCCCAGCCAGCCAGCAAGTGCTGGCCCTGTGGCCCTGAGCAAGGCGCTGTGCTGCTCTGCCTCTTGGTTTGCAAAGGAGTGAGACAGGATGGGAAGAGCACACCTGCAGCATCGGCTTGTTTCCAGTCTGGCACTGGGTACCGAAATGTGCATGCGGCCCACACTAGGCACGGCACCCACGGTCAAGAGCAGTCCCCTGGGGCCAGTGCAAGGACGGGGTCATTCGCAGCTGAGGAAACGGGCTTTGGGGGAGCAGACTGGCTCGATGCCAAGTGTGATACTCTCACCCGGGAGGCGGGGGGCTGAGCGCGGACACAGGGCCCGGTCCCCATGCGATCGCTTGGGGGCTGTGTGGAGGAGGGGCCGTCACTCACCTGGGACCTCCTCCTTCACGCACGCGCCCTCCAGCTGCTCGAAGCCCTCCGCACAGGTGCAGCGGTAACCCCCCTCCACGTTCTCACACTTCTCGTTCTCTCCTGGACACACCGCGGCCTCACACTCATCTACATCTGGGGAGATGTGAGGACAGGTCGGAGGGCTGACCCAGCCTGTTCGTATCCTGCCGCTGCCTCTACCCCTCCCCTGCCAACATGGCCCCTTCCTCCCCCTGCCCTGCCAGTACTCCAGCCCCACGCAATTCCTCAGGATGCCTGTGGCCTTTGCCCGAAGACTCACCGAGACACTTGGAGCCCACCTGCTGGTAGCCAGGGCTGCACTTCTTGCAGCGGCCGGGCCCCGCCCCCATGCAGCCCAGGCAGGCCTTGGCACAGTCTGCAGAAGGGAGACATGAGGGCCAGGGGTGAGCACTGCGCCCGCCCAGGGAGTCAGGCTGGCGCCGGAAGAGGCTCTGGAGCCCGAGAGGGCACAAGTTTGGAGGGACACTGCACTGTGAGTCGGCCCCTCCCCACCCACCCCTGCAAGAGTGGACACTGACCTCGACACTCGTAGGAGCCTTCTGTGTTCACACAGAACTGGTCCACCCCACAGCTGGCTCGCTCTGTGCCACATTCGTCAATGTCTGTGGGAGGGGGGTGCGGGGGGGGGGGTCAGTCCTGATCTAACCAGCTGACACTGGGACCATTCCAGCATCCTAGGATTACCGTGTGGCGGAAGTGGGAGAGAACTGGGAATGGAGCTCTGCCTAACAGGATGTAGGCGAGTGTTAGCTCCTCTTCTAGCCTGGCGCTAAAGCAGCCTCCCCGCCTCGCTTCCTGAGTGCTGGGAGGTGGCCCTGACTCAGCAGCAGAGGCAGAGCAAGGCTGCCCAGGGGGCGAGCAAGCGGCCCGGTGCCCAGTGACCGGCCGGCGGAGCTCTTCCGCCAGCCTGGCGGCTCACTAGGAATGCGACAGAAAGAAACTCCATTCTTTCCGTCACCGTCTCGTGGGATCTTTCTGTCACAGCGGCTTTGCCCTAAGTGGTCACACAAGGACCAAATGCCAAGCCAGGTGTCCTGACCCGAGTTTAGTGCCCTCAAGCCTCTGGCTAACCTTTGATGCTCAAGTCACCTCCTCGGGAAGCCTTTCTGGGCCCTCGCACCGTACTCCGGCTGACTGCACACAGCTCAGTGCCCTGCGTGCTCAGCTACTTTTCTGCCCTCCAGGCCAGGCCGAGAGCCCATGTCGCAGGCCCCTTAGGCTGGGCATGCGGGGGGGGGGGAGCCCAGGCGGGGCCCACTCACCTATACACTTGAGGTGGTGCAGGGCCCAGCCCTTCTTGCACTGCAAACAGTTGGATTCCTCGGGTCCCGAGCAGCGGGCGCAGGGGCCAAAGCATGCTGGGTGGAAGGGGGCCAGCATGAGGACAGGCAGGCAGTGCCCCTCCTGCCCCTCCCCTGCACCACATCTTCAGGCTACCTACCCGAACATACCAGATGGCTGGCATTGCGCTCTGCCTCAAAGTAGCCGAGGCCACACTGGCCGCAGGCCTCCCCCGCGTAGCCGGCCTGGCAGTCACAGTGCCCGCTGCCCCCTCGCGTCCCGTCCCCTGCACACTGCCCGTAGCCACCGCAGGGCCTCTCTGTACCCCCAGGACACGCTGTGGACAGACACCAACTGGGTGAGACCTCATTTGGGTATAAGTTGGCTCGTAAGAGAAATGAGCTGCAGATTCACATTCATTTTCGTGTCCGCATACTTCGTCGTAGAACTATTTGAAGTTTATGTAGTAAACGCCCCATTGTGGAGCAAGCGGGTAGTTTATAAATCTTTTGTTTCTTTTCTTTCGTCAGTCGTAGCAGGGATTGAACTCAGGTCCTTGGGCTCACAGGACAAGGCTTCTACCACTTGAACCATTTAGTTTATTTTTCAGATAGTCTCCCACTTTTTGCCAAGAGCTGACCTAGAACTAAGATCCGCCTCCCACACAGCTGGGGCTGCAGCCTGTGCCATCACACCCAGCCTGGTCTTTATCACCCAGGCGAGTCTCAAACCTTCAGCCTCAATCTCTGCCTCCCACATAGGATCACAGACTGGCCTGGGGCTGCTCTTGCAAGTTCTTTCCTTCCTCCCCTGCCTTACTCCTTCCTTCTTTCTTCCTTCCTCTTTTCCTTCCTTCCCAGACAGGGCCTTACTAGGGAGAAATGGCCTCAGGCTCACAGTCCTTCTGCCCCTGCCTCCTGAGTGCTGGGATTACAGGTATGCCTAATTAATCTTTTCTTTTTTTTTTTTTTTTGTCAGTCGTGGGGCTTGAACTCTGGGCCTGGGCGCTGTCCCTCAGCTCTTCAGCTCAAGACAAGCGCTCTACCACTTGAGCTACA
>NW_012267228.1:3386845-3401720 GCF_000151885.1 Dipodomys ordii
CACCGCGCGCTCGAAGCCCGCGCTGTCCGCCGAGTGGAGGAGCAGAGCCGCGCGGCCCCTGGTGGCCGCGGCTGGGGAGAAAAGAGGAAAAGGCGGCCGTGAGCCGGACTGTCCCGCCGGGCCCCCTCCCCTCCCCGGCACACACTCACCCCCCAAGCGCTCATCCTGCTCCCAGAGCCCCCGCCACCCTGTGAGGGGAGAGGGGCAGCGGGGGACCCGCGCCTTCCCTCCCGCACTCTGGGCCCCTCTGTGCCAGCCCCCCTGGGCACAGGGGTCAGGGAAGCACTCACGTTTCATGCGATCCTTTTTGAGGAGGAAGAAGAGGAAAAGCACAGCAGCAATGAGCAGGCAGGCCAGCCACACGAGGGCCCAGCGCCTGTGGATGTCTGGGAGACCCAGGGCAGAGGCCAGGCTAGTTAGAAATCTTACACTTTAAGCCTAATCAGTGGCTCAAGCCTGGAACCCTAGCTGCTCAAGAGGCTGAGATGTGAGGATCACAGTTGGAAGCCAACTCCATTTTCTCCAATTAATCACAAAAAAAAGAAAATTCAATAGTACAGCTCAAGCAGTAGAGCACCACCCTTGAGCAAAAGCCCTAAGGGACAGCATCCAGGCCCTGAGTTCAAGCAAGCCCTTATACCTCCCTCCCCACCAATAATAATAATAATAGAAAAAAGGAAACCTCCTTGCACAGGAGAAAAAAACAGAAGCCCTGAGAAACAAAGTGATTTGCCCAAAGTCCACAGCACATAGTGTCATAGCCTGTGCACAAACAGCTCCATCTATTGTGTGACCTTGGGTAAGTGACTTCACTTCCTGCCAGGCTCACATCTGCAAAGTTGGGATGATGATACTACCACGTGTAAAAGTTGCACTTAAAGCACTTAGCAAAATGCCAAGTGTTCAAATGTTGCTAGTGTTCAAATGTCAGCTAAGCCTAGAGTTTCTGGGTACTTGACTTTACTGTCTTCCATGAGTACAACAGCCTAACTGGGATCCCAGCTCCACCGTTGCCTCCAATCCATCCACTGAATGGCAGTACCAGAGATCTTTTAAAAAGTACAGGCTTTAGAGGCTGGGAAAGTGGCTCAGTGGTAAGAGCCCTTGCCTTGCATGCCTGAGGCCCTGGGTTCGATTCCTCAGCACCACATAAGCAAAAAGAAAAAAGCCAGAAGTGGCACTGTGGCTCAAGTGGTAGAGCACTAGCCTTGGGCTGAAGAGCTGAGGGACAGTGCCCAGGCCCAGAGTTCAGGCTCCACGACTGGACCCAAAAAAAAAAAAAAAAAAAGTACAGGCTTTAAGCTGAATGATGGTAATCCTATCTAATCAGGAGGCTAAGATCTGAGGATGGAAGTTTGAAGCCAACCTGTGAGACTTTTCTCTCCAACGAACCAGCAAAAAGCCATTAGTGGAGGTGTGGCTCAAGTAGTACACTATACCATTTTGAGCAGAAAAAAGTCAAGAGAATGAGACCCTGAGTTCAAGCCCCACTACCAGCAAAACACACACACACACACACACACACACACACACACACAGTGTAAGTTTAATTCCTTCTAAACTGGGTGCTGGTGGCTCATGCCTATAATCTGAGTTACTCAGGAGGCTGAGATCTGAGGATTGGTTTGAAGCCAACAGGGAAAAAAAGGTTCCTGTGAGACTGTTATCTCCAGTTAACTTGCTGCTGTGGCTCAAATAGTAGAGTATTAGCCTTGAGCACAAAGAAGTTTGGGGACAGTGCCTAGGCCCCAAGTTCAAGCCCCACACCTGACCAAAAAAAAAAATCCTTCTAGACACGAAACCCAATTCCTTGTGTCATGATATCTTGGTGTCAGGATGACATGCATGCCGCCCAAGACCCACGAGTCAGCCACAGCGTGGCCCTTGGACTTCCCCAAAAATAAACCCCACAGGCTTCACAAAAATGCACTGCTGTTCCCTTGGCTTAGCTCAGCCTTCAGAGCACAGCTGAAGACCTTCCTTGAACCCCTCATCCCACTGGGTCAGGCTCTACTGTGGTTTTGCAGCACTGAACACTTCACAGTGCTTCAAGAGCTCATCCTGTTGTAAGTTCACACAGTCTGTAAGTCATCAGGAGCTTATTCTTACTGAGTGCAACTTATTTTTCAGCTTCTATCCTTTTAAACTTCTATTGATGAGGCAGATTGTATCTTTTCAGTGATTCCAAAATCTCTGCAAGTTCTTGTATTATTATTAATTTTTTGCCTGAATAAAGGAATAATTCTCTGATTTATCTGAGTCCAAAGAAGGATAAAGGCCATTGCATGTACTACCCCAAGATTGGTGCCCGTCATGATTCTAGCTCTGGTACGCCAAGGCAGAGCAGTCCTTGTACTACTCACATTTGTCCATGGGGCAGGCCCACAGGGCTCCCAGGTCATCAGCCCACAACTGCAAGACAAATAACCAAGTCCAGAGCCGTTAGCCTGGTGATCAACACCACCAGTTTCTGACCAACTTGATCTCCAAATTCTCAACTATGATCTTTCTCACAGCAGGTCTCTCACAGCTACTCTGTCTTTGCTCCAACCGTTGTCTGTCCTTCTTTCTGACTTTCTCCATGTCAAATCCAGCCCACAGGAAGAGATCCTTGAAACTTTCTCTGGAGCCCAACCCTTAGTGCCTGTGGGTGTGGTTATCCATTTACTGAGCTCCTTAGGCCAGGGCTACGCTTAGTCTACCTTTAACTCCTCAGGCCTTAAACAAGAAGCAAGCACAAATAATCCTGTTTTAACCCTGCTTTATGGTGGTTGGGCATCGGGGCACGGCTGCCACCTACCTACCTGCAGACATTGGCCTGAATGCAGGTCTTGCAGCAACTGCTCTCCAAGGCGAGCTGCCCTCTGCCAAGCCAAGGGATGGGAAGCTGTCACCGGGGGTGGCACTCGGAGGTGAGCACCAGCTGCTTCTTGGCAGAACTGCCTAGGGAAGGGCGAGCCGGGAGACTCGAGAGACCACTGAGCAGTGGCCGGGGCCGAGTCACGCACACCCATACTACAGCCACAAGGCCCAGTGCAGGAAATTGGAGCTGAGAAGTCAATGGAGGGAAGGTTTCTTGGCTCTCACCGTGGAGGCCCTGCTGGGCAGTGGGGTACAGCCGTGGGGTTCCAAAGCACAGAGTGATCTGTTGTCCTGTGGGCCTCGGGTCTCCACCAGTAACACATCATCCTTGAGGGGCCCCAGGGAGTCTGGGAGGAGTGACAGGCCACTCTGAGCAATACCCAGCACTCAACACCCTTCCCCCTACAGGGGCCGGGACTTCCAGGGTTCACCTTACTAGAGTGGCCCCGTTCCAGGGAGGTTCAGCCCACACTCACCAGCCCACGGGCATTCCTGGAGCTGCAGCTTCTCCCAGTTGCTTACCTGCTTGGAAGGGGCAGGCTCAGGGGCAGTAGGAAAAGCAAGAGCTAGGGCCAGAAGGTGGGAATAAAGGGAGCAGGCAAAGGGAATCCTGTCGGGCTGGTTGTGTGCTCGGGACCTGAGGCTGGCTGCAGGTTCGGGTTGAAGGCTGGGGACACCCCATGTTTCTCAGGCTCAGCTCAGCTAATGAACCTTAGCCACCTTAAAGATCTTTTCATGTCTGACTCAAGCACTTTATAACAGAAGAGAAGATCCCTTCTCACCTGACCATCCATGGGAAATTGTTAGCCTATCTTCCCTTCTCCCTTTACCTTTTATCTTAGTATTGGTGATCTTGGGGCTTGAACCCAGGGCCTGGGTGCTCACTGTCCCTGAGCTTTTGTGCTCAAGGTGAGCACTCTATCACTTGAGCCACAGCTCCACTTCCAGCTTTTTGGTGCTTAATTGAGATAGTCTCATGAACTTTACTGCCCATGCTGGCTTTGAACCTTAATCCTCGGATCCCAGCCTCCTTAGTAGCTAGGGTTACAGGTATGAGCCTGGTATTCAAGTTTAACATTAGCTCTGTAAACAGTAGATTGCCATCCTGCTTCATGTACTTACTATGCTATTGTGATTTGCCTTTCTCCATTAGAAACATGGGTTCTATGAGAGCAGGGGCATGGATTGGTTTAGTTCAGCTGGTGCCACAGTGAACGGTGGAATACTCAAAAAGAAAGGGGACCCAGGAATAAAGTGGGTGCAGAGGACAGTGACTGGAGTGGGTGGGTCTGGGCAGGACCCCCCCACCCAGGGTTCTAGCACCACATCCGGACCTGGACACAGATGTTGGGGTGGTCCTTCAGCAATGGGAGCTCACGGACCTTCTGTGGAAGACAGAGAACAGAGCATGAGAGAGCTGCCCACATCGCCTTCCCTCGACCCATCCAGGGCCCTGCCTGACTTACATTCACAGTGACATTCTCCGGGGGCACGGGCGGGACCAGTGGCTGGCAGGGGCCTGGGCCTGGGGCCTGCCAGCACAGCACTACCTCGGCCTGCAGCGAACAAGGCGCCTCCAGCTTCCAGCTCCGCGGGGGCAGCAGGCGGAGACGGGCTGCGCGCCAGAGGTTGCGGTGCGCCCGGGGATCTGCAGCCGAGGACCAGGGTCAAGACGCCACCTTCCTGTCCTCCCAGTCAGCAGGTCGGGGGGTGGGAGGACACGGATCACTCACCTTGCCTGAAAGGGCAGAAGCCGGTTCTGACTGAGTCGGGCTCCAAGGGCCATACCTGGAGAGGAAAAAGGCTCAGTTCAATTCAACCCATCCAATCTTGCACCAGGCCAGGCCGGGCCGGGCCCTGGGCCTGACAGTGGGATCTTCACAAGCCTCATTTCCCAAGCGAGTAAAGGACCCTGCCTTTGCAATGGATGGAAATTTTAGCCTTTCAGCAAACACTTCACCAGGCGCCAGCAACATCTTTGTGAGGGCTTACTGTGCGTCTTAGGACGGTACGCATAAGGGATGGTAGACGGTTTTCATTTTAATTCACTCTGCTTTCATTCTCACTTTGTGGGTACCTACTATGTGCTTGGTACTGTGCTAGTTCGACAAGGACCCATTCATTCTTTCAGTGAGATTTTTAAGAGCACCTGGCACCTGCTTAGCCCTGTGTAAGCATTCCAGATAGTATATTGCTTCATTAAAGCTTTAATCAGAATACTTTTTTTGTGGGGGGGTCTGGTTGTGGGGCCTGAACTCTGGCCCGGGGCCTGTCCCTCAGCTCTTCAGCTCAAGGCTAGCGCTCTACCACTTGAGCCACAGTGCCACTTTTGGCTTTTTTCTTTTTTGCTTATGTGGTGCTGAGGAATTGAACCCAGGGCCTCAGGCATGCAAGGCAAGCACTCTACCACTGAGCCACCTTCCCAGCCCTCAGAATACTTATTGTTAATAAGCAATGACAGTTAAGCTACAGTAAATATTTCCTGGATATGTGCTCTGGGTCCTGTCATTGTGTTTGGAAGTAGAGGTTCATTCATTCATTTGTTCACCAAACAGTGAGCACTCACTTTATTGTGAGGCTCTGATAAAATTATTGCATTTCAGTTATATATGATCTGCTTGCCTTTAGGGAAATCACAAAGTCACAGTTAAAATATATAAATAAATTAGCAAATTGGTCACTCATTTCCAAAAATTTATTGTATAGCTATTTCGTACAAGAAGAAATGAAAGGCTGGGTGCTGGTGGCTCATGTCTGTAATCCTAGCTAGTCGAGAGGCTGAAATCTAAGGATCACAGTTTGAAGCCAGCCCAGGCAGAAAAGTCCCCACGAGACTCTTATCTACAATTAACTACTCAAAACTCAAACGTTATCAATGAAAGCTGCTTTGATACTTTTTAAAAACATTTTAAAAAATCAGAAGTGGTGCTGTGGCTCAAAGTGGTAGAGTGCTAACCTTGAGCAAAAGAGCTCAAGCCCTGAGTTCAAGCCCTATGACTGAAGAAAGGAGGAGGAGGAAGAGGAGGAGGAGAGCTCCAATATGAGAGGAAGTAATATTAATAGACAAGAAAGGGGAGCAGAATAACAAGTGGGGTAGGAGCTGGGGGAGGCCAAGTAGTTGAGTTGGGGGCTTTGGAAAAGAGGTGAAGTGCGTTGGGAGATCTGGCTGTATAGAAAAGGGGTGCAGGCATTTGGGAAGAGCAAAGGGAAGAGTGAGTGTAGCCTGATCAGTACTCCATCCGATATAACAGATCCGCTATAAGGGGAATCTTGAGGAGAATAGAGTGGGAAAGGTCTAATTGGGACAGACTATTCCTTCCTGTACAGAGGGAACACCAGGAAGCCAGAACAGAACCAGAATACCAGAGAAGGAAGGTGGAGAGAAGAGGTGGGAGAGGCCCCAAATTAACGGAGATGGAGAGGAGGAAGAAAGAGAATGAGACAATAATGCTAGAGGCCAAATGAATGGGACCCGAAGACTCGCTGGATGCATACACAGTCAGAGAGAGACAAGCGAGTGGATGTAGGAAAGCTCACGCCTCTCATGGCGGCCTGTGCGGCTGGTGATATCACACCCTATTTCACTGGAAGGAACTGGGCTCAGAGAGGTTAAATAGACAGCAAATGGCAAGAGAAGGGATTGAAGCCAGCCATATGTTCTACCCAAACAGGAGCACAGAGGGAATCAGAGGAGGAGAGGATACTTGAGGGGTCCTGAGTCCTAAGTAGGAGTGCCGTGGATAGAGACCAGGAGAGCATTTAGGCACATAATGGGCAAAAGGCACAGGACACCCAGGACGGGGGAGGGGGAGATACAGTGCCACTGGTCACCTGAGGGAGAAAGGGTATATCATCTCCACCTCAAGGGAGAATATTCAGAATGATGAGACAAGGAAAGTAGAAGCAGCGGGTGCACGTAGCTCACGCCTGTAATCCCAGCTACTCAGAAGGCTGAGATCTGAGGATCATGGTTCAAAGCCAGCCCGGGCAGGAGAGTCCATGAGACTCTTATCTCCAATTAATCACCAGAAAACCGGAAGTGGTGCTGTGGCTCACGTGGTAGAGCGTTTGTCTTGAGCTGAAGAGCTTAGGGACAGCGCCCAGGCCCAGAGTTCAAGCCCCTCAACCAACAGGAAAAAAGTGGGGGCAGGCACCCCCTCACCAAGTTCCCAGGCCTCTCCCCTGGCACTCAGCTGGCTTCTGCTCTTACCTGAATGCAGAGGCAGGGAACCAGGTCTGTATGGCTCAAAGTAATATTCTGAGGTCCGGTCTGTGGGAGGAATCAGAGGAGGAAAGTTGGAGATAGAGGAAGAAGGGGAAGCTAAGGAGGAGGACACCAGCAGGGAGCTCTCCATCCAGCAGGGAGCTCTCCATCCGTGTTCCCTGGCTTTGGTTGTTCTTCACGGGTCCGTTCGTGCTGTGCGCACGCATCGTTCGCCTGGACACTGGCTGAGGGGGACATGAACTTGGGGTGGGAGAGTCCTCACCAGGTTTCTGTGCCACAAAGGCTTGGAGGTGCCCTGGACCTGACTCCAGTACAGTAAGAGGCCGAAGCGCTGCTCCTCAGAGACGTCCAGCACCAGACGCACGTCATCACCGTCTGCAGACACATTGAGCCAGGGCAGGGCTGGAAGAAGGATGGACAGAGGGCTGGGGACACTCCCTTCACCTTTATGCAGACCCAAATCGAGGTGTCTAGCCCTTGAGATGTCCATCAAGCTCCTTAGACTAGGAGGCCCCTGCAGGCCTGAGACCGCGTCCCCAGCTCCATCCAGACCTTGCCCCTACTCTGAATGAAACCTAGAGTCCTTCCGAAAGCTGCCAAGGCCTTACCCACCCTAGTGGCCACGAATCCCTAAATTCCTCTCCTACAACCTGTGCCCTTGATTACTCCGTCACACACACTGGCCTTATCATTCTTCTCCACATGACACATTCCTGCCTCAGGACCTTTGCACTGGCTTCTCTCTCTGCATGGAATCCTTGTCTCTCAAATATATCCTGCACCGTGGGGAGATGTTCACACTGGTGCTGCTCCCCACTTTCCCACCCCTCTCTCCCCGTCACGCCAGTCATCATCTGACTTACTGTGTTCTTCATGGCTCCGTGTTTACTGTGTCTTCCCTTATCCCTTCCCCAGCCTGCCCCCTCCAGCTCTGTAAGGAACGTTTTGTAAGTCTGTTGATTATTTTATGTCCAGGGTCTATGGCCATGCCTAATAATCACTCAGTTAAGAGCTGTCGAATAGGGAAGCAATGTATGTATTATTGAGCTGAGTGGTCTTTATGGATTGCCAAACAGACAAGCCAAGTTTGAGGAACCAAAAACAAAATGAGGTTGAAAAAGTCTGAATAGTTGAAGCAACATCACAGTGTTCCTATCGTGTTATTCCTGTTACACAAGTGTATACATAGGTAACCGCTAACTGCACTGAGCAGGCAGGGGAGGCACACCTGCAACCCCAGCTGCTCAGGAAGCTGAGATCTGAGGACCCCAGTTCCAAGCCAGCCTCAGCAGGAAAGACCATGAGACTGTTATCTCCAATGAACCACCCGAAAACCAGAAGTGGCGCTGTGGCTCAAGTGGTAGAGCGCTCGCCTTCAGCTGAAGAGCTGAAGGACAGTGCCCAGGCCTGGAGTTCAAGCCCCAGGACCGACAAAAAAAAAAAAAAAGAAAAGAAAAGAAAGAAAGCAAAGAAGGTGACATTCATCTGAATGTCTCAATGCCTCACAGAGACTTAGCAGCTACTGAAATGGGAGTGTGATGAATGAATGAAGAGCTCAGTGAGCCGGGATGTGGCAGCCCGGAGCTGGAGCCAACTCCAAGGGTCCCTGGGGGGAACTCCAGCCCTGCCCCCCGCCCCAGCCCAGGCCCCTACCCCTGCAGTTCTGGATGCTGTCCCGGACTTGAAGACCCCTGCAGTCTGGGGAGAGATCACAGAAAAGCCTCCAGTGGGGCGGGGACCAAGGAAAAGAAGGCAGCAAACTGACCTACAGGAAGTATTGGGAAGGGCTCCCTGTCCCCTAAATACCACCCACATCCATGCAATGCACACAGCCCCCCCCCCAGGGCCTGGGGGCCAGCACAGGAACTGACCGACTGAGGAAGTACCAGCTCCAGTGTCTCCCTGACAGACAGACCTGGTGCCCACCAGGGAAGAGGCCGGAGGGGACAGAGATCAGAGAGGCCAGGACTTGGGGGCTCTCAGAGTTTGGGGGGACTCACCAGGCAGCTGTTGTGTGAGGTTCAGTTCCTTTTGATATCTGGGCTGAGTGTAGGACCAGATTCGCACCTCAGCCCCCAGAGCAGCCTCAAAGCAGTCAAACACTACAGAGCCCTGTGAGGAGAGGGGTGGTGGAGGCCTGCTGGTAGAGGACCGGTGGTGGGAGCCCCAAAGTCAGAGGCTTTGGTCTCATCTGTGTGCTCACCAGCTGCCCTAGCCCATCTGCAAGCAATAACTACATAGCTTGAGATCCACCACGAAAGCTTTGGCCTTGAGCCAAAAAGCCAAGAGAGAGCACAAGCCCTGAATTCAAGCCTCAGTATGGACACACGCGTGGGCATGTGCGCGTGTGCGCACACACACACACACGCACACACACACACACACACACTCCTGCCACAGGGCCCCAGTTTAAGTCAAAATATCTTCTGTCCAAGCTGGGTGCCAGTGGTTCACATCTGTAATCCTAGCTACTCAGGAGGCTGAGATCTGAGGATCACAGTTCGAAGTCGACCCCAGGCAGAAAAGTCCATGACTCTTATCTCCAATGAACCACCAGAAAACCAGAAGTGGCACTGTGGTTCAAGTGGTAGAGCACTGGCCTTGAGCTGAAGAGCTCAGAGACAGCACCCAGGCCCAGAGTTCAAGCCCCACAACCAAATAATAAATTAAATAAATAAATAAAATGCACCAGGGAATAGTAAAGTTCACACAGTGAGAGCAAAGGAGGATACTCTTAGGAGAGAAACACAAAGGCACAATGCCCATGTGCCTCCGATCATATGAAAAAATATTGATCATGCTGGGTGCCTGTGTTCACACCTGTAAGTAATCCTAGCTACTCAGGAGGCTGAGACCTGAGGATCACAGTTCAAAGCTAGCCTGTGCAGAAAAGTCTGTGAAACTCTTATCTCCAATAAACTACTTAGAAAAAGCCAGAAGTAGCCGGGCGCTGGTGGCTCACGCCTGTAATCCTAGCTACTCAGGAGGCTGAGATCTGAGGATCGTGGTTCAAAGCCAGCCCGGGCAAGAAAGACCGTGAGACTCCTATCTCCAATAAACCACCAGAAAACCGGAAGTGGCGCTGTAGCTCAAGTGGTAGAGCGCTCGCCTTGAGCTGAAGAGCTGAGGGACAGCGCCCAGGCCCAGAGTTCAAGCCCCACGACCGACAAAAAATAAAAAAGAAAAAGCCAGAAGTAGCACTGTGGTTCAAGTGGTAGAGCGCTAGCCTTGAGCACCAAGAGGCTCAGGGACAGCACCCAGGCTCCGAGTTCAAGCCCCAGGTCCAGCAAACAACAACAACAACAAAACAACAAAACAAAAAAATTACCAAAATGAACTCCAGGAAATGGAAATGAGGGAGCTGGGAAGGTGGCTCAGTGGTAGAGCGCTTGCCTTGCATGCCTGAGGCCCTGGGTTCGATTCCTCAGCACCACATAAGCAAAAAGAAAAAAGCCGGAAGTGGCGCTGTGGCTCAAGTGGCACAGTGCTAGCCTTGAGCAAAAGAAGCTCAGGGACAGTGCCCAGACCCTGAGTTCAAGCCCAGAAAGCAGTTTAGGATTAGAAGGAACATTCCTTAAAACAATAAAGGCTAGGCTATATATGACAAACAAATAGCCAACATCATACTGAATGGGGAAAAACTACAACCATTTCTGCTAAAATCAAGAACAAAGCAAAGATGCCCACTCTCAGCCTCCTGAGTAGCTGGGATTATGGAGGTGAGCTGCTTGACCCCCTTGACCCCCTCTTTTATTCACAGTGGTGAAATATTTAACAGCATTTACAAAGGAAATTGCACAGCAGATAACGTCTGTAAAAAGTTATGTGACTTGAGCTGTCATCAGGGATAGAGAAATTAAAGTCATAATGAGGGTTTGGAGTCATGGCTCTTATGGCAGAGTGCCAGCCAATGAGCAAAAATATTGGATACCAAGTTCAAGTTCTAGTCTTGGACAAAAAAAAAAAAAAAAAAAAGCAGCTGGTCTTGTAGAAACTGCCTGTAAACTCAGGACTCAGGGGTTTGAGGTCATCCTGGGCTACATAGTGAGATCCTGCCTCAAAAAAAAAAAGCAAGGGCTCACTGGGCACCGGTGGCTCACGCCTGTAATCCTAGCTACTCAGGAGGATGAGGATCGTGAAACTCTCACCTCCAATTAACCACAGAAAAAAGCCGGAAGAGGTGATGTGGCTCAAGTGGTAGAGCACTAGTCTTGGGACAAAGCCCAGGTCCAGAGTTCAAGGCCCAGGACCAGAAAGAAAAAACAAAAAGGATAGAGAGCAAAAGAAAAAGCAACAGCTGAGGATGGAGCTCATTCTTAGATTTCTTCCCTAGCATGCACAAGGCTGAGCTCCGTCCCCAGCACCACTGTCACCACCAACAAACTCCACAGTGACATATCACTAAACACACAAAGTTGCTTGGTGATTTCTCACAAATGAGGTGGGACTATTTTTTTTTTTTTTTGTCCAGTCTTGGGACCTGAACTCTGGGTCTGGGCGCTGTCCCTCAACTCTTCAGCTCAAAGCTAGCGCTCTACCACTTGAGCCACAGCACCACTTCTGGCTTTTTCTGCTTATGTGGTGCTGAGGAAGGGAACCCAGGGCCTTATATGTAAGGCAAGCACTCTAGCACTGAGCCACCTTCCCAGCCCTGAGGTAGAACTAATCTTATCCCCATTTTACAGACAGCAACACTGAGGCACAGTGGGCTGAGAGGCTGTGCCCACTGCTCTGATCAGAAGCAGGACTTAGAACGATCATGAACATGTGCTTTGCAGAAGGTTACTACCTTGAAGGTTAAGGGAACACCGACTTCACATACCACAGACTGGCCAGCCTGAGCCAGGGCAGCCGGCACGCGCACCTCCAGCAGGACGCAGCGGGTAGTGGGGTAGGACTGGAAGGACAGCACGACTTGGGCCTGGAGAGGGGCTGGGAGCAACGGCTGGGGGTCAGTCAGGCCACAAGCAAAGCCCTGATGAGGGACAGTAAGCCAGCTCTCTCCTCTCACCATTCCCAGCATCCCCCTGCTCCACACCAAGTGCTCTTCCAGATTCTTCCTCATCTTCAGGTTCTTGCCAGTGCCCTGGAAGAATCGGAACACGAGGCCCGGGTCAGCCCCACTGCTGGGGGCTGGCTATAGGCCTGGTGTCCTTCAGTGTTTGAAAGCTAGTGCTCTACCACTACGTGGGAGAAGACGCTGGTCTGTGCATCCTTTGCCCAGTGTGCTCAGCACTGAGGATCCCAGTGCTACCCGGACGCCAGGCTCCCAGTGCTCACACCTGCCCACCCATGCTCGTGTGTACAGTCGCAGGATGACTCACCACGCACGGCCAAGTCCACGGCCACGCGCACGCAGAGGTCGCAGTCGGTCTCCCGGTGGCATCTCAGCACCAGCTCAGTCCGCAGGTGCGTGGGCACCAGCACGGGGCCCGGCGCACGCGTGATGCCCCCAGGCAGGCAGAGCACATCACCATCTGCGGGCCCAGGGTGAGTGGGGGGGGCGCGGCTGGAGGCCCTCAGAATCCAGTTTGGTGGCCCCCACCCACCCCCAGAGGGGTGGGCAGAGGAGGACTGGGTCCTGGCCAGCTCCCCCCGCCCCGCCATATTCTCGCTAAAAAGTAACAATACTTACCCCAGAGGTGGCATGAGAGGCCCTGCGAAGGAGGGAAAGGAGAGCCAAGAGCTTATGCACCCCCAAATCTAACTAAGCACCTCCCCTGCCAAGGTGTCAAGCTCGGTCGCACCCCTCCCACACCCCTCTTCCTGGAGCTCCCTCTTCCCCCTCTCCATCTTCTCTGCCTGCCTCAGCACCTGCCGGACCAGCCAGGGCGGTTCTGTAGGTGGTGGCGGTGACAGGAGCCAGATGAGGATTTGATGGGCCCCAGAGTGCTCCCCAACCCTCTCCAAGGACCCCAGACTCACCTGAGAACAGCGCGCTGCATCCTGAGACCCCACAAGCCTTTCCAGAGAGACAACTCCCGGGCTCCCGCCCAGCGCCAAGGACAGCAGGAGCCAGGGCACTGGCATCTTCCAGGTGCTAGGCAGCACCCAGGCTCGAGGCCCTGACCCCCCCCCAGAGGGGGGGCAGGCACTTCACCCCTGCCCCCACCCAGCCCGGTGTCTGTGGGCAGTGGTGGGGGGCTGGAATTGAGCCTCCGGGGTCCCAGTGCTGGACAGCTTGTGTTCCCGAGGCACTTCCAGCCGGAGCACTTTCGGTTTGATTCCTAGCTGGCAGCCGCTCTTCCCGCCCCGCCTGGGCCCTCCCACTGCAGCCAGGCCTTCCAGCCAGAAGAGTAGAGTGGCTGGCTTCTCCTCCTCTGTCTCTGACACCTGGCTAGGTGGAGCCCTGGGAGGGCGGCCAGCTTCACCGCAGAGCGAAGGAGCCCTTACTCACCCTGGAAGTCCCTACAGATGTTCCGATTGAGGACCTGGGCAATCCAAGTGATTCCCACTTGCACGTGACCCTTACTAAACACAGGCCTGGGAACTGGGGCCTTTTAGTGACCACCTCAGGACCCGTTCACACGCATCCCCAGAGCTTGGTAACTCCCTGTGGGACACAGCTCTAGGGGCAGAATCCCAAAGTGGACTTTTCACCACTGGCCTAGCCTCAAGTGTGGTACAGAGGTGGGGGCCCCATCTGGCGCAGGCAGACAAATGCCCCTTGCTGACGCCTGGCCGGTGGTGTGAGGAGGGCCCTGTCGCTTAGCTGGCCACGGATCTTCCTCTCTGCCCTGGGAAGAATCAGTTAGGAGCCAAGAGACTTCAGGGCTGTGTTTTCCCTTTGGCAGGCATGGCTTGTGAGAATGTGACAGGGACATAGACGTGTGTGGGGAGGCCCTGGCTTATGAGAGGACCCAGAACACTCCCCATGCAGCCTCTACAGACCTTCTTCTGACGGCGCATCCCAGCCACACTAGAAAGTACAGGGCGTTCCTTCCATTATTGGTCACATTTGTCTTTATTCGTCTTTCTGAATCATGGTCTCCTGTCCTCACCTTTGTCCTGGTCAGCCAGGGTCAAGGCTTCTTTTCCTGGGTCAAGAAAATCCTCTCTAAAGCTGGGTGTGGTGGCACATGCCTGTAATCCCAGCATTCAGGAAACTGATGCAGGATGATCAAGAGTTCCAGGGTGGGCACTGGTGATTCAAGCCTGTAACCCTAGCTACCCAGGAGCTGAGATCTGGTGAATGGAAGTTTGAAGCCAGACAGGTCAGAAAAATTCATGAGAGTCTAAGTCATTCTCCTCCAATGAACCATAAAATAAAGCCAGGCTGGAGGTATGGCTCAAGTTGTGGGGCCAGGAGCAAGCATGCCTGAGATAGTGCAAGGTCCTGAGTTCAAACCGCATGCCACAGAAGCAAACAAGAACAAAAGCCACAGGGCTGAGGTGTAGCTGGGGGGTGGGGGGGTCTTGGGGGTGGGCAAAGTCCCTGGTGTGACTCTGGGCCAGGCTTCCCGCAGGGAGAGGCGACTGGCGGCCCCGGGGGGCGGGGGTAGCGGGCTTTCCGGATCCAGTCCAGCCGGGCGGGGGGAAATGGCTGGTGTGCGCCTGCGCAGTGTGTGTGTGTGTGGTGGGGACCTCGTATCTCTCCGACGGCACCCAGTGGACGACATTCGGGCCTTGAGGAAGGGGTGCAGGCAGGCTGGCCCGGAGGCACCCCGAGGGCCCCCCACCCCCATGCGAGGGCTCAGTCGGGGTTCCGGCCGGCGCCCCCAGACGTGCGGGGCCGTGGTGGCCTCGGTTCCCGCCGGCAGCACAGCTCCAGGCGGGCCCGGCAGCGCC
>NW_012267228.1:3401980-3413481 GCF_000151885.1 Dipodomys ordii
TTGCGGCGCCGCCCAGCGCCGCCCGGCCAGCGCGCCCAGGCCCCTTCCCGCAGGGGGACCCGGTCATCGCAGGTGAGCTTACCTGGGAGCAGATGAGGAGACCAAAGCCCAGCGGGGTGGCAAGGCCGCTTAGTGCCAGTGTCAGGAGCCCCAGGCGTCTGTGAGGGGCAGAGTCTGGCAGGGTGAGCTCACGCCCGGCAGCGCTTCCCTCTGGCCCAAGAACTCACCACTGGGACACAACCGGCGCTTCCAGGCAAACTGCACATCGGCCCTCCATACCTGAGGAGACACAGCCCTCACCCCCTCCTCCTGGGGAGCTGAATAACGCCCTGGGGGACAGGTGTGCAGAAGAGGAGTGAGAGGAACATGTTCAGAATGAGTGGCCTCCTTACCAGCACACAGCCCCTGGTCTCAGGAAAGGATGATGAGGTCTAGTGCCACTGGGCCTGAGCCCTGAGTCTGTCAGGACAAAGAGCAGAATGACTGTCCCCACACGGGCAAATATGACTGTGCCTGGCACTGCTCCTCCCCACCGACCTCCATCCTATAGCCAGGTGTGAGGTCAAGTGTCATCTTGGACAAGAAGACTTTCCCAGCCACTCCATTCCACTCTGATCTTTCCCACATACCAACTCCTGCTGCATTAGAGTCTAGCGTTGACATACCCCCCCCACACACACACACAATGCCTACTGTGGAACCTGCCCTGAGAAAGCAGGCTGGCTCAGTGTCTCCCTCCAGCCGCTCATAGACTAGGGAAGATAATCTTATGCGCTTCTCTTCTCTCTTCTACACAGCTGAGGTGGCACCTTGTCCACTGGGAAGAATGTGAGCCGTGGAGTCTCAGGAATCCTAGCTGTATGAGCCATGCATGGAGAAGGGTACCTCTCCTCCCCGAGCCTTAGTTTGTTTCTTCATTTGTGTGTGGGGGTCATAATACTAGATTGTGAACTCCTGAAGGGAAGACTGCTAGATGCTTTTCTTCTCTCTCCTAAACCCTAGCAGCATGGGCAGAATAGAAGCTGACTTGGGGTGTCACAGTCTGCACTGACTTCTACTTAATACTCCAGACCTGTGTCAGACGCTACTCTCCAGCCAGCTTCATGGCTGAATTCAATGAAGTCTTTTCCCAGCTCACAGACCACACAAGTCAACAGACTGAAGTCTCTGTGTTTAAGTTACCCCACATGGGTCGATCTTAAGTCTGAAGTGTGTCACCACTGCTTGGGAGCCTTATAGGATGCAAAGCACACAGACAAGCGGCAGATTAACATTTAAGAGGGAACCGCAAAAGCTAGTCAAGCTTAGTCAGCTTGTGCCATGGTTTTGTGGGTGCATCTATTTGTGATTTTTTTTTTGGTCCGGTCGTGGGGACTGAACTCTGGGCCTGGGTGCTGTCCCTCAGCTCTTCAGCTCAAGGCTAGCGCCCTACCACTTGAGCCACAACACCACTTCCGGCTTTTTTCTTTTTTTGCTTATGTGGTGCTGAGGAATCGAACCCAGGGCCTCAGGCATGCAAGGCAAGCACTCTGCCACTGAGCCACCTTCCCAGCCCCCTCAGAAGAATCTGCTGGCCAATCTGTTCTTAGACCAGTAACAGAGTTAAGTTAGGATGCAAAGTACTATGCAGCTAGCTCCTCGCTGCCCTGCTTCTTGAGTCAGAGGAGTTCTGCCCAGAGCCTTATGAAGGCAGGAGAGGGGGCAGAGGACAGCTGGGCTCAGGGATGGTATCCGTATACAATATGCAGCAGCCTGGGTAGACTAGGGAACAGCTGGACGTGAGAGGGTCAGTCTCTAGCCTCTGGTATCCCTCTCAGCGGAGGCACTAAAAGACATAGAAAACTGTCCCAGCCAGGACCTCTCTGACTGACAGATCACCAGATGCACAAAAGCTGAGGAAGCAAATGAATTAACAGATGATAGAACCACTTGTCTCCCAGAGGTGACAAAGAGATTTCGGCCACGCTCTGACCAATGAGATCTCATGGGAGCCAAGCCTGGCTCGGCCATACCTGGCTGACACTGTACACAGGGGCCACCGTGGCGTCCAGCTCTGAGCCTGGGTGGCTCCAGGTGGCACTGAAGGTGGCACGCATCCTCAAGGAGAAGTGGAGAAGCGGCTGCTGGGCCCGGATGCCCACGCTCACATTCCAGATGGTTTACTGGAGATAAGAGTCTCACGGACTTTTCTGCCTAGACTGGCTTTGAACGTGATCCTCAGATCTCAACCTCTTGAGTAGCTAGGATGACAGGTGTGAGCCACCAGTGCCCGGCTCATCTTTTTGACCTAGTCTTACAATGCTTAGCACACCTGGGCTTAGCAGCAGGCTGATGGATGGGTGGATCTGGCAGTCTTATCCTCCACTGACTCCAGAAAAGCCTCCTGTTTAATGTGCAGCAGGAGAGAGAGGGGGCAGGAGGGAGGGAGGAAGAGAGACAGTGCCGGTGGCTCACACCTGTAATCAGGAGGCTGAGAGCTGAGGATCACTACTCCAAACCAGGGAGGAAAGTCCATGAGACTCTTTTTTTTTTTTTTGGTCCAGTCGTGGGGCCTGAACTCTGGGCCTGGACGATGTCCCTCAGCTCTTCAGCTCAAGGTTAGCGCTCTACCACTTGAGCCACAGCGCCACTGCTGGCTTTTTTCTTTTTGCTTATGTGGTGCTGAGGAATCGAACCCAGGGCCTCAGGCATGCAAGGCAAGCGCTCTACCACTGAGCCACCTTCCCAGCCCTCCATGAGACTCTTATCTCCAATAAACCACCAGAAAACCGGAAGTGGTACTAGGCTCAAGTGTAGAATGCTGTCCTTGATCAAAATAATCTCAGCAGCAGCTCACAGGCCCAGAGTTCAAGCCCCACAGCTGACGGGGGGAGGGGTAAGGCAATACAGGCTTCAGGCCAGCTCCAGAAGGGGCACTTTTTTGGCCTCACGGAGTCCTCCTGCAGGTAGGAGGCCTGCGGAGAACAGGAAAGCATTCAGGGAGGAGCAGGGCATGGCTTTCACTGCGCAGTCCTAGCACACAGGCAGCTGTAGCTTGCTGTGGTACAAGCTGCCCGGGCTGAGGGGACTCTGAGGGGACGCAGTGTAGAATGTGGATGGGGACAGGGAGGAACTGCAGAGCTGAGGACAGAGCAGCAGGGGAGGGGCTGGCTCATTTTCTCTCCCGAGGGAAATCAGGAGGTCTACATTCCTCAGCTGTTAACTTTTCCTGGCCTCTCCTCTCAGCCATTTCCAAGGTACCCAGAGCTCTGGGTTGGCCCTTCACTCTGGACTGCCCAAGTGCCCACCCGTTGTCTACCGGAGCAGTGGCTTATTGTGTCAGGTGTCTGTGTGTTCCCCCCTGTTGGTCTCTTAAGTGACAAGGCCCTCTGCCTTTTTTATTCTATAGTCCATGGAAGTCTTTTTTTTTCTTTTTTTTTTTTTTTTGGTCTATTGTGGGTCTTGAACCCTGGGCCTGGGCGCTGTCCCTCAGCTCTTCAGCTCAAGGCGAGTGCTCTACCACTTGAGCCACAGCGCCACTTCCGGTTTTCTGGTGGTTTATTGGAGATAAGAGTTTCATGGACTGGGCTGGGAAGGTGGCTCAGTGGTAGAGCGCTTGCCTTGCATGCATGAGGCCCTGGGTTCCATTCCTCAGCACCACATAAGCAAAAAGAAAAAAGCCAGAAATGGTGCTGTGGCTCAAGTGGTAGAGTGCTAGTCTTGAATCTGGTGGTGGTGGCTGTCTATTTATTCTGCCTCTGTGGACTGAAGCCAGTCGGGTCCAGGAAGAGCTGGGTCTTGGGGGCGGGAGCATCCCGAGGCATGGTGTTGGGTCGTCCCTTCACCCCTGGCCGCGTGTGGCTCACAACCAAGCGGGTGCCAGGCTTCCTAAGCATCTCAGCAACCCCAGCCCTTTTGAGTTTGGGTTTGGAGATGTAACCAGCGCTTCAAGCATGCTCCGTGCACCTAGTCATTTCCAAACCTGACTCAGTGGAGATGCGCTTGGCTGAGGAGCCAGGGCGGCTCCCCATGTTTCTCCCAGCTCACCTCATGCACAGGCAGGGCAGAAGGAATTCATAGGGCAGGTCTGCAGTCCGGCCCCCAGACACAACTGCCTACAGATGAAGCAGCAAAGGAAGAGAAACAGAGACACGTCAGGAAAAGCACAGGCGAGGGCAGGAGGGCGTGGGGAACTCCGCAACGTGCGCTGTTTTTCCTGAGCTGGGACAGGTTCTCCCGTGCTCCATGTGGAGCGGTGGGGAATTAGATGGGAGGAATACGCATGCATGGAACTCCAAGTATATGCCAGGCAGGGTGCTAGAAGCACTTAATCAAATGGTAGCACCACAGTGGAGTGATGGTTACAGCTGAGGATTGCTGAGGGCCCTCATAGCTGGAGTACAGCCTTCAGTCTCCACAAATGATAGCAGCTTTGAGAAGCGGAGGTTAAAGTGCTGTTAGGGCGTGCTCAGGGGACTGGGAGACATTTTGTTCTTTCATTCTCTGAAAGGCAAAAGGAGGGTGGCAGAGGATGGGTAAAAAGACCTATGTGACCACCTTCTACTCTCTGAGTGGAACTTCAAAGGCTTTGGCTGTATTTGAACACAGGGTCTCATGCTTGCTAGGGAGGCGCTCTGAGAAGGTTTTCCAATAGGGCCAGACCCGCTGAGGATCCTTGCAGCTCTCTGTTCAGCATTTCCAGTAACTCCAAAAGGGACTGCCCCTCTTTCCTCTCTTCCTGAGACTCCCTGTTTCTTTCTGTTTAGCACCCAAAAGACATAATGGCAGACACCTTACCTTGAAGGTCACTCACACAGTGACCCATCAAGGTCTCAGTTGTCCCATGTGTGCCAGTATTGAGGTCTGGCTTTTTTGGGGGGGTTTGAACTCAGGCCTGAGTGCTGTCTCTGAGCTTTTCTTCTTGTTGTTGTTCAAAGCCAGCATCCTACCACTTGAGCTACAGCTCCATTTCTGACTCTTTTTTTTGGGGGGGGGTTAATTAAAGAGTTTCACAGATTTTATTGCCTGGGCTAGCTTTGAACCATGATCCTCACATCTCAGCCTCCTGAGAAGCTAGGATTACATGCGTGAGCCACTGGCACCCAGCAAGAGATCTGACTTTTTACAGAAGCATGCCACTCCATACCTGGGCATCAAAAGGACTGCTCAGCTCTTCACATTCCAGTGCCCACTGGTGACAAAGACGCACACTGGCCGTTGGGCCTGGTGAAATGGTCACCTGAATAGTCCGTGCCATGGGCAGCAACTCAAAGGAGAATTCAGGTCCTGGGGGTGGCAGGGTGAGACTCAGGGGGCCTGTCTCGTGTGCTTAGGATGAGCGTGGCTACTCAGAGGAAGCCCTCTCTTGTCTCTGGGCTTTTGCGAGCCAGGTCTGGGAAGAGGTCCCACTCCTGTGGATCTGAAGGCCGGGTCCTTTTGGAGCGCAGCCTCTTGTGGGAGACATCTGGGGAGGGGTGGAAATGTGACGGCCTTTCTCTGATGGGGAATGGCTACTCTGCAGCTTTCTCTGTAAGGCTAGAACAAAGATGGCCTTAGGCCAGGAATTAGGATACCTAGCTTCTTCCATTTCTGCCGCTGGAACCCAAGGAAGCACAGGCAAGATGTTCAACCTCTGTTGGCCTCAGTTTCCTTGAATGTGTCATTTGCACATTTTCAATCTCCCTTATGTGGCTGAAGAATATAATGAGAGGTGGGAACACAAGGTGGGACTGGGCCTGGCAGGGAGAGTATCTGAGAAGGTGCTGGCGTCCTGTGTCTCTGATAGAACTTGAATTTGCAAGACTTTTTGGATTTCTACACCAGGAGGTAGAACAAGCCCCACCAAAGGCCTGGACAGGAGAGGACACATTTACTACCAATTCTTCATGGCCTCTGCCCTACCAGGAGATGTGCCCCAATGTTAAATGGAAGATCATTTTAAGTCAAGGACAATAATGATGTCAAATTTCTTTAGTGCTTTAATGTATGATGAAATTGAAAGCAATACATACACCCATTCCCTTATATATGCTTTATAGCTTTATTTCTAACAGTTTAGAAACTTCCAACTCGTGTGTGTGTGTGTGTGTGTGCCAATCCTGAAGCTTGAACTCAAGGTCTGGGTCCTGTCCTTAAACTTCTTTTGCTCAAGGCTAGCACTCTACTTCAGCCCCTGCTTTTCTGATTGGCTTTGAACTGTGATCCTTCATTCTAAGTAGCTAGGTTTACTTTCATGCCCAGCAAAACTGCCAACTTAACCAGAATATTTAGTACACAACTAAGTGAGATGATAAAAACGGAGTTGAATACCAAGATCCTACTCTACAAACAAAGTAATAACAGCACACTCAGGGAATCCAAACACTTTAAAAGTTGGTACCACCACGTGCTGGTGACTCACACCTGCATTAATCCTAGCTACTCAGGAAGCTGATATCTAAGGATCATGGTTCAAAGCCAGCCTGGGCAGGAAAGTCCCTGAGACTTCTTTTTTTGTCAGTCGTGGGGCCTGAATTCTAGGCCTAGACACTGTCCCTCAGCTCTTCAGCTCAAGGCTAGCGCTCTACCACTTGATCCACAGTGCCACTTCCGGCTTTTTTCTTTTTGTTTATGTGGTGCTGAGAAATCGAACCCAGGGCCTCATGCATGCAAGGCAAGTGTTCTACCACTGAGCCACCTTCCCAGCCCCATAACTTTTTTTTTTTTTTGGTCAGTCGTGGGGCTTGAACTCTGGGTCTGGGTGCTGTCCCTCAGCTCTTCAGCTCAAGGCTAGGGCTCTACCACTTGAGCCACAGCACCACTTTTGGCTTTTTGCTTATGTGGTGCTGAGGAATTGAACCCAGAGCCTCATGCATGCCAGGCAAGCACTCTACCACTGAGCTACCCTCCCAGCCCCGACAATAATTCTTAAAAGGGGTCTTCCAAGGCACTGTAAAGTATATAAAGTAATAATTGAGGTTTAAACTCAGGGGCTCACACTTGCTAGGCAGGTGTACTACCAACTGAGACACAGTCCAAGTTTAAACGTTAAGGGACTGAGGGTCTGAGGGATTGGAACTGATTAGAAAGAGATGAAAGCATTTAGGTTTTTCAAAGGAATGAATGATGGTCACCTACAGCTGCACTTGGTATACTCACTTGAATAGAGACATAGGAAAAGTTGGATGCAGAAGGCAAAGTTTAAGTTTGGGACATACTGAATTTGAGATGGTCAATAGGACATCAACCCGAGGTTCTGCAGTTAGAACTTCTGCCGGTAGGTAGGAGGGGTGGTATAAGCATCATGTTCCACAAAAATGGTCACTGCAACCATGGAAAGAGTAGAATCTGGCAACTAACTATCTGGCTATCATCCAATGACATATCTTTCATGCAAAAAACATGATCAGACTTGTAGCTATTAAAGGACATTTATTTCATCAAATTATTACATCTTTGTGTGTGTGCTCGTACTGGGGCTTGAACTCTGGGACAGGGAACGATCCCTGAGCTGTTATTGCTTAAGGCTGTTACTCTCTACCACTTAAGCCACACCTCTACTTGCAGCTTTACTTATTTTTCCCAGTCATGGGGCCTGAACTCTGGGCCTGGGTGCTGTCCCTCAGCTCTTCAGCTCAAAGCTAGCGCTCTATCACCTGAGCCACAGCACTTCTGGCTTTTTCTGCTTATGTGGTGCTGAGGAATCAAGCCCAAGGCCTCATGCATGCAAGGCAAGCACTCTACCACTGAGCAACTTTCCCAGCCCCTTGCAGCTTTATTAGACTTCCCTGCCCAGATTGGCTTTCAGATCTCAGCCTCCTGAGTATCTAGGATTACAAGCAGGAGTCACCAGCACTCGGCCCCTTCCCTCGTTTTTTTTTTTTTTTGGTCAGTCCTGGGGCTTGAACTCTGGGCCTGAGCACTGTCCCTCAGCTCTTCAGCTCAAAGATAGTGCTCTACCACTTGAGCCACAGCCACAGCAACACTTCTGGTTTTCTGAGTGGTTTATTGGAGATAAGTGTGGTGGGGGAGGGGGCTGGGAAGGTGTCTCAGTGGTAGAGCGCTTGCCTCGCATGCACGAGGCCCTGGGTTTGATTCCTCAGCACCACATAAGTCAGAAATGGTGCTGCGGCTCAAGTGGTAGAGTGCTAGCCTTCAGCCGAAGAGCTGAGGGACAGAGCCCAGGCCCAGGGTTCAGGCCCCATGACAAAAAAAAAAAAAAAAACCTCATGGCGTTTCCTGTCCGGGCTGGCTTTGTACCGCGATCCTCAGATCTCAGCCTTGTGAGTAGCTAGGATTACAGGTGTGAGCCACTGGCACCTGGTGCCCTCATTTCTAATTTGTTCCACTCACCATGTTCATCGGTTGTTTTGCATGTACAGCACAGTTTCTGAGAATTTCCTCCCAAATGCCTATGTGTTAAGGGCTCAGCTGCAGGCCTCTGATGCCATTGGGAGATGGTGGAACCTTCAAGGGATGAAGCCTGGTACAAGTTACTAGTGGCCTGCCCTAGGGAGGGGATAGCAGGATTCCATCCTTTCTTTTTTTGCCAGTCCTGGGCTTGAACTCAGGGACTGGGCACTGTCCCTGAGCCACAGTACCACTTCCAGTTTTTTTTCTGAGTAGTTACATTTGCCCAGGCTGACTTCAAACTGCAATCCTCAAATCTCAGCCTCCTGAATAGCTAGGATTACAGGTGTTAGGCACTCACACCTGGCCTCAACTTTCTGAACTCCCTGGGACAGCAGCTTCCTCTGTACATGTTCCTAGCATGATAGTAACCATGCAGGCAAACCAAGAGTCTAGAAGTTTCTTGCTGCAGTACCCACAGGCCCAAGAGCAGTAGGCTAAGCAACCATGGACTGAAATCTCCAAAGGTATCTCAGAGCTACTCTAAAATTCTTTTTGATCTTACCATACAGGTTTAAGAATATAAATGACTGTTAAACACAGGTATTCAACCAAAAGAGCCTATGACCCACGCCAGATGAATGGGCACATTATGGATGGGGAGGTTACGTACCTGGCCCATCAGCAACAGGCTGTGTGATAGGGTGGAACTAGTTCTCCACACCCTGTCCTTTCTTTGTGATCACTGCCAGGTTTTGCAGGGAACCTCTAGTCATCTCCAAGCGTCTAAGGCCACCAAACAACACTTTTCACATGACCAAATCCCAAATACAGGCACAGGGTGGACAGGGCAGTCTTAGGAACTTTATTGAGGGTCTGTTAAATTGAAATGCTTTGCAGTAGAGCACAGCCTGTGGGGGTGTAATCTCTGAGGTGTTTCTTGCCTATAGACTGAAGCAGACTTAATTTGTTCCTTATTTCCTGCTGTCTGGGTGGTAAAGAGATGAGGAATAGCAGTGGGAATAATGCCCACAGGAGGCAAGGATAAGGCTTGGTATTAAAGGAAAACACCCAATGGCCTTAACTTCACCCA
The DNA here is from genome assembly GCF_000151885.1 of Dipodomys ordii. NCBI lineage: Eukaryota > Metazoa > Chordata > Mammalia > Rodentia > Heteromyidae > Dipodomys > Dipodomys ordii. Next base: position 3,411,381 of record NW_012267228.1, read on the forward strand.
GCTACTGCATGGCTGTTGGTCACCCAGCTGCTGAATCAGAAATAATTTAAATATACTCTTGCCACATCAGCAACAGAACTCTAGGCCAAAATGCGACCCTGTCTGCATTAGGTACCAACATTACAGCTGCCCAAATCACCAGAAGAGACAGGAACAGTTTGTCCACCTCACTCGGCTCAAGGGGAGCCCAGGCTCCACCCGAGAGCAGACCATCAGGCAGGCTTCATTTGCGCTTCTTCTCTTGTGTGCTGGTGAACCAAGAGTCTAGAAGTTTCTTGCTGTAGTACAGCTGCCAGGCATGCACTTGGACCGCCAGTACCAACACCAGGTACATGACAGAAACAGCAGAAAACCCAAAGAGGAAGCGGTAGGCCTTGCCATGGCGGTAGAGTTGCTGTGCGGCAGGGAACATCTCCATGCTGCCATAAATGAGAGGAGCGATGGAGAAGAGCCCCATGCTGATCATGGAGAGCACCAGGTAGCTGATATTGTTACGAGGGAAAGAGAGCAGGCCCAAGAGGGAGGGCGCAATGCTCAGCAAATAGGGGTACTCCCACTGATAAGGCATGGCCACCTGATCATGTGACAAGAGCCTCAGGTGTCCCACGCTCATCTTGGCAACCAGCAGCAGCCATAGGACCAGATGCACGTAGATCAGCTTCTTGATTTCATACTTGAGAGTCACACTGTGGGGCAAAGCACAGGGAGAAGCACCTTTCATTCAAATTCTTCTATCTGCCAGGCAACTGTACTGGATACAAATTTGAATGGCATAGTCTCTGACTGAGGCTGGGCACAAGGAATCAAGAGAAAAAAAACGGCAGAGAAGGCTATCCAGAAGTGGACTGTGTCAGATAGGTTCTCAAGGCTGAGGGAAGATGGTCATTCTACGTGGACAAGAGCATGCATATACAAAAGCGTAAGCAGGGGACCAAGTGGCTGAATATGGCAAGAGCACATGCAGAGGGGTGCCAAAGGACATAAAACTGGAAAAACTTTTTTTTAATTGGTTGTGGGGCTTGAACTCAGGGCATGGGTGCTGTCCTTGAGCCTTTCTGTTCAAGTCTAGCACTCTACCACTTTGAGCACATATCTCCAATTAACCACTAAAAATTGGGAAGTGGCACTGTGGCTCAAAGTGGTAAGGCACTCGCCTTGAGCAAAAGGAGCTCAGGACAGTGCCCAGGCCCTGAGTTCAAGCCCTATGACTGAGTGCGCGCGCGCGCGCGCACACACACACACACACACACCCACACACACACACACACACACCCCGCCACGAGGGAAAAAAAAAAAAGAAATTAAACCCTAAAGAGCTTGTCATTCTTCAAAACTCTGGAAAGATGCTAAGAACATTTTGAGAGAACTCAATGAATTTAAGAAAGAAAAATAGGCTGGGTGCTGGTCACACCTGTAATCCTAGCAATTCAAAAGCCAGCCTGGGCAGGAAAAGTCCCTGAGACTCTTACCTTCAATTAACCACCAGAAAACCAGATGTGGCCCTGTGGCTCAAGTGGCAGAGTGCTCACCTTAAACTGAAGAGCTGAGGGACAGCACCCAGGCCTAGAGTTCAAGCCCCGCGACAGACAAAAAAAGAAAGAAAGAAAAAGAAACCTCTTCAATTTTTTTTAATTTTAAAATACTCGTTTTCGAAGATGTGGAAAACTGAAAAAAATGTCACCTCTAGACTTCAAACTCTTGGATGGCAGGGTCCGATATTGCTTTTTCTCTCTTTAATAATGAACTTCTTTCGTTTTGCACTCAAGAGCCTGGGCGCTGTCCCGGAGCTCCTTTGGCTCAAGGCTAGCGCTCTACCTACCACGGAGCCACAGCGCCACTCCCAGCTTTTCCTGTGCCTGTGGTGCTGAGGAAGGGAACTGCGGGCTTCACGCACGCGAGGCGGGCGCTCTACCCCGGGGCCCCCTTCCCAGCCCCCGAGCTTTTTTCTCTTCCCAGCTCACAGCGCTTACTTACATCCCTGTGCACTAGTTCCAGGTTGCACATCTGACCTGAACGTGGGCCCCTGTCTCGGGCCTGCCTGCCTGCGCTTCACGTGCTTCTTTTCCCTGGTCCTCCAGTACCGAGCGCGGGAGTCGCGGGT
>NW_012267228.1:3414053-3433357 GCF_000151885.1 Dipodomys ordii
GGTCTCTCTGTCTCTGGAGGACCGACTCGTTGGTCACTGCCCCGCGCGTGCGCCCTCGCTCTCGCGGCCCCGCCCAGTCCCCCTGGCGAGGTGCGTGCCGAGCCCCGAGCCCACCGTCGGCGTCTTTTGCTGCCAAAGGCTCGACGCACACTGATCCTTTCCGAAGCTTCGTTATTGGCTTAAGACGCTTCTGCCAGCAAGGAGTTGGTGGCTCACGCCTGTAATCCTAAATACCCAAGAGGCTGAGATCCGATGATGGCGGTTCGAAGCCAGCCCCGACAGGAAAGTCCCAGAGCCTCTTACCTCCAGTGACCCACCAGAAAGCCGGAAGTGGCGCTGTGGCTCAAGTGGTAGAGCGCTCGCTTTGACCACAATAGCTCAGGGACAGTGCTCTGGCCCTGAGTTCAAGCCCCAGGACTGACAAAATACAACAACAACAACACACCTTCTGTCCACACTTCCCAGACCAGGAAATTGAGACCTAGAAGTGTTTGTGACTTTCGTGCTCCCACACATTGAACAGTTCCTGAATCCAGCAGCGAAGAGAAAGCATGAACCTCACAGTAAGGAAACCTGGCGCATGCTCGTCCAGACAAGTGACCAAAGTTACCTAAACCAATACTATGCCACACTGACACCTTGATACCTCGTGGTACACTGAGTTCAAATCCCAGTACTGCAACCCAGCTTTGCATCTGTGAAATCCCTGAACAAACACCCCAAAACCCTATACCCAAACTCAGGAACCCTGCAAGACAACTGGACTGGGCTCTTTGGAAATGTTAAGGCCATGAAAGAAAAAAAAATCCAAATAATACTATCTGTAAAGGAAAGAAGTAGAACGGTGGGGTGGAGCGCAGAGTCTGCTTGGGATGATGAAAGAGATCCAGAAGTGGATGGTGGTTTAAACTGTTAGAAGAACTGAAAACTTCAGCTTGACTGCTGCATTCCAAGTTACTTGGGAGCTGGGAAGGTGGCTCGGTGGCAGAGTGCTTGCCTAGCTGGGTTCCATTCCTCAATACCACATACACAGAAAAAGCTGGAAGTGGTGCTGTGGCTCAAGTGGTAGATTGCTAGCCTTGAGCAAAAAAAAGACGCTTAGGGACAGTGTCCAGGCCCCAGGCCTGGCAAAAGAAAAAAAAAGTTACTTGGGAGGCTGATCCCAAACTCCTAGGTCTAAGTAATATTCCTGTCCCAGCCTCAGGTTGGGACTACAGTATGTACCACTGCATCTGACTTACATTTATTATGTGCTGGGGCTAGGGTTTGAGCTCAGGGCCTGGGTGATAGCCCTAACCTTTTGTACTCAAAGCTAGAGCTCTATCACTTGAGCCACAATGCCACATCTGGCCTTTTGGTGGCTAATTGGAGAGTCTCAGGGACTCTTCTTCCTGTGCTACCTTTGACCCATAATCCTCAGATTTCGACCTCCTTCGTAGTTAGGATTACAGGCATGACCCACTGGTGCCTGGTAATCCCTTAGTTTTTCTGCTTAAGGAAGTTGTTCTACCTCTTAAACCACAACTCCACATCTAGGTTTTTTTTCTGGTTAATTGAAGAGTCTCCTAGACTCTTCTGCCAGGATTAGTTTTGAGCCATAATCCTCAGATTTCAGTCTTCTGAGTAGCCAGGATTACAGGCGTGAGCCAAAGGTACCTGGCTTCACGTTTTTGGTGCCTACCTTCTGCGCTGCACTTTGTCCACCAGCGCTGGCCTGTTCTGAGTCATCCCCTGGCCTCTTTATCATGGCGCAGCCTGTAAATACAGAATGTTCAATACATGCTGAAGCCTGAATGGCCCGAGGACGGGTGACCCTTTCCCCAGTGCTTCTTCCCTGAAGTGTTCTGCTGCGCTTTCCTCCTGGCTCCTGGTCAGCCTGAAGGATAAGCTACTTAGGTTCCTGTTGCTTCAGCCTGCTGGTTCCTTTCTCAAACACTATGCACTGGGGCTTTGCTTTGCTTGAATGGTACCTCTAAGACTTCAAACCTGTCTCAGCTAAATCCAAGCCAGTTCTCGCCGCAGGCATTTGCTATAATATCACCTTGTTTTGTTTTTAATTTTTATTTGCCTGTGGAGGGGCTTGCTGTCTTTTAAAGGCTTAGCACTCTTACTACTTGAGCCACACCACCACATCTAGCTTTTCCTGAGTAGATAATTGGAGATAAGGATCTCACAGACTTTCCTGCTCCAGCTGGCTTCAAATGGCCATCCTCAGATCTCAGCCTCCTTAGTGGTTACAATTACAGGTGTGAGCCACCAACGCCCAGCTAAGATATAATTTATATAACACACAATTCACCTAACTAACCAAGTGCTAGTGGTACACACCTGTAATCCTAGCTACTGAAGACTGAGATCTAAGCCAGTTTAGGCAGGAAAGGCTCTTATCTCCAGTTAATCACCAGAAAAATTGGAAGTGGTGCTATGTCAAAATGGTAGAGCACTAATCTTGAGGGAAGACCCTCAGGGACAGTGCTCAGGTCTTGAGTTCAAGCTCTATGACTGATATATAATATAAAAATAAAAATTACCAGGGCTGGGAAGGTGGCTCAGTGGTAGAGCGCTTGCCTTGCATGCCTGAGGCCCTGGGTTCGATTCCTCAGCACCACATAAGCAAAAAAAAAAAAAAAAAAAGCCGGAAGAGGTGCTGTAGCTCAAGTGGTAGAGCACTAGCTTTGAGCTGAAGAGCTGAGGAACAGCACCCAGGCCCAGAGTTCAGGCCCCACGACCAACAAAAATAAATAAATAAAAAAAAGATTATGTGACTTACCAAAATAGATATATGGATGTAAGTTTTCATTTCTCTTAAGGATGTGTGTGTTAATTTCTGCTATTATTCATTGAATATATAATCAATAATACAATCTCCTCTATTGTATGTGAGTTGGAAAGACTTTACTTTGATTGTCACTAATTCTCACTATAACTGCTTAGAAAACAAGTCAGAGCCAGGCCCTAATGGCTCTCGCCTGTAATCCTAGCTACATAGAAAGCTGAGACCTGAGGATCAAGGTTCGAAGCCAGCATGGGAAGGAAAGTTCAAGAGACTCTTATCTCCAATTAACCACCAAAGAGCTGGAAGTAGAGCTGTGGCTTAAATAGTATATAGAATGTTAGCTTCAAGTGAAAAAGCTCAGGGACAGCTCCCAGGCCCTGAGTTCAAGCCCTAAGACTAGCATACCACATTTACACACAGACACAGACAGGCAGACAGACAGACAGACAGACAGACACACACACACACACACACACACACAATAAATAACAATAACAACAGAAAAAAACAAAAAACAACCCAGGAATGGTACAAATGAGAGAAGCTAGGGTTCCCAGAAGTAAAGCAACTCAGATCAGCGCCAGTGGCCAGTCTGGGGTGGAGTGGGGCTGGGAGCAGGGCCCACACGTTGCTTTCTGTGCCCTCTTGCCTGATATCCTGGTGGGCTGTGCCCCTTTGCCAAGCTGTGGAAATATGCCTTCTTCCCTCCTTTCAGGCCTTTCCGGAAGGCAGGCTGGCCTGCAACCCTCAGGGGAGCCCCTGGACATCTGCTCTTTTCCCTAGCTGGGGCTGAAGGCCAGGGGAGTGGCTTCACGGGAGCTGGAATATAATGGCAGGAGGGCGGCCAGGGCTGGCGCTGGCTCTGCGCTTGAGGAGGAGGCTGTGAGGGGGAGGTGAGGCGTTGGATGCCTTTGGTCCTAGAGAGCAGGTATGGCGATGCTCCATAGCATTGTGTCAGGGATGAAGAATGAGTGAACCTGGAGTAAGTGGAGGGCGAAGAGGGGAAGAGGGCCTTCTGCCTCTGTGGGGGCCGCCTGGGGGAACCCCAAGTTGTGAGGAGGAGAGCAGTGATTTTGCCTGACTAGCCAGGGGCTTCTGTTCCCTGCTCCCTGCTTTGTTGCGCTCCCCATGCTAGGGCAGAGAAGAGGAAGAGCCGCAGCTGAAACCCGGGCCAGGCCGGTGGCTAGCAAGGCAGGATGGCGCGCTCATTCTGAACATCCTCTAAAAGGCTTTCCAAGGAATCAGAAGCTGTGAAACTGGGCTTGGGGACAGCAGACTTTGAGCTCTGAGTCAGAGCAAGGCGTTGCAGGTGGAGGCAGCTGGCCGTGCGGAGGTTTGACAGCTGTGTGATTTAGGGGAAAAAAATAGTAGCAGGTGAGAGCTAGGGTTTCCTGCCAGGCCCATACTGTCCAGTGTGAATGCTGGAAGTCAAAAGCCACCATGGTTATTCATGTGTGTGTGTGTGCACGCGCACACGTGCACACACATGCACGCACATGCACATGTGTACTGGGACTTGTACTCAGAGCCTAGGCCCGGCCCTTTAGCTTTTCCTATAAAGGCTGGCACTCTACCACTTGAGCCACAGCTCCACTTTTGGCTTTTTGGTAGTTAATTAGAGATAAGAGTCTTACAGCTTTTTCTGTCAGATCTCAGCTTCCTGAGTAGCTAGGATTAGAGGCGTGAGTCACCTGCACCTGGCCACTGTGGCTATTTAAATTAGTTCAAATTCGAGAAATATCACCAAGCCAGCTTCTTAGTGCTATTTATTAGCCACCGTTTACAGGCTCAATAGCCACACGCAGTTGATAGCATCTGGTTTGGGGGGAGCACAAACCTGCAATACTTCGGTCATCACAGAAGGTTCTCTGGGCCAGTAGGAAGTCTCAGGGGGCTTGATTGCTCAAGGAGCCATGGCAGAGCGCAGGTGAAGGCTCAGAAGTCTAGGTGGCCATGGTAACTCCAGAATGACAAGGGGCGTGGCTCACTGCCAGCCAGTGCAAAGTGGACTCTGCCCCTGGGGACGGGGCGAGGCCTCAGCTGGACTTAGACGTCCGGCTCAGTGTGACCAGTGCCAGCGTCAGAGAGACATGGAGTGAGTGCAGCGGAGCGTGAGCTGGGGGGGGTGTCCAGCTCACTCATAGTTGCATTGGGGTGGGGGCAGCAGAGAAGGGCTGGGGAGCTGTGGGTCATTTCAGAAGAGAGACCAAGTCAGGAGCTTGCTAGATGGCAAAACAGTGCCTCCTATCCCACCCTAACCAGCTCCTTTGGCCTCCCTCCCAGGTCCAATGCGGTCCAGCTGAAAAGGATGGAATACGCCATGAAGTCCCTGAGCCTTCTGTACCCCAAGTCCTTATGCAGGTGAGGAAGCCAAGGGCAGAAGGGAAGGGGATGCTCTGAGCAGGCGCTTAGACCACCTTACCCCTTGGGACTCTGACTCAGGAGGTCTGGAGTAGAGCCTAAGCCTGTAATCCTGACCCGACCCGTCCCGCAGGAAGTGCACACTGCCCCTCTCCCCCCCCCCCCATGCCGGACGGGGTAGGTGGGCTCTGTGCTGGCTGCTTTCAGTCCTGATCTCATGGGAGACAAGAATTATTGGCCCACATTAATAGACAGGGAAGCCGAGGCACCGAGCGGAGCACCCAGTCTCTCTTTCTCCCTCTTTCTCTCTCTTCTTCCTCCCTCCTCCCCCCCACCCAGAGATTTTCATGGAAGCCAGTCACCGCTGGCTCACACCTGTAATCCCTGTAATCCTAGCTGCTTATGAGACTGACCTGAGGATCGAGGTTCAAAGCTAGGCAAGAAAGACTATGAGACTCTTATATCCAATTAACCACCAAAAAAGCCAGAAGTAGAGCTATGGCTCAAGAGGTAGAGCTCTAACCTTGACTACAAAAGTTCAGGGACAGGGCTCAGGCCCTGAGTTCAAGCACACTCTCTTTCTCTCTCTCTCTCTCTCTCTCACACACACACACACACACACACACACACACAGTCTCATGGACTTTCCTGCCTGGACTGGCTTTGAACCATGATCCTCAGATCTCAGCCTCTAGAGTAGCTAGGGTTATAGGTGTGAGCCAGTGGTGAGATAAGACTAAGAGAGGAAGTGGGGATGGGGGGATGGGTGGGCCTCATCACCTTGCTCATGGTGTTAGACATATAGCTCCCTCCCACCAAGCCCTACCCAGACCTACGGAATGAGAATCTGCCTCGGCAGGTGACTCGAATGCCATCACAGGCCAGTGGAAGTGTTCTGGGCGGCTCTGAGTCAGCGGCCCAGAGCTGAGGAGATGCAGGATAAAGCCAGCTGGGGGCTGGGAAGGTGGCTCAGTGGTAGAGTGCTTGCCTAGCATGCATGAAGCCCTAGGTTTGATTCCTCAGTACCACATAAGCAGAAAAAGCCAGAAGTGGCACTGTGGCTCAAGGGGTAGAGTGCTTGCCTTGAGCCAAAGAATCTGTGCCCAGGCCCTGAGTTCAAGCCCCAGGACTGGCAAAAAAAAAAAAAAAAAAAGCCAGCCTGGTGTGTGAGGGGCACTGTTACCCACCGCAGCCGCAGCCGCAGCGAGCTCATCAGACGTTCCAAACTCCCCAGGCACGTGGCCGTGAGCACCGCGGTGGTGACCCAGCAGTTGCTGTCAGAACCCAGCCAGGAAGCCCGGAGGGCCCCGGCCCGGCCCTGCAGAGTGAGCTCCGCAGATCGGAAAGTGCGCAAAGGCCTCATGGCCCGCAGCTTGGAGGATCTCCTCCGCAAGGTGAGCCTCAGCTGGAGCGGGCCCTGCGGCTGCGTCCATCTTCCAGGCTCTGTGTGCCCTGGGATTCTGCAAGGAAGCAGGGTCAGGCCTTAAATGGTGAAAGGTTCCCCTGCAGTGCCAGCCCCAACGCAGCCGGAGTGCTTGGACCACTGTCTGATAGAAGGGCCAGGTCTGCGAGGTGACGGGCGGGCAGCTGGCTGATCTGTCAGGTATCTGGAACGGAAGAGGAAGTCGAGGACCACCGTGGCATCTGTATGAGACTGAGGTTGCCGCAGACTTCACCAGTGAGACAGCTTTCCACTCAGCATCGGGGGAAATCCAGCTGGTAGATGCAGGCTGCCTTTAGAGAGAAAAGGAGAGACACAAAATTTGATGGCTGATGGGCACTATACTTCTTTTGGTGGTGATGAAAATGTGGTGAAATTAGATAGTGGTTGCACAACATTTTTTGGGGGGGAGGGGGTGATCCTTAGCTGAAGGTTAGCACCTTACCACTTGAGCCACAGCACCACTTCTGGCTTTTTCTGTGGTTAATTGGTGATAAAAGTCTCATGGACTTTCCTGCCAGGGCTGGCTTCAAACTACGATCCTTAGATCTCAGCCTCCTGAGCAGCTAGGATTACAGGCATGAGCCACTGGCAACTGCACAACTTTTTTTTTTGTCAGTCCTGGGTCTTGAACTCTGGGCCTGGGCACTATCTCTGAGCTCTTCATCTCAAGGCAAGTGCTTTACCACTTGAATCACAGCACCAGTTCCTGTTTTCTGGTGGTTAATTGGAGATAAGAGTCTCATGGACTTTCCTGTCCAGGCTAGCTTTGAACCGTGATCCTCTGATCTCAGCCTTCTGAATAGCTAGGATTACAGGTGTGAGCCACTGGTGCCCCACCTGCACAACTTTTTTTATGTGAGTGTGTGCCAGTACTGGGGCTTGAACCCAGGCTACACACTTTCACTTAGCTTCTTTTCCTTCCTTCCTTCCTTCCTTCCTTCCTTCCTTCCTTCCTTCCTTCCTTTCTTCCTTCTTTCCTTGCTTCCTTGCTTCCTTTTATTTTTCTCTCTCCTTTCTTCCTCTCTCTCTTGCTCCCTTCCTTTCTCCCTTGTTTCCTCTCCCTCCTCTTTCTTGTAGTGGGACTTAAACTCAACCTGGACCTCCAGTTTTGAGGTGGTTAATTAGAAATAAGTCTTAGGCCTGGAAGGTGGCTCAGTGGTAGAGTGCTTGCCTTGCATGAATGAGGCCCTGGGTTCAATTCCTCAGCACCACATAAGCAGAAATAATCCTGAAGTGGCACTATGGCTCCAGTGGTAGAGCCCTCGCCTTGAGCTGAAGAGCTGAGGGACAGCGCCCAGGCCCAGAGTTCAGGCCCCATGACTGACAAAATAAAGATAAAAAAAAGGGTCTCATGGGTTTTCTCATCCCTGCCTAGGATGGCTTTGAACTGAAATCCTCAGATCTCAGGCTTGAACTGCTGGCACCCAGATTAGCTTTATTTCTGCTCAAGGCTGTTGTTGTAACCCTTGAACCACACCTCTACTTGGTTGGGTTTGTTTTTGTTTTTGTGTTTTGCTGGTTAGTTGAAAATAAGAGTCTCTCAGACATGTCTGCCTGGGCTGGCTTTGAACTGAGATCTGAAGATATCAGTCTCTTGAGTAGTTAATTGGCATTTAGCTTGCACAGCTCTTTGAATATACTTTTTTTTTGTCGGTCATGGGGCTTGAACTCTGGGCCTGGGCGCTGTCCCTCAGCTCTTCAGCTCAAGGCGAGCGCTCTACCACTTGAGCTACAGTGCCACTTCCGGTTTTCTAGTGGTTTATTGGAGATAGGAGTCTCACGGTCTCTCCTGCCCAGGCTGGCTTTGAACTGCGATCCTCAGATCTCAGCCTCCTGAGTAGCTAGGATTACAGGCGTGAGCCACCAGCACCCGGCTGAAAAATTTTTTAAAAGCATTGAATTATATACTTAAAACTCGTGAATTTATGGCATGTTATTTACCTCAATAGCTTTTTTTATTTTTATTTTTTTGGTTGTGGGGCTTGAACTCTGGGTCTGGGCGCTGTCTCTCAGCTCTTCAGCTCAAGGCTAGCGTTCTACCACTCGAGCCACAGCACCACTTCCAGCTTTTTCTGTTTATGTGGTGCTGAGCAATCGAACCCAGGGCCTCATGCATGTGAGGCAAGCACTCTACCACTGAGCCACCTCCCAATCCCTTAACAGATTCTTTTTGGTCAGTCATGGGGCTTGAACTTAGGGCCTAGGTGCTGTCCCTGAGCCTTTTTTGGCTCAAGGTTAGTGCTCTACCACTTGAGTCATAGTACCACTTTGCTTTTGGTGTTAATTGGAGATAAGACTCTTATGAAGCCCAGCACATGTGGCTCACATTTGTAATCCTAGTTACTCAGGAGGCTGAGATCAGAGGCTTGCACGGTGAAACCCTCCTAGGCAGAAAAGTCTCCATGAGACTCTTATCTTCAATTAACCACTCAAAAACCAGAAGTGGTGCTATGGCTCAAGTGGTAGGGAACTAGCCTTGAGCACAAAGAGGCTCAAGGACAGTGCTCAGGCCCTGAAGTGCAAGCTCCACCACTGACCAAAAAAAAAAAAGTCTCATGGACTTTACTGCCTGGGCTGTCTTCCAACCATGATCCTCAGATCTCAGCCTCCTGAGTAGCTAAGATTACAGGCTTGAGTCACTGGTGCCCAACTTCTCAAATTTTTTTTTTGGGGGGAGGGGCTTGAACTCAAGCCTGGGTGCTGTTCCTGAGCTTTTTTGTTCAAGGCTAGTACTACCAGTTTGAGCCACAGCACCACCTCCAGTATTCTGGTGGCTAATTGGAGATAAGAGTCTCAAGACTTTCTTGCCTGTGCTGGCTTTGAACAGAGATCCTCAGATCTCAGCCTCCTGAGTAGCTAGGATTACAGGTGTGAGTCCTCAGCACTCAATTAATTTAAAAGCTGCACATGACTGTTGGATTATTAGCAGGCTTTCTAGGTACTAAGAGCCAACCCGAGAAGGGTGGGTAGGGTCCCACAGTAAACAGCTGGGGCCAGTGCCATCTCTGGGTTCCGGTGCTTTTGATCTTCCCCCGGCAGCAGAAGTGATAGCAGGTCCCCCATAAGAGCTCTGTGGTCCTCTGGGGATGGCCAGACCCTCACTACTCCGATTCCTCAGGTCCGGGATGTCTTCAAGCTGAAAGGCAAATCCTTCACCTTGGTGCTGGAGGAAGATGGCACCATTGTGGAGACAGAAGAGTATTTCCAGGCCCTGGCAGGAGACACAGTGTTCATGATCCTCCAAAAGGGGCAGAAATGGCAGCCCCAGGCAGAGCAGGTGAGATCCTTTCTGTGCAGGGGGAGGCTCGGAGCTTGGACATCACGGAGGGCTGTTAACCACTCGTTTGTCTGGTAGCAGGGGACTAGGTACCAACTGGCCCGCTCTCAGGAGCCTGACAAGAAGATTGATGTGGCCCGTGTAACCTTTGACCTGTATAAGCTGAATCCACAGGACTTCATTGGCTGCCTGAATGTGAAGGCAACTCTCTATAACACCTACTCCTTGTCCTATGATCTCCACTGCTACAAGGCCAAGCGGATTGTGAAGTTAGTAGCTTGGGATGAGCTGGGTGGGGTGGGGGTAGGGTGGGGTAGAAGGCAAAGGCAGAGTCTCTGTTGGTTCACTTGGAGCGGACACTGTTTGGGACAGAGTGTCATGAAGGAAAGGCCATGTTATGTAAATTACTTTGGTTGGCCTGAAGGAGGACATAAAAGACTTGGTAGGTACTGCTTGATGAGTTATGCCTGTAATCCTAGCTACTCAGGAGGCTGAGATTCAGTTCAAAGCCAGCCTGGGCAGGAAAGTCCACGAGATTCTTACCTCCAATTAACCAGCAAAATGCTAGACGTAGAACTATGGCTCAAGTGGTAGAGTGCCAGCCTTGAGCACGAGGCCTTTGAATTCAAGCCTTGGTATTGGCACCTAAAAACAAGAACAACAAAAACCTTATGAGGCCATCTTTTTTTTGGTCAGTCCTGGGGCTTGAACTCAGGACCTGAGCACTGTCCCTGAGCTTTTTTGCTCAAGTCTAGTGCTCTATTATAGCTATACTGGGTTTTTTGTTGTTGTTCTTTTGCTTTTGGTGGTTAGAGATAATTCTCACAGACTTTCCTGCCCAGGCTGGCATTGGACCTCCATCCACAGATCTCAGCTTCTTGAGTTTCCAGGATTACAGGCGTGAGCCACTGGCACTAAGAGAAGCTGGGGCTATCTTGGTGAAGACAGCCATCTTAGTCAAGTTGGCTGTGGATGTAGTCCTAGCGGCTGGGGGAAGCCAGCCCCTGCTCTGCCTGTGCATTGCTCTAAAATAAGGGAGTATTTTAGTTGTCCCATCTCTGTGGTATTCAGACTATCACTAAGCTGATGTGACCCCAATTCCTATAGGTTGGCATGGCACTGTGAAGGCATTTGGAGGGGCACAAGGGTTATTTGCCATCTTTCTGACCCGTGTCGTGGTTTCTCCCAGGGAAATGCTTCGCTGGGTGCTCTTCAGCATGCAGACCACAGGCCACCTGCTGCTGGGCACCTCTACTTACATGCAACAGTTCCTGGATGCCACGGAAGAGGCCCAGCCCGCCAAGGCCAAGGCGCCCTCCCTTGTCCCTGCCTGTCTGAAGATACTGCAATGAAGGCCCGACCCCTTGGAGGCCTGCCCCAGCCAAAGGCTAAGCCAGAACCCTGTGCTCGACTGGTCGCACCCACAAGCCTGGCAGCTAAACAGCTTACCTCCCCCACCCCCCCACCCCTCTCTGCACAGGACGGTGGAGGCAGAAGGCAGGTCTGGAACTTGGGCTGGCTGACTGCTGAAACTCCAGTTCGGAGCCTGACCCAGCTCCTTCCTCCCTGCCTCAGGTCATTTAGCTGATGAAGGAGGGTCACAGGCACGCTATGATGATGTCAGGTTCACATGCAGCGCTTTCATTCCACTCTCTCCTTCTTGCTCTCTGCCCAGAATGCTCAAATGACTTGTTGAGCCACTAATGTACGGTACTGCAGAGTTTGCAATAAATTATTTATGCTGATACATCTCTTGTATTTTTTTTCTTTCTATCCTGAGCCACTTCTAGTTTTCTGGTGATTAACTGGAGATAAGAATCTCTCACACTTTCCTGCCCAGACTACCTCTGAACTGCGATCCTCAGATCTCAGCCTTCACAGTAGCTAGGATGACAGGCGTGAGCCACCAGCGCCCACTTCTGAGGGGAGGGCTAAGGGAGGAAGAGAGGAATCTGTTCTCAAACCATTTGCTATTATAGGAAATAGTGCTTTTCTACAGAGAGTCCAAGTTAATTTTAGAAGTCTGCTGGAAAATAGAAAAAACTTGTCTGTTGAATTTGAGACCTGTGCAAGGGATAATCAACACAAGTGCCAATTCCACATGAAACTTGCCTATCAGGTGGATGAATTCACTTTTCTTTTCTGTGTGTGTGTGTGTGTGTATGTGAGTCGTGGGGCTTGAACTCTGGGCCTGGGCGCTGTCCCTTGGCTTTTCAGCTCAAGGTTAGCACTCTACCACTTGAGCCATAGCACCTACAGTTTTCTGGTGGTTTATTGGAGATAAGTCTCACAGACATTCCTGTCAGGGCTGGTTTTGAACCGTGATCCTCAGATCTCAGCCTCCTGAGTAGCTAGAATACAGGCGTGAGCCACTGGCACCTGGCTGAAATCATTTTTCGAATTCTTCAGTGTTATTTTTTTTTTTTGAAGGAAAGGAGAGGCCTTGAACTCAGGGCCTGGGCACTATCCCTGAGCTTTTTTGCTCAAGGTTAGTGCTCTGCCACTTGAACTACAGCTGAACTTCCGGCTTTTTGGAAATAGGCTATTGGAAATCGTCTCACAAACTTTCCTGCCTATGCTGACTTGAAGTGTGATCCTCAAATCTCAGCCTCCGGAGTAGCTAGGATTATTGGCATAAGCCACTAGCACCTGGTTCATTCCTGAGCTTTTGTCCCTAACCCAAGTGCTCTACCACTTGAGCCACAGCTCTACTTCCAGCTTTTTGGTGAGTAGAGACAGTCATACAGACTTTTCTGCACCAGTTTACTTTAAACCAGGATCCACAGATCTCAGCCTTGAAGTAGTTAGGATTACAAATGTGTCACCAGTACCCAGCTTCAGTGTCAAAACTTGCAATAACACAATTTGTAATATTTTGGTGGGAAAACACCAGTCAAGTTACAAGACCATTAACCAATGCCCAACATTAGCTTGCTAGACTGCCTAGCTTTCATGCTCCAGACCTCTGGACCTCAAGACTGCTAAGTGAGCTATTAGCAGCAGTGGGGCACTGGCCTAGCACTCCTCAAAGTGAGCTCCAAAGAGGATTAGTATCTCTTCAGTGCAGCAACAGCCAGCTCACATAAACCAAACACGGAAGGCTGGCCTTGTAGGTGGCTATGCTTTGGTCTGCAATCCTCAATTTCAAAACTTGTATTACTTCATAACTCCTACTATAAAACCTATTTGGACTGTGTTAATGCTGAAACAAAGGGCTGGGTTGCCCAAGCTGGAAAGCTACTGCCTGCAGCCAATGAGGCAAGAGCAGCCAAGACCAGCTGAGGAGCACTTGCCACAGCTCCACTTCAAACTCAGCTTTTTGCTCAGTTTCAGACTTTCTTGCTGAGGCTGGGCTATCTGGAACCTCCATTCCCAGATCTCAAGCCTCCTGAATAACTTAGCATTACAAGCCTGAGCCACTGGCACCCCAGCTGAAAACACCTTCTATTCTGGGCTGTTCTGCACTTACAGTTGTTGCTGGAGACTGGCTCGGAGCCAGGCTGGCTCCAAGGAAGCAGGCTGCCTGGCCAGAGGGCATGATGTTTGCATTATTTCTGTTCTATCCCTGCTGAAGCTGTGGCCTAGCAGCTCCTGAGACGGAGGTGAGGCAAGCTGGTTCTGTCCTCAGGGCCCCTCTGCCTAAGGCCCGGAGATTCCCTAATGCGTCTGACTGACCACGGCCGGCTGGGACGGGCCCCGTCAGCCCAGGGGAGTGAGAAGTCATCCGGGATGGACAGAGGGAAGTGTTGCCATTTAGTAGGGAGGGAACTGCCCAAGAACAAAGGAGGCAGAGCCCCAGGAGGACCAGTAGCTGGCCCAAATCGGAAAATGGCCTCTCCTGGGGCCAGAACTGCCGAGAGGAGTGTGCTGTAGTTAGGGGGCCTTAGTGTCTTCTCAGGCTGGTAATGAGGTGAACAGGAGGCCTCAGGATTCTAAAATACTAAGGGACTTAGGACAAAACAGTCCTACACTCAAGATGGGAGTCTCAACCCCTGGCAGGGCTGGGGTGGGGTTTATTAGCAGAGCGCTTGCTTGCCTAGCACGCTCAGGCCTTGAGTCATAACTCTAGTACCGCCCCTCATAAAAAGAAAACACTTGCATTTTTGTTAAAAATTTCACCATCCTCCCGTTTTTGTGCATTTAAATAATATTTGAATCTATGGTTCCTTTTCTTTGCAGAAGGGGGGATTGACTCTAAATCATTATGTTAATACTAGGCAAGAACTCTACCATTAAGATCTATATCCTGGGGCTGGGAAGGTGGCTCAGTGGTAGTGTTTGCCTTGCATATATGAGGCCTGGGGTTTGATTCCTCAGCACCACCTAAGCAGAAAAAGCCAGAGTGGCACTGTGGCTCAAGTGGTAGAGTGCTAGCTTTGGGCTTAAGAGCTGAGGGACAGCGCGTAGGCCCAGAGTTCAAGCCCCATGACTGAGGGGTGGGGTGGAATATATATCCCTAGCGGGACGCCAATGGCTCACGCCTGTAATCCTAACTATACAAAGGCAAGATCTGAGGATCTTGGTTCAAAGCCAGCTGGTTCAAAACTGAAGTGGTGCTGTGGCTCAAAGTGGTAGAGCAGCTGGGAAGGTGGCTCAGTGGTAGAGTGCTTGCCTTGCAATTCCTCAGCACCACATAAAGCAAAAAGAAAAAAGTGGGAAGTGGCGCTGTGGCTCAAGTGGTAGAGCACTAGCCTTGAGCTCAAGAGCTGAGGGACAGCACCCAGGCCCAGAGTTCAGGCCCCATGACCAGACCCCCCCCCCAAAAAAAAAGTGGTAGAGCACTAGCCTTGAGCTGAAGAGCTCAAATCTGCAGTTAAATCCCCAAATCTACAATTAAAAATACACAAGCCAAGGGCCAGTGACTAACCTCTGAATCCTAGCTCCTGGGAGGATGAAAGTGGAAGGATCACAATTTGAGGCCAACCTGATCATGTGCTTAACAGCCCTTCTCCACGAATAGCTGGGCTTGATAGAGTGCACCTGTCCTCTGAGCTAGGATGAGATCTGGGAACAATATGGCTCCAGAAGAGCCTGACAATAAAAGTCTTTTGAGACTCCATCTCAATGCAAAGAAGCTGGGTGTGGTGGTACCTGTCTCTCATCCCAGCTATGGTGAGAAGCAAATATTAGGATCATGGTGCCAGACCCTAACCTCAAAAATAGCGAGCTAAAGGGATGGAGGCATGGCTCAACAGTAGAGTACCTAACTAGCAAGCATGAAATCTTGCGTTTGGACCCCAGTAGTGCCAAAAAAATAAAACAAGTCAAGTCTTCAGTGGCAGTGCCTTCATGTAGTCTTGAGAAGTTGAGGAACAAGTGCGTATCTGTGAAATATATTACTTGTGGAAACTAGCTGGAATTAACACTAGCTTTGAGAAACAAACAGCCCTTTTAAGGCGGGTGTCGGTGGTTCACGCCTGTGATCCTAGCTCTGCAGGAGGCTGAGATCTGAGGATTGTAGTTCAAAAGCAGCCTGGGCAGAAAAGTTCCCGTGAGACTCTTTATCTCCAATAAACTACTAAAAACAAAAAGCGGGAAGTGGCACTGTGGCTCAAGTGGTAGAGTGCTAGCACAAAGAGGCTCAGGGAGAGCATTCAGGCCCAGAGTTCAAGCCGTAGCATGGGAGAGGGGCCAACAAAAAAAGAGCTCTTTTAAAGCATATGACCCACAATTCTTCTCTTGTTCCCCACCATATACACAAATTACATAGAGACTCACAAACCCACTTTTACATAAGCATTACGCATTTGCTGTATTGAAAAGATTTTTAGTTCCAATACTAGCAGTACAGAGTTACAGAGAAAAAAAATATAAAGGCTACAGAGCGTATTTTTAAAACTTATTTGCAGGTATGTTAAATATGGTATGTTATGTATTGGAGGAAAATGGGTACTTTTGTCTTTGAATTTACTACTGACAATTTTCTGTGAATAGTTCTGTGCTAAGCACTGATATGCTAGAAAGAAAGCAACTATTCATCCTGGCTTTTTGCCTTTTGGTAACGTATTTACACACAGGCCTCAATGTTGAGAAGATCGAGGACTCGGTAGAAAAACGTTTTACACCAAGTTTGTACGACAGAAATTTCTCAGCAGTCAAAGTAAAAGAAAACAAAAACATGCAAACCATACTTTTTGAAAACACTAAACTTAAAGCAAGCAGCGAAGCACACAAATGCAGAATGAAAAGAGCCTTTTCCCCTTCAACCAAAAGTAGTTACTTCCTTACTAATTTCACTAGGCGCTGTTCACTTTTCAAACAGGAGACGATTTTTTTTTCTTAAAAAAAAAAAAAACAACACAACAAAACTGTCCCAAGATTTCGCAGCTCTACGGCAGGTTTCAGAAAGTCTTCCACTCGGTGCTTCAGTAGCGCGGGGGTGAGTAGGATGGAGATCTGGACCTCGAGGTGTACCTGCCGTGGGTGTAGTAGGGAGAAGGTGACCGCCTTCTGTACACGGGCTCCCGGTCTTGGGCTCTCCACCCCCCGCCCCTGTACGATCTGCCGTAGTATTCTCTGCCGTAGTATTCTCGATCGTCAGAGCCGCGATCGTAGCCTCGGTCGTAATAATCCCAGCGCCGGTAGCCGCCATAGGTAGGTCTTCCCATGTAAATCCCCGGTGTTGGGGTATGCGGTCTCTTCGTGATGGAGAAATCCACTCTGATCCTCCGCCCGGCGAGCTCCATGCCGTTGGCGCGCTCTTTTGCCTCCTTGGCGTCGTCTACGCTTTCAAAATACACGAAGGCGAACCCTCTGGAACGCCCGGACTGCTGGTCGTACACCACGGACACGTCGGCGATGGCGCCGTACTTGGAGAACACCTCCCTCAGATCCCGCTCGGTGGTGTACAGGCTCAAGCCGAACACGCCCAGGCAGCAGTTGGGGTCGGGGTCCTCCCGATTCCCGCCGTGGCGCCTCTGCGAGGACGGCGAGGGGGAGCGGCTGGGGCTGCGCCGTCTTCCGCGGTCTCGACTGTAGTCCCTGCCGCTGGATCGCTGGCGGGAGCGGGGCGGGGATCGCGACCTGGAGAACCGCCGCCGGGAGCCCCGCGGGCACCGGGGCCGGGACTGGGACCGGGAGCGGGACCTGGCCGGGGAGCGGCCCGCGGCTTTCCGGGGGGCCGGGGCGCTTCCACTTCCGGAAGCCGAGCGGGATTCCCGCTCGTCGTCGTCGAACATCCGCTCTCCGCTGTCGCTCATGACTCCGGCCCGCCCTCGTCGCCGCTCGCCGGGCTTCAAGCCTGCAAAAACATGTCGGCCACAGTGTTTATAACCATCTTCCCCTCGGCCATGGGGACAAGTAACCGTCGGACGGGGGACAGAGGAGAAAAGGTTAATCGCGCTCACGGTTTCAGGCCATCATGGCGGGGAGCGCCCCTCGGAACAGCTACCGTCACGGCCGGACAGGAAGCAGACGAGGCTTAACAGGAAGGACTCAGGACCATATATAGTCCACGAGGCCACACCCACGTGACTCGCCTCCTCCAATCAAACCCCAGCTTCCTTAGTCCCACCACCGCCTGAGTTTATGCAAATTTGGGATCCTGGGCTGGGGGCGTGGCTAATGTGGCAGCCGGCTTCCCCAGAGACCAGGCCCCAGGACTACCACCAAAATGCAAAACAAAACCAATAAAGACTGTGACCCATCCATGGATTAGCCACTTGTTAGATGTGGGTTCTCAGGAGCCAATCCAGTTAGAAAAAGCCTTCTCTGACAACAACAGAAGGATGCTCTGCTGGGCTGAGAATGTGGCTGAGTGGTAGAGTGCTTGCCTAGCACGCATGAAGTCCAGGGTTCAATTCCTCAGTACTACACACAAAGGCCAGAAGTAGCGCTGTGGTTCAAGTGCTAGCCTTGAGCTTCCTGAAGCTCAGGGACAGTGCCCAGGCCCTGAGTTCAAGCCCCAGGACTGGCAAAACAAAAGTAAAGACATCTAAGTATGCTCTCCTAAGCTTTTCAATCCAATTAGGTAGGCAACATTAACCATCACCATTTTTCTGTTGCTATAACCAGGGCTGTGGTAGGCTACTGGCCCTGGATTCCCTCCTGAGCCCTGAGACAGTAAAGAGAAAAACTACAATAAAAAAAAACCTAAAACGGGGCTGGGAAGGTGGCTCAGTGGGAGAGCGCTTGCCTTGCATGCATGAGGCCCTGGGTTTGATTCCTCAGCACCACATAAACAAAAAGAAAAAAGCTGGAAGTGGCGCTGTGGCTCAAGTGGTAGAGCGCTAGCCTTGAGTGAAGAGCTGAGGGACAGCACCCAGGCCCAGAGTTCAGGGCCCAGGACCAGACACCCCCCCCAAAAAAAAATCCTAAAACTTGATCATTTATAAACAATTTATGTCATATTCTAGAGCCTAGAAGAGACAACACCTTTAGCCAAGAGATAACTCCAAGAGGAAAAAGTGAGAATATGTGTGTACATATACTTCACACAGTCTAGTAACTTTTACTCTTTAGTACGTTGAGATTGAGTCACACCAATTTAAAAGATGTATGTTCCCTCCCTCCCCCCATATACTGGCTGGAGGTTGAAATGGAAGGCCTCAGGAGTTCCAACTTTGCCTCCCCCCCCTTTTTTTTGATTGGTTTTGCGGCTTGAACACAGGCCTGTGTGCTGTCCTGAGCACTTTTTGCTCAAGGCTAGCACTCCACCACTTTGAACCACAGCACCACTTCCGGTTTTCTGGTGGTTCACTGGAGATTCTCACAGACTTCCTGCCCTGGCTGGCTTTGAACCACGATCCTCAGATCTCAGCCTCTTGAGTAGGTGGGATTACAGGTATGTGCCACCGGTGGTCGGCTCTTTCGGTTTGTTTTTAGATTAAGGCTTTGGGAATTCTGCCAGGGCTAGCTTCAAATTCCGATCTCCTGCCAGTGGCCGCCCTATTGAGAGGTGCATTTCCTTTAAAGCACCACCTGCTACGGGCCACTCCCATGTTACCAGATGCCGAGGGTTTTGCCCTTTTTTGGGGGGGAATGGGGGGAGAGTGTCCTGGCACTTGAACTCAGGGCCTGGGCTCTCTACCACTTGGGCCTCTTCATTCACTTTCCTGCCTAGGTTGGCTTTGAACTCTATTCTCAGATCTCAGCCTCCAGGGCCCGTAGCTAGGATTATAGGATTACGGTGTGAGCTACTGGCGCTCAGCAGGCTTTGTTTCCTTTCTTTTCTTGCGCCGACCCCTGGGCTACAGTAACTCAGGGCCTGGGTGCTGTTCCCGAACTTCTTTTGCTAAAGGCCGGCCCCCTACCCTTTGAGCCACAGCTCTACTTCCGGCTTTGGGGGCCAGTTTGCTGGAGACAAGCAGTCCCAGCTGAGGGCGAGGGCTGCGGCCCGCCCCACCAGGCCCAAGTTTGCCCTGCACGTGATCTGCACACAGCAGAGCACAGAATCCATTTTGTTCGCCGTCTCGCGTCCGCACCGCTCCGCACCTCTTTGTTGTTGT
>NW_012267228.1:3433688-3434108 GCF_000151885.1 Dipodomys ordii
TCCCCGTCCACTCACTTGCTTCCCAGAACTGTGCCCGCCGACGGCCTCAAGTCCGAAACTCCGCGGAAGTGGAGGGGAAACTCCACCCCAGCCCCGGCCTTTCCTGTTCCGGTCTTCTCCGAAGACGAGGAGCTCAGTCGGGGAGGAAGCCCGCTGCCTCAGTTTCCCCAAGAGCACGAGCACGAGTTTGCGCCTTTTCGTGCCGGGCCGCAGGCAAAGTCTCAACTACCCACGGCGGAGCCCCGCCCGCTCGGTCTACTGAGTGACAGTCGGCTTCACCAATCGGAGCACCGCTGGTCAGGGCGGTGGGGGGGCCTTCCGGACGCATGCGCCCTGGCCTTGTTCCGGAGATGGGAGGCTTCCGGGCGTGGGGCCGGGTCTCCGGGGGCTGGCGCCGGGGGCCGGGGGTCTGCGCGCGGC
>NW_012267228.1:3434545-3460084 GCF_000151885.1 Dipodomys ordii
CTGCTGGACGCGCTGCGGGCGGCCCTGCTGCGCCGGGAAGGTGAGGCCCCGGGCCGGGCGTCGCCTCGGGGCTCTAGGAGCTAGCGATCTCTGCTGGGAGACGCTGTGGTGGCGAGGCACCCACCGGGGACTCAGACCTCTCGGTGGCATTCGAGACAGGACACTAAGGAGCCTAAGCCCTGTGAGACGTAGGACAGCAAGTGTAAAGGCCCTGCGGTGGCAGTGAGCCGGGCTTAGGAGAGGTGTCCACTGGGTTTACGCGCGGTTGGGGTTCACTGTGGGGTCACGTGCTGAGCTGCGTGGGAAGGTGCTTTGTAAACTCACGATTACTGTTGGCTTTTGCTGATGTTTGTGTAATATGTTTCAGGGCCTCTAGTGACATTGAACAAGCCAGCGGGGCTGCCCGTGTCAGGTAGGGGGTGTTGGGAGGTAATGAATGAGAGATGATGTCTCCGAGGGAGGGGTGGGGTGGGGATGAAGCTCTTTTTCCTCTTCTGTAGGAAAGCCAGGAGAGCTGACGTTGCAGTCAGTGCTGCCCGAACTGAGCCAGTCCCTGGGTACTGGGGAGCTCCACTTGGTGCGAGCACCTGGGAAGTAAGTGATGAGGGGGGGGGGAATGTAGAAAATTCACAGTGGAGCGCCTGCCTGTGGCACACACTTGGCAATCGGCGCTTCCTGGGAGCCAGGGCAAAATAAATAGAATGAACTACCCAGCCTTGTTGGCTCAGGAGGGGAAACCTTGTTTCTCAGGAGGCCTGTGTTACGGTTGTGGCATTACGGTTTGGTCTTGAGTGGAACAGTTTTCCTTCTAAGGGGTGTTTTTGTAGGGGGTTGGAGGGGAAGTGGGATTGGAGTTTAGGGCCTCGTGCTCTTGCTTGGCTTTCTCAAGTCTGGAGCTCTACCACTTGAGCCACATCTCCATGTCCAGCTTTTTTGCTAGCTAATTGGAGGTGGAGTCTTTTCTGTCTGGGGTGGCTTTGAACCAGGATCCTTGGATCTCTGCTTCTCAAATAGGATCACAGATATACGCCACCAGCCTGCAGCGCCTAGGGGTCCCATTTTGTGAGTGGGCCCACAGCACGTTGTGTGGTTTGTCCCTTCTTCCAGGGAGCCTTCCGGGCTTGTACTACTCTCCAGTTGTCCCCAGACAGCAAGCCACCTGCAGAAGTTCTTTACCCACTGTAGGAGGGCCCAGAGGCCCACAGCTACCTACTGGTGAGCGGAGTTCGGGGAGGCTGTGGGGGCAGCAGGGAGTGGGGGTCCCATGGGCCACCCTGTGACCTCTCGTGGCCTTTCTCAGTGCCGTCACTGATGGCATCCCGAGCCACTCTGAGGGGAAGATCCGCGTGGCCCTGGCCCTGGCACACACTGATGGCGTCAGCCAGGTGAGTCGGGCGGGGAAGGGGGCTCTCCAATTCTGCCACCTTCCAGAGGAGTCTGGGGAGGGAGATGGGGGGAGAGTGGCCCCCTGGGCCGGGCCGTCTTGTGGGGTGCAGCTCTCAGGTGGGTAGGAACCTTGTTCATGCTTGGCTGGCACCACAGGGGGTTCCTGTCAAGTGCCCATCCCGAAAGGACATCACGGAAGGCGTCAGGAGGACCCTCAGCCTCTTCCGTGTCATGGCCGCGGGCTCGGGCTGTGCCCTGGTGCAGCTGCAGCCACTGACAGGTGGGTTGGAGCTCTGGCCGGCTTTGGGGCACCGGCAGGAATGAGGACCGTCCTCCCGGTAGTTCAGCCAGCGCCACCGTCTCACCCTCCTGCCGGCCCCATGCCCCTCACTGCCCTTGTGCTTGGGGGAGGGGGAGGGACTCCACAGGGGAGGGGGGGAGAGGCTGTCCACCATGCTGCGTCTTCTTCGCCCAGCGTTTCCCGATCAGCTGCAGGTACACATGGTACTGCAGCTCTGCCCGGTGCTCGGGGACCACACGTACGCTGCGCGAGTGGGCACCGTCCTCGGCCAGCGCTTCCTCCTGCCAGCTGAGAATGCCAAGCCCCGGAGACAGGTGCCCAGGCCCCTGTGCCTGCTTCCTTCCAGCATGGGGTGTGGTCCGGGCGCCCTCCTGGCTTCCTGCGCTTACTCCCCGTCTAGCTGTGTGGCTTGGGCCCGTCCTGCCCACGTGGCAAGTGGGAGCCCTGAAGCAGAGGGACTTCCAACAGCCCTCCCTACGTCCGCCCCTCAAGTCTGGGGTGTGTGGGAGGGTATTTCTCAACGCTCTGACCTTGAGCCCAAAGTACCGAGGTGCACCCCCGCAGCGTGCAGTGGGATGAGTGGGAGAGGGTAGGGGCGGGCAGCCACACAGGGACCCCGCCAGTTGAGAGGGCACGCTCTGTGGACGAAGATTTCACCTGCTGACACTGCCATCCCGGGACTACAGGTGTCATCCCATGACCTTGTCCAGCGGCAAGAAGGGCTGGACGTGGTGTTTAGCTGTGTGGCCAGGAGGAAAGTGGTTTGGGAAGTTCCCAGCAAGCATCTGCTGCTGTGTGGGAATTAGTGTGCTCAGCCATGGAGAGTGTGTGTGTGTGTGTGTGTGTGTGTGTGTGTGTGTGTGTGTGTGTGTGTGTGTGTGTGTACACGACAGCCGCACATGGGGAGAGGGGCTGGCCTCACTTGCCCTCCGCGCTCCATCCGGCTGCCTTGGTTCTTCCGTTCAGGTCTTGGGTGACGCTCTGCTCCGCCGCCTCCGCCTCCCTCCCTCCCAGGCTGCCCAGCTGCCTCTGCACCTCCACCTGCACCGCCTTCTCCTCCCAGGCACCAGCCCCGCGGGCGCTCCTGCCGAGCTCCTGGCTCCCCTGCCCCCCTATTTCTCCAGGACTCTGCAGTGCCTGGGGCTCCCTGAGCCGTAGCCTTTCCACTGGTTTACTGTGTGGCGCTGGGCAAGTGGCTTCTCCGTGGACTTGAAATAATAAAAACTCCTACCTCACGCTCTGCTTTGGCGGATTTGCTGGTAAAACAGATACTTTCCGTGGCCTGTGGTTTGCTCAGTTGTATTTGGTGGCTTCCTTTGAAAGCTGACCATTTTAGTCATTTTTCCCCCCCTCCTTTTGGTGCCAGTCCTGGGGCTTGAATTTGGGGTCTGGGTACTGAGTTTTGTTGCTCAAGGCTAGTGCCTTACTACTTGAGTTTTTTTTTAACCACTTTTGGTTTTTTGGTGTTTCCTTGGGGATGTGTCTTATGGACTGTCTTGCCCTAGCTGGCTTTTTGAAATGTGACCTTCAGATCTCAGCCTCGTGAGTAGAATTATAGTCATAAACCACCAGTGCCCAGCTCATTTTTTTTTATTACATTGCCTTGGCTGGCTTCCACTCCTGGGCTCAAGCGTTACTGCTGGGACTGCAGGAGTACACTACCCTGCTGGCCTCTGTGGGATTAAGTGCACTTCGATGGTGATTTTCCAGTGTGCCGCCAGCTCCACAGCCACCTCCTGACTGCTTCCGTCTTCCACAGTCCTTCCAGCCTGACTCGACACTTCCCACCCCCACATGACATTCTGGTT
The DNA here is from genome assembly GCF_000151885.1 of Dipodomys ordii. Classification (NCBI taxonomy): domain Eukaryota; kingdom Metazoa; phylum Chordata; class Mammalia; order Rodentia; family Heteromyidae; genus Dipodomys; species Dipodomys ordii. The sequence continues at coordinate 3,438,041 of NW_012267228.1, forward strand.
TTATCTCAAATCGTCTAGGTTCACCATCTAAGTGAGATACTTATATTTTACTTTAAAAAATTGAAATAGGGCTGGGTGCCAGGGGCTCATGCCTGTTAGCTACTCAGTCGGCTGAGATCTGATGATCCTGGTTCAAAGCCAGCCTGGGCCGGAAAGTCCATGAGACTTAACCTCAAATTAGCCACCAGAGCTGGGCACCAGTGGCTCACGTCCGTAATCCTAGCTACTCAGGAGGCTGAGATCTGAGGATTGCAGTTCAAAACCAGCCTGGGAGATCCTTTTCTGGTTCATAAGTGTGATGATTGGGTTCTCACGCGCTTGCGTGACATGTGCCTCCCTCTAAACCTTGTTACGACGTGGGCACATTACCCTTCTGACGTAAAAAAAAAAAAAAAAAAAAAAGCCAGCCTGGGCAGGAAAGTCCGTGAAACTCTTATCTCCAGTAAACCACTAGAAAACTGGAAGTGGTGCTGTGGCTCAAGTGGTAGAGCGCTCACCTTGAGCTGAAGAGCTGAGGGACAGCGCTCAGGCTCAGTGTAAAAGCCCACGACCGACAAAAAAAAAAAAGGAACATACTACCTGAGCTACACCTACAAGCTTATCAGTATTTTTATTTTTGTTGGTTGTGGGGCTTGAACTGGGCTTGGGTGCTTTCTCAGCTCTTCAGCTCAAGGTGAGCACTCTAGCACTTGAGCCACAGCACCACTTCTGATTTTCTGGTGGTTCATTGGAGATGAGTCTCACAGACTTTCCTGCCAAGGCTGGCTTTGAACCACAATCCTCAGATCTTGATGTCCTAGGTAGCTAGAATTAATAGGTGCAAACCACTGGTATCCAGCTTCTACCAGTCTTTCTGACAATGCACCCAGGGTATTTCTGTTTACCATGTCATGTGAGAAGGCTTTTTTTTTCTTCCAGTGCTGGGGATCAAACCCCAGGCCTCAGACATGGTAGGCAAGCACTCTGCCACTGAACCACACTGCCAGCATATTTGGGGGGTTGGGCAGTAGTACTGGGGTTTGGACTTGGCTTCAAGCTTGCTAGGCAGGTGCTTTGCTTCATAAGCCATTATACTAGGCTCTTTTGCTCGAGAGGGTCTTAACTTTTGGCCTGGGGTAGTGTGCATCACGAGCCTCCTGCTTCCTGCAGTAGCTAACACAGAGGCCTATGCCACTCTCTCCAGCTTTTTCTGTTCCAGTCAGGTCTCAACCTTTTTGCCTGTGCTGGCCTAGAACCATGGTGTTCCCCAGTCTTTGCTTCCTGAGTTGTTAGGGTTACACGTGTGGGCTGCCAACACAGCCCTGCTCTGCTTTGTAAGTTTTACCACATAGATAAGCACCCCTGTGACCAGCTTTGCTAATACATTCATTTCCATAAACTGCGGGAAAGACCTAGCACAACCTGAGTGGCTTAGAACAACAGAAGCAGCTGGGTGCGGTGGCTCACGCCTGTAATCCTAGCTACCCAGGAGGCTGAGATCTGAGGATCGTGGTTCAAACCCTCCTAGGCAGGGAAGTCCCAGTTTTTTTTTGGGGGGGGTCTGGTTGTGGGGCCTGAACTCTGGGCCTGGGTGCTGTCCCTCAGCTCTTCAGCTCAAGGCTAGTGCTCTATTACTTGAGCCAAAGCGCCACTCCCAGCTTTTTCTGCTTATGTTGTGCTGAGGAATCGAACCCAGGGCCTCAGGCATGCGAGGCGAGTGCTCTACCCCTGAGCCACCGTCCCAGCCCTGCCAGAGATTCTTATCTCCAATTAACCTCCAGAAAACTGAAAGTGGGGTTGTTGCTCTAGTGGTAGAGTGCTCACCTTGAGCTGAAGAGTTGAGTGACAGTGCCCAAGTCCCACCACCAACAAAAAAACAAAACAACAGAAACAGTTTTCAGTTTGGGAGGCCTGAAGTCCAAAACCAAGGTGACAGTAGTGGTCCCCTCGGAGGGCTCCGGGTTCTCTGTGCAGCTGTCCATTGGCTGCTGGGGATGGAATGCAGGCCTTCCTGCATGCGAAGTGGTTCACCACTGAGCCACTCTCCCAGTCCCTCTGCCTTGACAATGTATCATCCTAAGGCGCTGGGTCACTAAGTTGAAGCCTCAATACTAGCACAAAGAAAAGAATCACTTTTTGGGTGGGTGGGGGGAGGCTGGGAAGGGATGTGAAGGGTAAACAAAGGAGGAGGCTGCAATGCATTATCCTGCCCATGTAATTGTAACCCCTCTGTACAGTATGTTCACAAAAAAAAATTAAAAAAAATCACTTTGACCTTTGTGCTGTTTTCCCCCACCATGTCACCCTCCTTTAAAAAATGTGATATAATTTACACTTTATACATACATTTTATATATATACATATGAGACCTTGCTCTATAGCTTATATTGACAAACCCAGGAAGCTGCCTCAGCCTCCCAAGCTCTGGGATAACAAGAGTGCGCTGTGGGGCTGGGAGTGTGGCTCAGTGGTAGAGTGCTTGCCAAGCATGCATGAAGCCCTGGGTTCCATTCCTCAGTACCACATACACAGAAAAAGCAGGAAATGGCACTGTGGCTCAAATGGTAGAGTGCTAGCCTTGAGTAAAGAAATCAAAAACCAGAATGCACCACCACACCTGGCTGTGCTGTTTTTAAAAGACTCCTCCCTGGGAAGGGTGCAGAAGTGCAAAGTTCCACTCCTGTGGAGGATGAGAAGCCCAAGTTGAGGCTAGGGGCATGGCTCAAGTGACGAGGCCTGCTGAGCAAGAGTGAGTGAGGCCTGAGTTCAAACCACAGAACCACCAAAAAGGAAGTCAAAAGTGGCGGTACAGACCTTGACATCACTGGAGGGCTGGCAGTCACATCATCTTCAGCCCTGCACAGTAAATCACTGCATGGATTTGTCTGCTTAGTCTCCCCTCAGAATCTAGCCGCTTCATTAACTTCTCTGTCCAGTATTGGAAGAGACTGCATCTTGAGCCTTCCTTCATGTAGGTCCCCGGCCACATCAGACTCACTTTAAATAAATGTGTATGGGGGCTGGGAAGGTGGCTCAGTGGTAGAGCGCTTGCCTTGCATGCCTGAGGCCCTGGGTTCGATTCCTCAGCACCACATAAAGAAAAAAAAGCTGGAAGTGGCGCTGTGGCTCAAGTGGTAGAGCACTAGTCTTGAGCTGAAGAGCTGAGGGACAGCGCCCAGGCCCAGAGTTCAGGCCCCACGACCGGACAAAAAAAAAAAAAATGTGTATGCTTTCTATACAGTTAATCTCTACTCATTTCATTCCCAGCCCTCCAAGATCTGGATCTCCTCTGTCATCTTCAGTGACTAACACTGGTGTCACTAGACTTAAGACCCACACAGATAAGCCAGAACCGTCTCATTTTGAGATGTCAATTTAATAATACCTGCACAACATCTTCCATGTAAAGACATACTTCACAGGTTGCAGGTCGTTTTTAGAGGACCGCCATCCCACACACCACACTAGGGAAGGTCAGACTTCTCAGGGCTGTGGCTCATTGGAGATTCTACTCTTAGGTGGCTTTTGATCCCTTCTGGAAGAAGGGACAGGCCTGTCCTCTCTGGAGAAGGGCTGGGCTTTGGACACTGATATCTCTTTCCCCTTTCTGTGTCATTCCTGTGTCCACCAGGTGTCACCCTGTCAGCCCTGCCCGGCCGGGGCTGGGGATCCTGGTGTACAGCGGCTGTGACCGCATGTGCCTTGCCTTCCGCTTGCTGCCCCAAGATTTTGGGCAACCCACGTCACCTTTTCGAGACTTGCATTCCCCATCTATATAGTGAAGGTCCTCCCCTCCCCCGGTCCCCCGGTGTCCTGTCCAGGAAGCCGTGTCTGCCTGTGGGTAGGGGCTTTGGGCCTCGCTGCATGGGAGAGTTGTCTGCCCCTTGGAGTGGAGGGACCTCCCCCGCTCGCTCTTCATCCTCCACCAGCAGTGGAGCCAAGCCTGGAATACATTATTCACTGCTTTTTATTTGGGGCTAGACCCAGGACAGGGGCAGGGGGGTTCGGAGCAGGAGTTTCTCAGGCTACGGAATGCAAAAGCAAGGGGTACAAATACAGGGAGGCTCAGCCTCTCTATGGGGTATGCCTCAGCCTTGGAGCTGTCGCGGAGTCTGGCCTTGAACTTGCCTTTGGACTTGACCTTCCTGTGGTTGCTAGGAAGAGGTCCAACTTCAAAGGACAGAGGCCATGGGGCACTTCCACAATGGGGGGCTCGAAGGCGCTGAGGACCACCAGCCTCGGTGTGAAAGAAGGGGGAGAGGGAGAGATGATCAGGAATCTGCTTCCAGAGGGGGAGTCTGGCAGAGTCTGCGGCTGCCTGGGGGAGGCCCCCCCTGCTCTCCTGTCCCAGTGCTCAGCGCTACCCACCCCCCTCCCTGGGGTGGGAGTCAGGTCAAGGCCCACCTTTCTTGGCTTCAGGATGCTGGGTGTCACCTTGAGGTCAGGGGCAGGTGGGAAGGACATCAGAACCTTGGCTGTGGGTAGAGTCATCAAGGACTTGCCTGTAGTCGAAAGGACCTTAGAGCCCACCAGCTTGCTGTGCTGCAGCCTGAGGACCCGGCCCTGGGGTCGGAGCACACAGGGGGAAGGCAGCTGGGCCTTGGTGTGGAGGCTGGGGAGGTGGGAGGGGGCTGTGGGAGCAAGGGAATCTGTGAGGGCCTGGTGGAGGGCCAAAGGCTGACCAGCAGCCCCACAAGGTGAAGCAGAGGGTGGGGCAAGACAGAGCAGGGTGGGAGCCAGTGCGGCCTTCCCGCCTCCTCCACAGGGAGGAGCAGAGGGTTTGGAATTGAACAGACCTGGGTCTGCGTCTCTGGATGGTCCTTTCTGAGCTGTGCAACCTGGGACAACTTCCTCACACTTCTCGCTATCTTGGCTGGAAAATGGGGACAAAAGTAGCCTCCTTACTGGGCGGTGGTGAGGGCTACCGGAGCTGCAGAGTGCAGTTCGGGGCTGTAGGGGTCATGTCCTCCAGAGACCGCTGTCCAGGGAGGCAGAGGCAGAGCGGAGCGGCAGCAAAGGCCTGGACTCCACCCCGGGGCTGGACCCTGCCATCTTGCAGAACAACTGCCAGCAGTCCCTCTGCCTGGGGAACAGCTTTGGAGGGGACAAAATGCATTTGGCAATAAACCTAAAAGTACTTTGTGAGCAATGGCTTTTACTTGCTACGGGGGGGGGGGGGGAGAGGGTCTTTCGCAGGAGGGCAAATCCGGTTGTGGGAGGGTGTCTGAGGGGACTGATCTAGCCCAGGGGCTGGGGTTGCCGGGCCCGCTGGCCAAGGTCACGGGTGAAAGCGTGCCCTGCCCTGGTGCCGGGAGGGCTTCCACTTGCGGAGGGCAGGGCAGGCCCGGACTGTGGCACATTTTGCCTTGCTTTTCTTCCCCTTTCCAGGGACTGAAGTGGTAGCAGTGGAACTTGGCTTCTCAATGTGCCCCAGGCTCCTGGCCCCAGCAATTTTCCTAGAAGCTGACCTGTGGGCAAGGGTCCCTGAATCCTTGCCTTCCCCAAGGCTTTGCTGGGTCAGCAGATGAGGGAGTGCTGGCCGGGTCCCCGACCGCCGATGATACATTGCTAACGGCTTCTTGATGGTGGAGCCCTCCACCACCAACTGGATGCCCACATACTGGGGCACCTCCACGGCAGGCTGCGGGGAAGAGACAAGGCCCACTCAGACAGTGCCCATCCACCCTGGGTCTGGCAGGACTCGGCACGGGTGGATGAGTCAATTCCCAGTGATGAGGATGTTACCTTGCTATTGGATGAGACAGGCCAAAGAGCCATTTCTAGGCTGAGGAAGGAAGCCCGCCTTCATCCTCTAAGGAAACTACTAGAGTCTCACAGGGCATAGGGACTGATGGCCCAGAGGAGCAGGGAACTCCAGCCATGCCGGAACAAGCACCACGCCATCATCTCCTTGGGTGCAAGGCAGCTCAATGGGAGAATGACTGCCTAGACTAGGTCAGGCCCTGGGCTAAGCTCCCCATACCACAAAAACAAGCCAGCAAGCCAACTGGGCGGGGAAGGTGCCTTCTGGCAGAGCGCTCGCCTAGCACGCATGAAGCCCTGGCTTCCATTCTGCAGGACTATATACACAGAAAAAAAGCCGGAAGTGGCTCTGTGACTCAAGTGGTAGAGTGCTAGCCTTGAGCAAAAGAAGCTCAGGGAGAGTACCCAGGCCCTGAGTTCAAGCCCCAGGACTGGCAAAAGAAGAAAAATAAAAAACGGGCGCCGGTGGCTCATGCCAGTAGTCCTAGCTACTCAGGAGACTGAGATCTGAGGACCCTTGCCAGTTCTGGGTCTTTTTTTTTTTTTTGGTCCAATCATAGGGCCTGAACTCTGGGCCTGGGCGCTGTCCCTCAGCTCTTCAGCTCAAGGCTAGTGCTCTACCACTTGAGCCACAGTACCACTTCCGGCTTTTTTCTTTTTGCTTATATGGTGCTAAGGAATTGAACCCAGGGCCTCCTGCATGCAAGGCAAGCGCTCTACCACTGAGCCACCTTCCCAGCTGCTAGTTCTGGGTCTTGAACTCAGGGCCTGGGCACTGTTTCAGAGTTTCTTTTTGCTCAAAGCTAGCGCTTGGGTTGGGAAGGTGGCTCAGTGGTAGAGTGCTTGCCTCACATGCATGAGGCCCTGGGTTCGATTCCTCAGCACCACACAAACAGAAAAAGCTGCAAGTGGTGCTGTGGTTCAAGTGGTAGAGCACTAGCCTTGAGCTGAAGAGCTGAGGGGCAGCGCCCAGGCCCAGAGTTCAGGCCCCACGACCGAGACACACAGACACACAGACACACAGACACACACAGACACACACAGACACAGACACACACACACACACACACACACACACAAAGCTAGCACTCTCTCACTTGAGCCACAGCACCACTTCCAGCCTTTTCTGTTTATGTGGTACTGAGGAATCGAACTCTGGGCTTCATGCATGCTAAGCAAGCACTCTACCACTAAGCCACATTCCCAGCCCTAAACCTCTCTTCTTTATGAATTTTATGTCCCCCTCCACATGCTATCATGTTATTAACAACAGAAAACAGGCTTCTACACAAATACATAATTGCAAAGGGGAGGTTGGAACGTCTAATGACCAGATCTGGTAGGAAACTATCTTAATCCACACCGCTGATAGTGAGACACTCGCAGTATGTCATGAGGAACCCATAACACATCTGAGGTGGGCTGGGAAGGTGGCTCAGTGGTAGAGCACTTGCCTTGCATGCATAAGGCCCTGTGTTCGATTCCTCAGCAACACATAAGCAAAAAGAAAAAAGCCGGAAGTGGCGCTGTGGCTCAAGTGGTAGAGCGCCAGCCTTGAGCTGAAGAGCTGAGGGTTAGCGCCCAGGCCCAGAGTTCAGGCCCCACGACCGGACCCAAAAAAAAAAAAAACACCTCTGAGGTGTTTTTGCCAAAAGAGTGTTTAACCTGAACCTCATCAAGCTGTTTGACCTAACTTCTAGTTTACAGGGCATTCAGATAGCAGAAAAGCAAGTTAAATAACACCACAGGAAACAATCAGATAAATTCAAAATGTGGGACAGTTCTACAAAGCACAGTAGGTTCCTTCAAAAGATCAGAATGGGGAGAAAGCAATGGGGCTGTCCTAGATGAAGAGACCAGAGACAAAACCACCAATGAAGGTGTGGAGCTTCATTACACATTGGCCTAAAAACACCCAAACCAATCGCTAATGACAGACATCTGGGAATATGAGGGAACAAACACTTTTTCGGGGGGAGGGGTGTTGAGGGGCTTGAACTCAGGGTCTGGGTGCTGTCTCTGAACTTTTATCCTCAAGGGTAATGCTCTTTCACTTTGAACCATAACTTCACTTCTGGCTTTCAGATGGTTCATTGGAGAATAGTCTCACTGACTTTGCTGCCTAGGCTGGCTTTGAACCATGATTCAGCCTCCTGAGTGGCTAGGATTACATGTATGAGCCACCAGCATAGGCCAACACATTTTGTGAAGTCAAAATGCTGACATACTCATCTAAGACACAATCGGGAATGATAAATGAGGCCATTTAATTTATACCATTAGCATCTTCCCTCCCTGAACCCAAACCATGGCAGATCAGAATCTTAATCAGAAGATAATTAAATTGCCACAAAAAATTACTTCCCAGAGCTCAGAAAACCCTTAAAATCAAGGTTTTTTGGGGGGTGGGTCTGGTAGTGGGGCCTGAACTTTGGGCCTGGGCGCTGTCCCTCAGCTCTTCAGCTCAAGGCGAGCGCTCTACCACTTGAGCCACAGCGCCACTTCTGTTTTTCTTTTCTTTATGTAGTGCTGAGGAATCGAACTCAGGGCCTCATGCATGCAAGGCAAGCGCTCTACCACTGAGCCACCTTCCCAGCCCCTCTAATTTTTTTTTTTTTGAGTGCTGATACTCAGGCTTGAACTCCGGGCCTGAACACTGTCCTTGAGCTTTTGTGCTTAAGGCAAGTGCTCTACCACTTGAGCTACAGTACTCCATTTCCAACTTGTTTTTCGTAGTTAATTAGAGTTAAGAGTCTCTTGGGTTGGCTTCAAATCACAGCTTCTAGAGTAGCAAAGATTACAGATGTGAGCCACCAGCATCCAGGCTTCAAGTCTCTGATTTTTAAAACTCTGACTCTATGCTATATTAGCAGACTCAAATCCCTTTATAGAGCAAGATAAATAAGACAAATACTACCACTACTACTGCTACTGCTACTACTACTACTACTACTACTACTACTGCTCCTCCTCCTCCTACTGCTACTACTACTGCTAGCAATTGCAGCCGCCACTTGGTAGTGATATTTCTCCAGATCATCTTAACCACCTGATTAATGACAATAGCTAAAACTTGTGCCACTTTCTCTGTGTGCCGGGCACTAAAGTCTTCACTTAGATCAACTCTAATTCTCATACCCTAAGAACTAAGGTGTTAACTCTTGCTTTAAAGACGAGGAACAGGCCTAATCAGGGGATATGGCAAGACTAGGTTTTGAACTGAGTCTGATGGTCAAGCCCTGTGCTTTCTTTTTTTGGGGGGGTAGGGGGAGTTTTTGGGTCCGGTCGTGGAGCCTGAACTCTGGGCCTGGGCGCTGTCCCTCAGCTCTTCAGCTTAAGGCTAGCGCTCTACCACTTGAGCCACAGTGCCACTTCCGGCTTTTTTTCTGCTTATGTGGTGCTGAGGAATCGAACCCAGGGCCTCATGCATGCAAGGCAAGCGCTCTACCACTGAGCCACCTTCCCAGCCCGCCCTATGTTTTCTTATGGGGCTCCCCACAATGGACCTCCAAGCTCCTGCTTGGGGCCCACCACCTCACCTGCTTATAGATGAGCTCGAATGCGCCAGTGTCACAGTTGCGGTCCAGCCGCCGGTCGATGACCACGCGCAGAGTGTCAGCTTGCACACCGGCACAGAGCCGGGCAGTGATGGCTGTGGACGGTGCCATGGTGGGGCTAGCGTTGATCTCGATCAGCCAGGGCTGGAAATCCTCACCGAACACAAAGTCTGCACCGTAGAGCTCGAAGCTCGCCTTCCGGCATTGCACTGTGTCCTGAGAGGTCTGCAGTGCATGGATCACAGCCGCCTTCATTCCAGGTACAATGATATTAGACCAGGCTTTGGGGGCTCCCAGCTCCTGAAGGTGGTCCTGAAACCTCTGGCTGGACCACATGTTGTCGTCAGGCAGCATCGGATGCCGATGGCATGAGGTCTCCAGGTGTTTCTGGATGGAATTGTTACACAAATGCACAGAGCTAGGGTAGAGGAGAAAGCCAAGGCTCAGGTCTGGTGTCTTGCACCCAAGCTGGGCCTACCTGGTTCACACATGAGGCCCCTGGGAAGAAGCCTGAGTCTCACACTTTTTTTTTTTGGCTGGTCATGGGGCCTGAACTCTGGGCCTGGGCACTGTCCCTCAGCTCTTCAGCTGAAGGCTAGCGCTGTACCACTTGAGCCACAGCGCCACTTCCAGCTTTTTCTGCTTATGTGGTGCTGAGGAATTGAACCCAGGGCCTCATGCATACAAGGTAAGCACTCTACCACTGAGCCACCTTCCCAGCCCCAGCCCCACACTTTTCAAGAGCCAGAGTCAGTCATATCTCAGGACCACCTTGGGGCCTAGTCCAGCGAGCCTTCCCCTCCTTAGAAGGTGAGGTGAGCAAGATGCCTGTTCCAGTCCCACCCCTATTTGTGACAAGCTGGAAATTCTTCAGCAAGTCTTTTAACATGCATGCCCTTGACATCTGCAAACTGAAGGCAGCAGCAGAACTTGCTTCACTGTTTATTGTTTTTGTTTCTTTTTTTTTTTTTTTTGACGGTCGTGGGGCTTGAACTCTGGGCCTGAGTGCTGTCCCTCAGCTCTTCAGCTCAAGGCGAGTGCTCTACCACTTGAGCTACAGCGCCACTTCTGGTTTTCTGGTTGTTTATTGGAGATAGGAGTCTCATGGTCTTTCCTGCCCGGGCTGGCTTTGAACCAAGATCCTCAGATCTCAGCCTCTTGAGTAGCTAGGATTACAGGCATGAGCCACCAGCGCCTGGCTATTGTTTTTGTTTCTTTTCCTGGTCTGGGGCTTGAACTCAAGGCCTGGGCACTGTCCCTGAGCTTCTTTTGCTCAAGGCTAGCATTCTACCACTCGAGCAACAGCGCCATTACCGGCTTTTTCTGATTATGTGGTACTGAGAAATTGAACCCAGGGCTTCATGCATGCTAGGCCAGCACTCGACCACTAAGCCACGTTCCCAGACCCTCACTGGGTTTTGTTTATTTTTGCCAGTCTTGGGGCTTGAACTCAGAGCGTGGGTACTGTGTCTGAGCTTTTTTTGTGTTTAAGGCTAGGGCTCTACCACTTAGCCACTTAGTTAACTGGAGATAAGAGACTCACAAACAAGCTGGGTGCCAGTAATGCTTGTAATCCTAACTACTCAGGCGGTTGAGATCTTAGGATTGTGGTGTGAAGCCAACCCAGAGAGGAGTCTGTGAGACTCTTATCTCCAATTAGCTACCAGAAAACTGAGAAAGTGGAGCTGTGGCTCAAGTGGTAGAGCGCTTGCATTGAGTGAAAAAACTCAGGTACAGCACCTAGTCCCTAAGTTTAAGACCCACAACAAACCAAAAAGAAAAAAAAAATGTCTCATAGACTTTCCTGCCTGGGCTGGCTTTGAACCACAATCCTCTAATGGCAACCTTCTGAGGGGCTAGGACTCCAGGCACAAGCAACCAGTGCCTGGTTTTCACTGGGTTATATGAAAAATGACTCAGGCATACTCAAATCACAATTATTGATAGCTACAGTGATGAGTGTCATATGACAGCCTCTACTCTCCACCTGTGGACACTGAGACCTAAGCAGGTTTTCACCTCTGCCAAGGTGCACACACAGACTGGAAGCTACAGACCCAGGGCTCAACAAGGAAAGCTTAGTCCCCGGAGTTAACAACATATCTTGCCTTGCCTTTCTCTTCTTAAATTTCTCATGTGCTTTACTCAGCTCTATATTGGTTCTCAAAATGCAAATCATTTTTGTATGTTTGTGTGTGTGGTAGGTTTATCTGTTATGGGGCCTGAACTCTGGGCCTGGTCGCTGTCCCTCAGCTCTTCAGCTCAAGGCTAGTGCTCTACCATTTAAACTGCAGCACCATTTCTAGCCTTTTCTGCTTATGTGGTGCTGAGGAATCAAACCCAGGACCTCATGCATGTGAGGCAAGCACTCTACCACTGAGCCACCTTCCCAGCCCCCCAAATCACCATTTAACATATTAGATTATTTGATGTGTTATGTTCTTTGCTTGTGTTTCCCCCTGCTTAGAATATGAGAGGTTTTTTCTGTTTGTTTGTGCCGGTCCTAGGACTGAAACTCAGGGCATAGGTGCTGTTCCTGAGCTTTTCTGCTCGAGGCTGGCACTCTCCCACTTGAGTCACAGATTCACTTCCAGTGTTTTGGTGGTTAATGGAGTCTCATGGACTTTTCTGCCTGGGATGGTTTCACGCTGTGATTCTTAGATGTCAGCCTCCTGAGTAGCTTGGGTTACAGGTGTGAGCCACCCGCGCTTGGTAAATAAGCATCGGAGAACTGACGTTTTGGTCACCCCTATAGCCCAAGGGCCTGGAACAGTGGTCAGCCTGGGATACTCTTGATAAGCCACAGGACCAAGGAAGGGTGGTGGATGGAGGCCTGCCTGCCTGCCTGCCTGCCTGCCTGTGAGTGTGTGTGTGCAACGCAGATTTGCAGCAGTAATTTCCAGCCTATGGGGCTGCCTCCCCTGCTGGCCCCGATGCTCACTTGTCCAGGTTCTTGAGGGAGAAGGGCTGTGTGGAGAAGCGGATGTAACTGTCGCGATAGAACCACACGGTCAGTGGGTTCCAGTCAGTGACCAGGAACCACTGTCGCAGGTCAAACTTGGTGCCAAAGATGAGCAGGGGCCGCTCAATGTACTTCTGCACCACCCACTTGCCGTCCTTTATCATCAGGGAGTTGCTGTCCACCAGCTTCAGGATCTCCTCCAGGTGGTCCATGCACACAATGCCTGCGGGACACAGCCAGGCAGGAGCCAGGTCAGGCGGGGCTGGGAGAAGGGCCGGGGGACCATGGCTGCCCATCATAAGCTCTCACTGTCATGGAACTGAAAAGGGTTCACTCATAACCACAACCCTCTTCCCCTTGCTAAGGACATACATTTTTTTCTAAGTAAATATTTTTGTTTGATTGAGAAGTTTATGGACAAAATGTTACATAGAACAAGGGACTGGAGGTATGACTCAGTGGAAAGAGCACCTGCCAAACAAGTGCCACAAGTTCAAAACCTCAGTACACGGACAGAAAGACAGGCAGGCAGACAGAAAGGCAGACAGAAAGAAAGAAAGACAGACAGAAAGAAAGAAAGAAACAGAGAAAGGAAGGAAGGAAGGAGAGAGAGAGGGAGGGAGGGAGGGAGGAAAGGAGGGAGGGAGGGAGGAAGGAAGGAAAGAAGGAAAGGAAGGAAGGAAGGGAAAGGAAGGAAGGAAGGGAAAGGAAGGAAGGAAAGGAAGGAAGGAAGGAAGGAAAGAAGGAAAGGAAGGAAGGAAGCAAGGAAAGAAGGAAGGGAGGAAGGAAGAAAGGGAGGAAGGGAGGGAAAGAAGGAAAGAAAGAAAGAGGAAGAGATGCTGTGGCTCAAGTGGTAGAGTGCTTGAAGAGCTGAGGGACAACTCCCAGGCCCAGAGTTCAAGTCTTACAACCAGTAAAAAAAAAAAGGGGGGGTTAGGAAAGTGGCTCAGTGATTAAGCTTGCCCTGCATGCATAAAGCCCTAAGTTCAGGGCTGGGAAGGTGGCTCAGTGGTAGAGTGCTTGCCTTGCATGCATGAAGCCCTGGGTTCAATTCCTCAGCACTACATAAGCAGAAAAATCCGGAAGTGGTACTGTAGCTCAAGTGGTCGAGTGCTAGCCTTGAGCTGAAGAGCTGAGGGACAGTGCCCAGGCCCAGAGTTCAGGCCCATGACTGACCAAAAATAATAATAATAATAATAATAAAGCCCTAGGTTCAATCCCTTAGTACCACATAAGCAGAAAAAGCCAGAAATGGCAGTGTGGCTTAAGTGGTAGAGCGCTAGCCTTGAGCTGAAGAGCTGAGGGACAGTGCCCAGGCCCAGAGTCCAAGCCCCATGACTGACAAAAAAAAAAAAGGAAAGAAAGAAAAAAAAAGAAAAAGAAAGAAAAAAGAAAGAATGCGTACCCCAGCATGGTAGCAGTCATGTAACCCCAGCACTATGGACCTTTTTGCACTCTAGTGGCGGTGAACGTCATGGGTGCTGGTGTGGGAAGCAGGGGCCGAGTCCTACCTCGTCCACGGGACTTGGCTCCTGGCTTCACAATCCAGATGTTGCGGTCCCCCTCCATGTCGATCTGGGGTACCAGAGCCTTTAGCTGCTGTAGGACATCCTCACAGCGCTGGACCTGAGTGTCCAGGTGTTTGAGTTGTGCGCCCTGGCTGGGAGGAGATGGTGATTTAGACAGAAGAGCCTGGGCGCAGGTGGGAGGCGGGGACAAGGGAGATGCAGGCTCCCCTGGTCAAGGTCCAGCCAGTATTAATCATACCTTCCCCTCAAGACCCCTTCCTGTTCCACCTCACACCACCCCACACCACCTCATTTGTCCAGACTATGGGAGTGAGGAAGGTTGGGAAAATTCCATTTACTTCATATACACTCCCCATACCTCCAATCTTCTACCTTCTTCTGCCTTTGGCGGGATGGCCATAGCTCACGCCTGTAATCCTAGATATTCAGAAGGCTAAGATCTGAGGACCATGGCCAAGTCCATGAGATTCTTATCTCCAGTTAACCACCAAAAAGCCAGAAGTGAAGCTGTGGCTCAAGTGGTAGAGCGCCAGCCTTGAGAGAAAAGCTCTGGGACAGCGCCAGGCCCTGAGTTCAAGTCCTAGCACCAGCACAAAGCAGAACAATAACAAAGACTCTGCCCTTGGCACAAGCCTGCAGCTCCTAGGGGGCATCACTCTGCCAGGAGCTGTGCCAAGGGTTCTCTGCTTAATATCACAAATCCTCCCAACAGCTCTACTGGGGAAGCATGTGCCTTCGGAAACAATGTGAAGAGTTAAGTGACTGACTGAGATGGGAGCCAGATGTACTACTGCTTCTCCCACAGAGGCCTCTGGGGGCTCCCCCTTCCTTCCTTCCTATTCTGGACTTAACTGGTTGACCGGTGGGTCTCCTCTGGGTCTAATTCAAGCACACGCGGGCCCGGCCTCTTCTGGCTTTCTCTTCCCATCTCTCAGCCTCAGCATATACCTACTGGGTCTCTGCCTGTCCCCCGCTCTCAGCGCTCTGCTATTGGTACTGGGCGTTGCACTGAGGGCCCCCAGGCTAGCACATGCACGGAGCCGCACCCCACCCCCAGGGAGGGTTTCTGTAGTTGCAGATCTGTGTAGTATATACTTGCTGTGCTCCCACAGTTGGCTAACTGAATAAATGAGTGGCTAGGCGTGTACTCCAGCAGCCATCTGCCCCAGCAACTGCTATCTAGACAGGGGTTCAGGGACAAAGGGGGACCCTGTTCACTACAGGATGGAAAATGTCAACTAAACTGAGTCACAACCACAGAGGGGTCAAACACTGCTGAATAGCTGGGAAAGCTCTACTGAAGGGGTGTTAACCTCTCCGTCATGTCTCAACCTCTCCAGTGTCTCCACCATGGAACCCCCCCACCTTCTCGCTTTTTATGAGAGGGAACCCCAGGATCAGGGATAGCCAGATGGAGGGGGCTCAGCAGGGCCTCCGGGGAATACCCACACATGCACACTAAACAAGCTTCCCCATGATTCATGGCATTGACTATCTGCTCAGCTCACCTGATGGGCTCAGAGAGTGTTATGTGGGGTGCTGTAAGGAATAGTCTAAAAAATGGTGTGGTATTTTATACTTAGGAAAAAAGTTTTTGTGGAAAATGAACCTTTATGAAGACCTGGTTGACTAAGCATATGCTTGTTTTTAAAAAGTAGAAGCTGGGCACTGGTGGCTCATGCCTGTAAGTCTAGTTACTCCAGAGACTGAGATCTAAGGATTATAGTTCAAAGTCAGCATGGCCAGGAAAGTCCATGAGACATCTCCAATAACTACTCAAAAAGTCAAAGTAGAGCTGTGGCTCAAGTAGTAGTGTTCTAACCTCGAGCAAATAAGCTCAGGGACGGTATTCAGGCCCTATGTTCACACCTTAGGACCAGCACCAAAGAAAAAAAAAAAATCAGCCGGGCGCTGGTGGCTCACGCCTGTAATCCTAGCTACTCAGGAGGCTGAGATCTGAGGATCTCGGTTCAAAGCCAGCCCGGGCAGGAGAGACCGTGAGACTCCTATCTCCAATAAACCACTAGAAAACCGGAAGTGGCGCTGTAGCTCAAGTGGTAGAGCTCTCGCCTTGAGCTGAAGAGCTGAGGGACAGCGTCCAGGCCCAGAGTTCAAGCCCCACGACCGACAAAAAAAAAAAAAAAAAATGTAGAGAAACACAGTAGTAGTCAGTGACTTGCTAACTGCTGGTATTGAGCCATCCAACACTACGTGTGTGTCTTATGATGAAACATTTTATAGGTCTCTTCTGGTAGATTCTCTCAGCCTTCTAGAAGTTGCCTTCATAAAAAGGACTCATTAGCTGGGTACCAGTGGCTCATGGCTTTAATCAACTACTCAGGAGGCTGAGATCTAAGGATCATGGGTCAAAACCAGCCTAGGAAGAAAAATACAGGAGACTCATATCTTCCATGAGCTACAGAAAAAAGCCAGAAGTGGAGCTGTGGCTCAAGAAGTAAGATGCCAGCCTTGAGTGAAAAAGCTAAGAGACAGTGCCAGGCCCTGAGTTCAAGCCCCAGGACTGCCAGAAAAAAAACTTTCTTTTTAAGGAAAGCAATGAGGCGTGTGCCAGCCTGAGAGGCCACACTTGGTCCTCTTCCCACAGCCACTGCCGGCTCCGGTACTCACTGGACTATTTGGTAATAGCGATGGAGGAAGATAGACCAGCCCTCAGGGCTGAGATAGAGTGGAGCCTCCAGTTCCTTGTCAATGTCCTTGTGTGCCAGGATGCTAAGATGTTCCTCACACGCACACAGAGCTTCATCCACAAACTCGTAGGTCACTGGTAGCACCGGCTTTTTTTCCGATTTCTTAGGCTCCTTGTCTCCTGCAGAGATAGGGAGGGAGGGGCTCTCATTATTCCACACTGAGGCCAGGATGCTGACCTGAGCCACTCACCTGAGGCCTGCAACCCTAGACCGGCACCCTTGGCCCTCACTGGAGGCTCCACCCAAAGTCCCCAAGGTATCTTTGGCCCACAGGCCCCGCAGGCCTGCGGCTCCCAGCCCAGGACTGCTCACATGTCTGAGGTCCTGAGGTCCTAAAATGCACCTGTAACCATGGCCTCGGTGAGCCTGGACAGACGTGAAACCAAATCTGACATGGCTTCTAACATCCCAGCATACACCAGAAATCCAGACCCATCCAGAACCCTGACAAGACACTGCTAATCCTTAAGCCACACAGCATTAACCTACATCTGTGCTGCTAGATCAGAGGCCCAGCAGACACCTGAGAGTGACGCAGCAGACACCGCACCCTCAAGGACTGGTGTCCATCGACGGCCTGACATTCTCCAGTGTCTGCAGCAGTCCCAAACTTTATACAACCAAGGCCCTAAAATCCCCTGCCTCCCCACACACCAGAACCGCCATCTGAGAAGCCTAATTGCAGGGCCTGCACATTGCAGGGCTCCTGAGCCTGGCACACAACAGTCTTCCTGGAAACCAACACCCTTAAGCCAGGAGACGGAAGCAGGGAGAAACAGAGACAGTATGCCTGAGGATTTTCCTCCTTCCCCCCAGAGCTGCCCCTTCCTTCTCAGAGCTCTGGTTGAAGAACTCTTAGGTTACAACTCTTAGAGTTGCTTAGGAGCTAAGTCCAGAGAGAGAAAGGACAAGTCCCCATCATTCCCCATGTTCCTGTGCTCAGGTAGAAGGGGTCCCCAGGACACCTGAAAGCTGTCAGCTTTCACTCTTCACAGACCAGAGATGAGCCATGTCTGCCCTGCCTAGGGTATGACTCATTCACATGCCAGGCCCCACCAGGGCTGAGGCACTAAGAAATGGATGGGAAGACAGGTGTGTGAGTGGCTGGGACAGGATGGATGTGTGGTCTGGGGGACCGACAGGTGGAAGTCAGGACAGAAACGTAGGTAGATGGACAGATCTATCTGTGGAAGGAGAGGGAGGATGGTAGGAATGAACAGACTGAAAAAAGTGAATATGGAGGTAATTGTGGATGGAAGAAAGGACAGATGGATGGACAGATGGACTGTTGAGTAAGTAGGTGAATGAGCAGATGATCCAACAGAGGGGACAGGTTGATGGAAAAGGGAACTGACTGGTCATACAGATGTGGATTGTCCACAGGTGTGGAGGACAGCTGGTGGATGATGGGGGCATACAGGTGGGGAGTAGAGGGACCACAGCACTCACCTGGGGCCTTTGCCTCCTCTTCCTGGCCAGAGAATGAGTTCCATTCAGACTTCACCACCAGCTTGAGAACGTTGCGGGCAGCTGTCAGCCAAAAGTCCTCTGCTCCCGAAGCAGGGGATATCCTGCTCAGCCCCTAGGCTAGAGGCCTGTCCTGGTTCTGGAACCTGATCATGACTTGCCCCACTTTGGATCTGGGACCTGACTCTACCCTGACTCTAGAACCCGGCTTCAGTCTCACTGTAGAGTCAGACCCACCATGTGGCCAGATGGGACACATGGTCTGTCTGAATTCAGAATCTGGCCTGGACCCATTTTCTCATTTCTTCTCATCCTCATCCACTTTTGAACCTTAGTCTAGGAACCAGATCTCGGCCCAAAACCTATTCAGACTTGGAATATAATTTTAAACCTAGTATCGGATCTGGATTCCACTTCTGACGTGAGTTTAGAGCACATTCTGAAGTTAAAGCTTACTCTACTTTGGGAACCCATAGCCTGCAGCCTTTCCCAGGACCCCATCCAGCCAATGGGACTTACCCATGGCCTGGGACTTATTCTGGAGTCCACACTGACTGAACCTCAGACTTTTAGAGCCTGCTCTACAGTATATGCTAAACTTTACTGGAGGTCAATCAAGGAGGCTCATTGAGGGAGGCCAGGGCTGGGGAAAGGAAGGAAATCTGTAGGGAAGCTGAAGGCGTGGGGGGAGGCCTTCGCTTTAGCCCCGCTCCTTCCATGGGAGAGGTCCTGGCCTGGGGTTGGGGTCTCCTTACCTATGAAGGCTTTTTTCTCATCTTCCGCCCCCAAGCGGTAGCAGCGTGGGAAGAAGGAGTCAGCATCAGCCTCATCAAACCACAGCAAATTCCGAAGGTTGAGACACAAGCCGACCTATGGAGTTAGCTGCTAAGAGGGCTGGGAGGGGCAGGCCCAGAAAACTCAAAGGAAATCTCCCACACAGGGCACAAGTCCAGAAGTCAGCAAGGCCCTGATTGGCTGTGTCCCCCATCTGTCCCCATGCTTGTCCGGGGCACCTCTCTACAGAGAATGGTCCTTATTTCAGCACCTAGTCTTTCATATCTGTAAAGATCTGCTTCCTTGGTTGGGAATGTGGCATACTAGCAGAGTGCTTGCCTAGCATGCATGAAGCCCTGGGTTCAATTCCTTAGTATCACAAAGAAAAATCCAGAAGTGGTGCTGTGGCTCAAGTGGGAGAGTGCTGGTCTTGAGCAAAAGAAGCTCAGGGATAGTGCCTAGGCCCAGAGTTCAAGTCCCAGGACTGGCAAAAAAAAAACAAAATGACCTGCTTCCTCCAGGAAGCCCTCCATGCCCACACCAGTAATACAAGGACAGGCGCCCTGCCACAACTTTAGAAGGGAGTCCTTCAAAGATGAGGAAAGTGAAGCGCAGAAAGGAGACACCATTTGCTAAGAAATACAGGTAAAGTATGGGGAACCAGCAGCTCACGCCTATAATACTAGCTATTTAGGAGGCTGAGATCTGAGGATCACAGTTAAAAGCCAGCTCAGAAAGACAAATCTGAGACAGATATCTCCAATTAACCACCAAAAAGCCAGAAAGGGACCTGTGGCTCAAGTGGTAGGATGCCAGTCTTGAGCAGAAAAAGCTAAGGGAAAACATACAGGCTCTAAGTTCAAGTCCCAGTAATGGTATTAAAAGAAATGTACTCATTACCTGACTCATATAACTGTAACCTCTCTGTACATCACCTTTAGAATAAAATTTAAGTAATAAAAGTAAGTCAGAATGAAGCTGTGGACACGCATGGCAGGCCAGGACAACTTGGGTGCAGGGTTTGGCACCACCCAGATCACATTGAATTTCATGTGTAACTTTTAAAATTTAACCTCAAAAATGAATTTTTAAATTCTTAGTTCTTTAATGTAGTTAACTTCTACGTTAAATACATTACATTTAAGTTTTAAATTCTTTTGGAGACTGGTTATCACTACATAGCCCAAGCTATCTTTGAACTCCCAAACTTCCTACTTCAGCCTCCTGAGTGCTAGGAGTATGCCATTATACCTGATTTGAAACTTCTGGGAGAGCTGGGAAGGTGGCTCAGTGGTAGAGCGCTTGCCTTGCATGCCTGAAGCCCTGGGTTTGATTCCTCAGCACCACATAAGCAAAAAGAAAAAAGCCAGAAGTGGCGCTGTGGCTCAAGTGGTAGAGTGCTAGCCTTGAGCTGAAGAGCTGAGGGACAGCGCCCAGGCCCAGAGTTCAGGCCCCATGACCGACCCCCCCCCCAAAAAAAAGAAAAGAAATTAGAAACTTCTGGGAGTCAGCTAGCTCTGCTTTGCTCTGCTCTACCCAGGAGATAAGAAAGTGAATTGAACCCATTCTCTATCTCCTTGCTCAGTCATTTGATGTGGGTTTCTTTGTTCTCTTTCCTTCCTTCCTTCTCTTTCTTCCTTCCTTCTTTGTCCTTTCTTCTTTCTTTTTTCCTTCCTTCCTTCCTTTCCTCCCTCCTTCCCTCCCTCCCTCCCTCCCTCCCTCCCTCCCTCCCTTTCATCTACACATACTAGATAGATATTGTCTGTCTGACTCTGAGTCTCACTGGGGCTGCCAGTCCAAGGGCAAGGGCTGTGTGTGTGTGTGTGTGTGTTTGTGTGTGTGTGTGTTTGTGTGTGTGTGTGTGTGTGTGTGCGTGCACTCCCTGGGGACTCACCTTTGTGGTAAAGGAGCCAGCCCGGGCATAGTGATTGATCATCTGATCCTTGGAGAGGAAGCGACAGTCCAACACGTCCCGCCTCGTGGTCCAAATGAGGTAGGGAACTTGATTCCTAACCATGCGGGACTAGTGAGGAGAGAGGATAAAGTCAGGGAGGGTAGTGTGGGCGGTGTCTCTTCACCCTGCTGGGCAGGAAGGAGAGGCTTCCAAGGCCTTCTCTACCCACACACCATCTTTGCACAGAGGAAGAAAGGCTGTATCTTCCCCAAGACACAGCTGGGTGAGCAGAGCGCAGGCCAGCCTTCAGCCTCGAGCAGACACTGAAATGCACAACAGAACCCAGCTTCACACCTTGCTTTGGCCATGGCCATTATGACCTGCCTGGTCCAAGCTGAGGGCATGGCACCTGCACAGAGGCTCTTGTGACCCCTGTCTCTCCATCCTAGTTAACACCACTAGCACCAGGATTTGGGACCTGTTCTATATCTTTTTTTGTTGTTATTGGTCATGGGGCTTGAACTAAGCGTCTGGGCGCTGTCCCTCAGTGAGTTCTTCTGCTCAAGGCTAGTACTCTGTCATTTTTTGAGCCACAGCATCAGTTCTGGTTTCTGGTGGTTAATTGGAAAGAGTCTCAGAGACTTTCCTGCCTGGGATGGCTTTGAACCATGATCCACAGAGTCTCTGCTTCCTGAGACTCTAGAGGCGTAGCCATGGTGCCCAGCTTTACATCGTTTTTTTTTTTCCTTGTCAATCATGGGGCTTGAACTCTGGGCCTGGTCCCAGAGCTCTTCAGCTCAAGGCTAGCGCTATACCACTTGAGCCATGGTACCACTTCCAGTTTTCTGGTGGTTAACTGGAGATAAGAGTCACATGGACTTTCCTGCCTGGGCTGGCTTTGAACTGCGATCCTCAGATCTCAGCTTCTAGAGGTAGGATTACAGGTGTTAGCTACCAGTGCCCGGTTTTTAATTATTTTAATTCTTTCTTTGCATACTGGGGATTGAAATCAGGGCCTTTAGCTTACTAGGCAAGCACTCTACCACCTGAGCCATGACTCCCAGAAGTTTCAAATCAGGTATAATGACATACTCCTAGCACTCAGGAGGCTGAAGTAGGAAGTTTGGGAGTTCAAAGATAGCTGGGCTATGTAGTGAGAACCAGTCTCCAAAAGAATTTAAAACTTAAATGCAATGTATTTAACGTAGAGGTTAACTACATTAAAGAACTAAGAATTTAAAAATTCATTTTTGAGGTTAAATTTTAAAAGTTACACATGAGGGGCTGGGAAGGTGGCTCAGTGGTAGAGCGCTTGCCTTGCGTGCCAAGCCCTGGGTTCGATTCCTTAGCACCACATAAGCAAAAAAAAAAAAAAAAGAAAAAAATGGCTCTGTGGCTCAAGTGGTAGAG
>NW_012267228.1:3460134-3462743 GCF_000151885.1 Dipodomys ordii
GCTCAAGTGGTAGAGCACTAGCCTTGAGCTGAAGAGCTGAGGGACAGTGCCCAGGCCCAGAGTTCAGGACCCACGACTGGACCCCCCCCCAAAAAAAAATAAAAGTTACACATGAAATTCAACCTGATCTGGGTGGTGCCAAGCTCTGCACCCAAGTTGTCCTGGCCTGCCATGCGTGTCCACAGCTTCACACTGAAGTTTAAGCCTTCTCCAGGCAAAGAAAGGAGGAGGAAGGGAACCACCACCATACATAGAAAAGGGGCCAGTCGTGTCTCACTGTGGCCTTATGATGTTTATGCAGATGGGGAAACAGACCTAGAGGACACGAGGCTGCCCAGCTGGCCACGAGTGCTCTCTCTCTCTGAGTAGACTGCCTCCTCTGACCCCCTGCCTCAGCCGACACCAGGGCCCTCACCATCAAAGCGTGTGTCCCATCTACGTCATTAAATTCCAGCAAACCATCCAAGTTGAACAGGTCTGAAGACTGCGGCTCCTCACTCTCTTCTTCATCTTCTGTGGATGCAGAGACCAGACTGGATGAGAGTCCAACCCCACTAGCCTACAGGGCCACAACCCTGAAAAGGACTTAGGAAGGGGCAGCTTCCGGTCAGGAAGGGGCCTGCTCACCATCCTCTGTGGTATCGCTGTCGCCCATGGTTGAGCTATCCAGATCCTTCTGGGGTAGATGCAGGGCAGTGGCAGTGTGGTGGACCATCTTCTTTTCCACCCAGCCCCGCTGGCGCAAGAGACACCGGATCACTGGGTAGCGGCCTTGGATCATGAATATCTTCTTCTGCTGTAAAACAAGAGATGGAGACTTGTTCAGTTAGCACTGTCTAAGTGCCAATCACAAGGCAGACTGGTGAAGCAGGCAGTACAGGCAGAAGGAATTATCATGTGCAAAGGTCCAGAGGTTGGATGGAGGTCAGGAGGAGAAAGGTGGCCAGACGGAGCAGAATGGGGACAATGAGCTTATGCAGGGTACTGCAGTCCTGACACTTGGACTTGGGTTTTATGTAAGGAGTTGCACAAAGCAGCAAGGCCTAGGGGAGGCAGTCAGTAGTTGGAGGATTGTAAGTCTAGCTTGCTGCTAAATAGAGAATAGACAGTAGGGAACAAGTGGTGGCAGAACACTTGAAAGCTATTCCGAGACCAGAAACCCATGGCTCACACCTGTAACCCTAGCTTCTCAGAAGCCTGAGATCTGAGGATCACAGTTCAAAGCCAACCTGGGTAGGAAAGTCTTTTGAGACTCATCTCCAATTAACACCAAAAAGCCAGAGTGGAGCCTTTTTTTTTTTTTCTGTCTGAGACTTGAACTCTGGGCCTGGGTGCTGTCCCTCAGCTCTTCAGCTCAAGGCGAGCACTCTACTGCTTGAGCCACAGTGCCACTTCCACTTTTCTAGTGGTTTATTGGAGATAAAAGCATGGACATTTCTGGCTAGGCTGGCTTTGAACCGTGATCCTCAGATCTCAGCCTCGAGTAGCTAGGATTACAGGCGTGAGCCACTGGTGCCTGGCTTAGAGCACCAGCTTTGAGTGAAAAGGCTCAGTGCCAGTGCCCAGACCCTGAGTTTTAAGACCAAGCGCTGGCACACACACACTGGCATGCGCGTGCGTGCACACACACACACACAGAAAGCTGTTGTGGTTTGCACAGGAAAACCATCACAATAGCTAGAATGAAGGTGGTTACAACATGCTGGTGTACAGGGCGGAGATGGGGAGAAGGCACCAGGGTTAAGATTTGGTTTTGGAGACAGAGATGATAGTTTTACTGATGGGATTAGACAAGATTTCTGACTTGAGTAACAGAGGTAGGAAGGCAAATTGGAGTATGGTTTTAGCGGGATGAGTGTGAAGAGCAGGCTGTCGCAGTGTGGAAGTGGGTGCGGCTGACCCGGGGACAGCACACTGACTGGACTCAGAAGCCCACAAGAGAGATGGGGGGCTCTGGGACCACCAATATTCCAAGAACCTTCAGAGGCAGCTGAAAAACAGCCCAGCTGGGGAGGGAGGAGGAAAGCCAGGAGGAAGCCAGTGTGTGGCAGTGCAGAATGACACGACGTACTCAAGCAAAGGGTCGCTGGACATGTTGAAGCCATCCATCTCTGTTTCCCAAGGGAACGGGACAGCAAGGTAGGGACCAAAGCAGAGGAAGAGTCAAGGTGGGGAGGTGCTTGAGAAGGGTATGGGGTACAGAGGTTTTGTGGTTTAAGGATGTTGTAAGTCTGTGAAAGAGGAACTAACACACACACATGCATACACATGTACACAAACTTGTATGCATACATACATGCATGCACTCACACAGGTGCAGGGGTTTTGTGGCTTAAGGATGTTAGAAAATAAGTCTGTGAACTACAGGAACCAACACACACACATATGCATACACATGTACAACACTTGTGTACACACATACACGTGCATGCACGCACACACACACCCTCGGGCCCCCTCCGACCTTGACAGCCCTCTCCACGTGGATCTTGGCATTTCTGAGCCGGCCCATGTGGTGAGAAGCCTTCGAGAAGCCTTGCCAGAGAAAGGAACCTGCAAGGAGACGCGGGCACAGGAGCAGGAGGCTGGCGGCTCAGCCCGGGCATCCG
>NW_012267228.1:3463278-3475511 GCF_000151885.1 Dipodomys ordii
CCGGCTCCCACAGCGCCCCCGCCCCGCCCCGCCCCGCCCCGCCCTCTGTTTGCTGTCGCCTGGGAAACCACTCCCCCCACTGGAGGCTCCGGGGCCGCCCAGGGCCCTGCGGTCGGGGCTTGAGGACGTCCAGCGGGCCGGACTCTGGGCCTGGCTTGACCGGCTGGGCACTCAGGGCACTAAGGGCTGGCCGTCGGCACCAGTGTCAGCAGCTCCCGTGTGCAGGGCCCTGGGGCTTGGGTCACTGGGGGCCCCACGGCAAGGGCAGGGGCTGACCCGATGGGGCTTACGAAATAAAAATAGCTAATAGTCTAAGGGCAGGAAAGCAAATGAGCCATCAGACAGCCTCTCGGCCTGTAACATTTAAGCAAAAGAGTCAGGAGCCACTGCAGGAGGACTGGCATTCTGGGGGGTCAGGTGTGAGCTGTGGTCCACTCGAAGCAGCTGATGTGGTGAAGCCTGACAAAGCATCAGGTGGGGACCCCCGTGCATGGCGATAGGATCGTTCAGGCCATGCACTTAGGCCCCCTGTCCCCAAACCTGGAAAAATAAATCATAAGCCAACTGCAGAAGAAATGTAATATATTGGAATGATTCTCTCTGGCCCCTAGGCCAAGACATGCATTAACCTTAAAAATCAGAGAAGCCAGGCCTTGGTGGCTCCTCAGGCACGAGGCTGAGATCTGAGGATCTCTGTCTAAAGCCAGCCTGGGCAGGAAAGTCCATGACTCATGTCCAATCAAGTATTAAAAAAAAAAAAAGCCACAAGTGGAGCGAGCTATGGCTCAAATGGTAGTGTTAGGACAGGCTCTGAGTTCAATATCCAGGACCAGTACACTCAAAAAAAAAAATCTAAGGCAGTTAAATACTTGGCTTTAAATCTCAGAACAGCCTGCTCCAAATGCCAGGGCTCCACAAACACTATTCCATCACTTGGAGGTCTGCCTGTGTCACCCCAAAACCTACCACCAGCAGTTTGGGAGGCAAACTCTAGCAGTGCCTATTCAAGTCCCAGGACAGGGACACACACACAGAAAAGGTGAATGATGTGTCCAGCTGATCTGAGATTACCTTTCCTACCCACCACCCGGTGGGAACTGGGCTTCCCAAGAGAATGTCCCAGGAGGGTACTGAGACTGGCGAGCACCCAAGCTGTCGTCAGCCTGCAACTCTGGTTTTAGGGATTTAGGATGCTGGACAATAAATCTAGGATAAGCTTTGAGGTTGCTCACCCAAACGATGCTGTCCTGAGAAAGCTGAGTGACTAGATGTCATTTTCTTTGGGTCCTCCAGCTTTGCCAAGAGCACCTTCAACATTCCTTGCAAAGCTATAAGAGCCACTTGCACCAGAGGGCGCAACTAGTTCAGCCCAGCAGGAGGTCACAGAGGTAGTGTCACAAAGGGGCCAATAGCTGTTCAAGCCCCCCCCCACCCCAGGTCTTCCTCACTTAAACATTTCCTTGTTTTCTTCACAAGAGCCAGCTGGCTGGAAAACTCAGCTCACAAGCCAGCCATTCCAGAAACCTCTTCTGCTCCTGGCCTGCAAACTTCTGACAGCAAACACAAAACTCTTCAATGTACCTATTTACTTACCTCACTTCACTTTTACTGGTGCCTATCACCACTAACACTTATCACATTGGGAAGTTGAACAGTATAGATAGAGGGATAAGGACTGTCATAGTTCACATTAATTTCAAGTTTATAGATTAAGAAACTATGGCAGGGGCTGGGAATGTGGCTTAGAGTGCTTGCCTAGCATACATGAAGCCCCAGGTTTGATTCCTCAGTACCACATACACAGAAGAAGCCGGAAGTGGTGCTTGGTTTGTGGTAGTGCTACCCTTGAGCAAATACCTTGAGCCAGGTATTGATGGCTCCTGTCTGTCCTAGATATTTAGGAGGCTGAGATCTGAGAATCACCGTTTGAAGCCAGCCTGGGTAGGAAAATCTGTGAGACTCTTCAACAAACTACTCAAAAAAGGGAGAAGTGGTGCTGTGGCTCAAGTGGAAGGACACTAGTCTTAAGGGCAAATGCCCAGGCCCTGATTTCAAGCCCCAGGACTCACACCAAAGAAATAAAATGTGGGAAGTAACTCGTTTTTGAGCACGGGCCACTTTACCCTCTTGTTCCCAAGCTGGAAGACTGCAGTAAGCCACTACTATGTCCCATGGAACCTCAGCCTTTTTATCCTCAAGGTGGGATCTTTCATTCTGTTTTGTTTTGTCGATTGTGGGGCCTGAACTCTGGGCCTGGGCACTGTCCCTCAGCTCTTCAGCTCAAGGCTAGTGCTCTACCACTTGAGCCACAGGGCAACCTTCAGCTTTTTCTGTTTGTGGTGCTGAGGAATCGAACCAGGGCCTCATGCATGCAAGGCAAGCACTCTACCACTGAGGTACCTTCCCAATCCAAGATGGGATCTTTGAGGCTACCTTCTGGCCCAGACATCACTATGTGAATAGCACCAAAGCTGTGTTACAAGCAGACATTTTCAGACTGGACGGTGCATTAGGTACAATGGGGGCGGTGTGATGGATCACCATTCTACTAGAGTGCTGGACCCCAAAGTGAGCCACACAACCTGGGGGAATGAAGAAGCCCAGACTCCCTTCTCACACACACAGAGCACAGACCTCATGCGGCCCCAAAGGGGCATGAAGAAACTTTAATTAGGGGAGGGAGGATCCACGAGACTCAGAAGAGAGATAGCGCGCGTGGGAGCAGAGGAGCCAGAGTGGGCTGGAGAGCCGCTGGGAGCTCTGGAGGGCTCACCTCTCCACCTCCAGCACAGGCACTGCACTGACAGACAAGCTGCAAGGCCCCAGCTCCTAGGCATGGCTGGTAATCATGGATTCAGCCCTTGTCCCCAACCAGTGCTGGGTGATCATCTTCAGGCAAAGCCCAGGAACTGGCAAAGGGTCCCTCTCCTGGGCCCAAGGAGGCTTCGGGATAAGAGAGCAAGGGAGAGAGACTGGAGTCTGAGGCCTCCCTCTCTCCCCACCTGGGGTGACACAGGGAGAAAAAAACAAGTCGCCTTCTGGCTCCAGGCCCGCCTAGACCCACAGCGACCAGTAAGGTACAATCACTGGGACCAGTCACAGCCACTGGAGGTGGAGATGGTTTAAAAAAAAAGAGACAGAGAGAGACAAAAAGGTTAGGGTCTCCTACAAGCACAGAGTTTTAAGTTTCAGGACATTAAAAAAAAAAAAATCTGTCCCAGCCCAGGGGACTAAACATCAGAAGCCAGCCTGACCAGGCACGTGTGGCCCGGGGAAAGGTCCACTGCTGCTTTCTTGCCCAGCTAGCAAGCACACCACCCCCTCCCGATCTGTGCCCACCCAACCAGACTCCCCGCCGCCGCCGGTGCCGCCGCCGCTGCCACTGCTCCAGGATGTGACTCCAGGTCGCCTTCGCAGAAACACGCAGACACACATAGGGAGGCGGAGGGGGAGGCCACGACATCCGGCCAGATGGTTTAAAACTGCAAAGAGAGCCAAGCAGCAGGGTGTGGCGGTTACTAGTGTGTCCTGGTAGGCCTGCGCTGAGAAGGTGGGCTGACCTGAGAGCTCACAACTGTGAGGGCTGGGCTGAGGCTCAATCTTAACTCCAGCTGAGACTTCAGCAGTAGCCTCTGCCATTGCAGAAAAACTAGGGGTTTGGGGCTTCCCCGCAGCTCCCCCGACACTGCCTTATTTGCTGGGTCAAATCTGGTTTCTTTAAACATGGAGTTCGTATCCAAGGGGCCTGAGGAATGAACTGGCCAAGAGGAGAGGAATCAGGATCTGGGGGTTACGCCAAAAAGTCTTAGAAATTTTTTCTGCCTTCATCTCCCTGTGGTGCCTAGAACAGTCTAGACGCTACAACAGAAGCTGGGAACCAATGGTTAAGGACTAAATGCAACCCAAGACTACCTGCTCCACGCAGCAGTCAAAAATGCTGAATTATACCACCCTTCCATTACAGGGTTACCAAGGCTTCCTAGCACCCTGGCCGTCCACCAATCATAGAAGGCTTACTAAGTACCAGGCACTATGCTTTCATAGGAAAATCACATGTACTACTCAGCTTCTCTGAGAGAATTATTAACATACCATCCTCCTTTTGGTGAACCTGCCAGGCACACAGCATAGCTTTCTGCACGCTAGCACAGTATAATGAGGCCCCAGGGAAGTGGGTGGATTCTGTATTTAGGAATCTGGGCTCCTCCTGGGCTGCATGTATATTGGTAGCAGTAAACACCAAACCTACCACCCAGGGAGCGCAGTCAACTCTGAGTGGAATGTTTCAACAAACCAAAGGTTGTTTTGGAAGAAGGAAAAAAAGAAAGTCATGTCCCAACTATCTGGACAAGAACAACTCTGCCGTCAGTCCTTCAATATAAACAATTCCTCCCTGAAAAGGACTATAGTCTTCTGAGTAGACACATAAACAACTTAAGAGGGAACTGAAGCTGCAAGTCTTTGCAGTGATGGGAAGGAAATAAGTAAAAAAAAAAAAAAATCATGACTTAAGCCTAAGAAACAGACACTAAAACAAAAAATTCAAGTCTGCTATAGGTGTGGAATTACATAATGATTATCTGGTCTACAGTCCCACGATTCACAAATTACTTCACAAAGGACATCATAAACATTTCTTTTTTTTGGGGGGGAGGGGTTGTGGGGCTTCAACTAGCATAGGAACTGTCCCTGAGTCTTTTTTACTCAAAGCTAGTGCTCTACCACTTTGAACCACAGCTCCACTTCCAGTTTTCTTCGGGTAGTTAATAGAAGATAAGAGTCTCATAGACGTTAACCCAGGCTGGCTTTGAACTACGACCCTCAGATCTCAGCCTCCACATTTTAAGACACACAAATTAACAAGAGACAAATGACATCCAATATCCAGCGGCTTAAAGGTGGCCAGCCAGTTGTTCCCCAGTGGTCCTATGGACCTCAGGAGATAAGAGCACACAGCTCATCAGGGCAGATGTGAAACTTGTCCTGTAACTCAGGAAAGCTGGATGGGCGACTTAGATTCTCTTCTGTTTTTTTGTTTTGTTTTGTTTTTTTTTTAGTTGGTCGTGGGGCTTGAACTCTGAGCCTGGGTGCTGTCCCTCAGCTCTTCAGCTCAAGGCAAGCACTCTACCACTTGAGCCACAGCACCACTTCCAGTTTTCTGGTGGTTTATTGGAGATAAAGAGTTTCATGGACTTTCCTGCACGGGCTGGCTTTGAACCATGATCCTCAGATCTTAGCTTCCTTAGTAGCTAGGATTACAGGGTGAGCCACTGACACCCGGCCTTTTCTTGCTAGTCCTAGGGCTTGAACTCTGGGCCTGGGAGCTATCTCTGGGCTTCTTTTGCTCAAGGCTAGCACTCTATTACTTGACCCACAGCACCACTTCCAGGTTTTTTGAGTAATTTATTAGAGTTAAGATCTCACAGACCTTCCTGCCTAGGCTGGCTTCAAAACATGATCCTCAGATCTCAGCCTCCTGAGTAGCTAGGATTACAGACATGAGCCACTAGTGCCTGACTTACATTCTTGAGGAACTCCTCAGCCACGATGCGCGCACGGGCGTTGACTGATAGCTTCATCTCACTGATCTCCTTGTCGATCTCCTCCATGAAGTGGATCACAAAGTCCACCAACTTGTGTTTGTACATCTGCTCTGTGTGGAAGTTGGTGATGAGAAAACTGATGTCATAACCCTATGGAAGAAAGTGAGTAGGGAAAGAGAAGAAATGGGATGGAGTCACCACGCAAGAACACGCAGCAGGCCTCATCGCGTGCTCCCAGCTGGCTGTGACTCTCTCCCAAGTAACGTGTCCTTCAGCCCGCAGCCCTTTGCTTTGGAGACGGGGAGACCTATGTGGGACCCAAGCAACTGAGCCAGGTTGAAGGTTCTGTATAGCAAGCATCTCTGTGAGACTGATGTGGCACAGAGGCAGGGGAGAATGGAAGGACTGGAATCTTGTTTAGAAGAATTCAATCAAATAAGAAACGGAGGTGAGGGCTAGGAATGCGGCTTAGTGGTACAGTGCTTGCCTAGCATGCATGAAACCCTGGGTTCCTTTCCTCAGTACCACATACACAGAAAAAGCCAGAAGTGGCGCTGTGGCTCAAGTGGTAGAGTGCTAGCCCTGAGCAAAGAAGAAGCTCAGGGGCAGTGCCCAGGCCCTGAGTTCAAGCCCCAGGAGGACTGGCCAAAAAAAAAAAAAGATGACCTGGCAAGAAATTTGCAGAAAGGATTCAAATACAAAGTCAAGAAAACTCCAATAGTAAGGGAAGGATTCCCTAATTCATTGTGCTGTTTTCGTTGTAAGACCTTAGGAAGATGTGCAATACATAAACTCAACTTTTCCCAAGCTTGCAAGCTTTCTTGCCACCACTCCAGCTGAGATGAAAGCCAACTCAATTCAGGCAATGGATGCTTTATGACTGAAGCAGCAGCAATACTGGTTCAAGAAATAATCTCACACAGTGAGACCAAAGGAGGGTACTCTTAAGCGAGGAACACAAAGGCACAATGCCTATGTGCATCTCATCATATAAGATATATCGGGCCAGGTGCTAGTGGCTCACACCTATAATCCTAGCTATTCAGGAGGCTGAGATATGAGGATCACGGTTCAAATCCAGCCTGGGCAGGAAAATACATGAGCTTCCTAGCTTCAAAAAATTACTCAGGGGCTGGGAATTTGGCTCAGTGGTAGAGTGCTTGCCTTGCATGCATGAGTCCCTGGGTTCAATTCCCCAGCACCATATACAGGCAGAAAAAAGGCGGGAGGGGTACTGTGGCTCAAGTGGTAGGGTGTTAGCCTTGAGCTGAAGAGCTGAGGGACAGCACCCAGGCCCAGAGTTCAGCCCCCATGACAAAAAAAAAAAAATTACTCAGAAAAAGCTGGAAGTGGTGCTGTGGCTCAAGTGGTAGAATGCTAGCCTTGAGCATAGAGCGGCTCAGGCCAGAGCCCAGGCCCAGAGTTCATGCCCCACTATCAGCAAAAATAAAAATTAAAAAAAAAAAAATTTTGTGGTGGGAATGGGAGGAAACAATTGGGAGTGGCACTGTGGCTCAAGTGGCATAATGCTTGCCTTGAGCAAAGAGAAGGTCAGGCTACAATAATGACAACACACCTCATTAAGGTTAAAATGTGTTTAAGTATCACTATCCCACAATACTGTGAAATTTATGTAATCACACACTCAATATATATACACACTCAGACCCTGACTTCAAGCCCCAGGAGCAGGGGGGAGGGGGATCTCACGCTACTCAGGAGGCTGAGGTCTGAGGATCGAAGATTGAAGCTAGACTCTTATCCCCAAATAACTGACAAAAAGCAGGAAGTAGAGCTATGGATCAAGTGGTACAGTGCTAGCCTCCTGAGTGAAAAGCTAAGGGACAGAGCCTAGGCGCTGAGTACAAGTCCCAGCGATGACACAAAAAAAAGAAAAAATATGCCAGGCCACTGAGTGACAGAATTCCAGGAATGAACATAAGGAACTGCGCACAGGTGTTACCTCTACTGGTTTCCTTCGAAGGATGAAGAAGTTTTCTGCTCGCATCATCATAAAGCGCATGAACTTATGACATAAAATCTTCTCAATCTCATCAGCCTGGAGGGAAGAAAGAAGAAAGAAAGCTGACACTTCCATAGCTGCAGACCCCTTCCCCTCTCCTGGCTCACGGGACGCTGCAGGTCTGGTGTAGAAGTAATCCCTGCCTACACTGCAAATGGCTGCTAAGTGAAAAGAGGTATTTTCCATCACCCCTAAGTTCATGGGCATTATTGCAGTCCCCCTCACCCATTCCTATTCTGGCACACTGTACTGAGGCTGCCTTTAGCATGCTTATGTCCTGAGGGCAGAAAGCACACTACCTGGCTGTAGGCACACGCTGAACATCAGACAACCCTGAACATTCTCCCTTCTTTTATTTTTTTTAAATTTATTTTATTTAGGTTTTTTGTTTTTTTTTTTTGGTCCTGGGGCCTGAACTCTGGGCCTGAGTGCTGTCCCTCAGCTCTTCAGCTCAAGGCTAGCACTCTACCACTTGAGCCACAGACCCACTTCTGGCTTTTTCTGCTTATGTGGTGCTGAGGAATCAAATCCAGGGCCTTATGCATGCGAGGCAAGCACTCTACCACTGAGCCACCTTCCAGCCCCTCTCCCTTCTTTTAAACTCTCAATATTTCTTTTTTTTTTTTAATTTTTGGATCCAGTTGTGGGGCCTGAACTCTGGGCCTGGGCGCTGTCCCTCAGCTTTCAGCTCAAGGCTAGCACTCTACCGCTTGAGCCACAGCGCCACTTCCAGCTTTTTTTTCTTTTTGCTTATGTGGTGCTGGGGAATTGAACCCAGGGCTTCATGCATGCAAGGCAAGCACTCTACCACTGAGCCACCTTCCAAGCCCCTAAACTCTCAATATTTCTAAAACAATTATGCAGCAAGGAACTTGATGTCCTCCATACCTCCAGGTGTCCCGCATAAAGGCAGAAAAGGGTGATACTAAAAAAAAAAAAAAAAAAAAAAAACCGGGGCCCCGGGGGCTCACGTTTGAAATCCTAGCTACTCAGGAGGCTGAGATCCGAGAATCGCGGTTCAAAGCCAGCCCGGGCAGGAAAGACCGTGAGACTCCTATCTCCAATAAACCACCAGAAAACCGGAAGTGGCGCTGTAGCTCAAGTGGTAGAGCGCTCGCCTTGAGCTGAAGAGCTGAGGGACAGCGCCCAAGCCCAGAGTTCAAGCCCCATGACCAACAACAACAACAAAAAAAGTACTGACTTATGTAACTGTAACTCCTTTGTACATGATCACCTTTATAATAACAATTCAAAAAAACCCCGAAAAAACAAAAACTCCCCTCTTAGGCCTCAGGATTGAAACTCTCTGGTAAACAGTATCTAGTCTGAATTTGGTAACACTGTTCTGTTCTTGTGTTTACTTTAGGCATCCTCTACTATTGTGGCAAGTGACAACTGTTTATCCACTTATGGTTTAAGCATTTCTTTTCAAGTTTAAGTAAAAGGAACTAAATAAGGGCTGGGAATGTGGTTTAGCAATAGAGTGCTTTCCTAACAAGCATGAAGCCCTGGATTTTTTTTTTTTTGGGGGGGACGTCAGTCGTGGGGTTTGAACTCAGGCCTGGGCCCTGTCCCTGCGCTCAAGGCGAGTACTCTACCACTTGAGCCACAGCGCCACTTTTGGTTTTCTAGTGGGTTTTTTTTTGGAGATAAGAGTCTCACGGACTTTCCTGCCCAGACTGGCTTTGAACAGCAATCCTTAGATCTCAGCCTCCTGAGTAGCTAGGATTACAGGCGTGAGCCACCGGTGCCTGGCGAAGTCATGGATTTTATTCCTCAGTATCACATAAACAGAAAAAGCCAGAAGTGGTGCTGTAGCTCAAGCAGTAGAATGTTAGCCTTTAGCAAAAGCAGCTCAGGGACAGTGCCCAGGCCCTGAGCTCAAACCCCAGGACTGGCAAAAAATAAAAACAAATAAACTACCAGGGTACTTGTGGCTCCTGCCTATAATCTAAGCTAATCAAGGGGCTGAGTTCTGGGGATCTCAGTTTGAAACCAGTTGGGGCAGTGTCCACAAGATACTTTATCTCCAATTACAAGCAAAAAAGCTGTATTGAAGGCATGGTTAAGTGGTACAGCACCAAATGTGAGCAAAGAAGCCAAGCAAGAGAGCAAGTCCCTGGGTTCAAGTTCCAATGCAGATTTTTTTTCCCCGAGTAAATTAAAATACACGCGCGCACACACACACGCACGTAAAATCTTTATATATATTAAACTGGCTCCATGGCACGTCTGTCCTCCCTGGTTTGGAGCAAGCTCTGAGCTCCAGGCCTTCTTCAAGACAACTCACCTGTTTCACCGCGATGCTGACCCGAACAGAATTGATTGAGCCCTCAATGAGAACCTTTTCCTTCTCATTCCTGCTGATGGTAACAGGCTGTAATAGGAGCTCTTTGCTACTCCTGGAATCATAAAACAAAGAGGTCTCTGAAATACCAATATACCAGTCACAGCAACCCACAATATGCCCTGGAATCTCTATCTGAGACTGAAGAGTCTAAGAAACAGAAGGTTCCCAGCATAGGTCCTCCAATATGGAGGCTAGGAAGTGTTTTCTTCAGCAAAAAAAGCATACACTGTAGAGTAAGGGTGACAAGGTTTTGAAATCTGTCCACATCTGTCGCATTCCGTGGCATGTAACCCTTTTAGAATCTCATCCCCTTTTCTATGAAGGGAAACCTTTCCACATGTGAGCATTGAGAGACATTAAAATGCACAGCCGGTGCTTATGGCTCATGCCTGTAATCATAGCTACTGAGAAGACAGAAATCTGAGGTTCACAGTTCAAAGCCAGCCCAGGCAGGAAAGTCTGTAAGATTGCTTTTTTTTTTTTGTCAGTTGTGGGGCTTGAACTCAGGGCCTGGGTGCTGTCCCTGAAATTTTCTGCTTAAGGCGGTTGCTCTCTACCACACCTCCACTTCAAGCTTTTTTTGTTAGTTACTTCAAGGTAAGAGTCTCACTGGCTTTTCTGCCTGGGTTGGCTTCCATCTGTGGTCCTCAGATTTCAGCCTCCTGACTAGCTAGGCATGAGCCACCAGCACCCAGCTGAATTCCCTTTTTAATTGGCCAGTGGCTTTTGAGTCCATAGCAGATACTTTAGGAACAGCTTAATACACCTTTTTTCTTTTTTTTCTTTTTGGTTGTGGGGCTTGAACTCTGGGCTTGGGTGCTATCCCTGTGCTCTTCAGCTCAAGGCAAGTGCTCTACCGCTTGAGCTACAGTGCCACTTCCCTTAATACACCTTTTATCACACAATCTTGCTGAAGGAACTCCTCCCATGGACCATGCCCTACCAACCCATAGCTCTACTTCCTTTACTTCAAATTGAAAACCATCTGGAGGCCAGAAAAAATGTCAACTGAAGTTGTGCTGACAATTCTAAGCTCATAGCACCCTCTAAACAAGTCATCCCAGTGTGCAGCACCCCTTATCCCCCACGCTGAATTTTACTTTCCTACCTGACTTCCACTTCCGGCTTGTTGTGTCTTTCCACAACCTGAGAGGAGAAATTCTCCAGGCAGAGGGCAGCCTGCAGTGTGGCCCGCACGGCACTCAGGTAGGGGCGGAGAGTGGCAGTCTGTTAGAACAAACCAGGAGGTGGAAGGGTCAGAACCTGCCTCACCAAACCCACCAAACCCCTGGCTCCCAAGTGAACACATCTTCAAGTTACCTTTCAGTCTAGTCTCAAGTGGTAGTTCTCAACAGGAAATAATTCCTGCCACGGATACTTGACAATGTGTCAAACACATGTCTGATTGTCATGATCAGGTAAAGATGTGCTTAGATATGGAGTGGATAGAGGTCAGACATGCTGCTAAACATTCTACCATGCACAAGAATTATCCAGCCTTAAATGTCAAAGGTGCTGAGGCTGAGTAACTGAATATACAGGCACACAGTTGGCTGTCCAGCATCTACTATGCTAAAAGTGTACACAAGTCTACGGTTTGCTACAGAGTGAGTGAGCCGGAAATCCAAAGATTGTCCATGCAGAAATAGCTCACCTGTGTAGAGGATAAAAAAGGAGGGAGGAAGTGTTTAAAAATTAGAAGTAGGGCTGGGAAGTTGGCTCAGTGGTAGAGCACTTGCCTTGCATGCATGAGGCCCTGGGTTCGATTCCTCAGCACCACACAAGTAAAAAGAAAAAAAGCCGGAAGTGGCGCTGTAGCTCAAGTGGTAGAGCGCTAGCCTTGAGCTGAAGAGCTGAGGGACAGCGCCCAGGCCCAAAAAAAAAAAAACATTAGAAGTAATCTATATCAAATGAAGAAGAAACTGGTTTTGACTGGTAACAAGACCAGGATGATTTCAGGAGACAAAGTAGAATGAGAATCTTCTCAGCAGAAGGGATCAGCTTCAAGTATGCTGGTCACTTAGTCAAGTTCTTTCTCACCTTAGGACTTGACACAGGCTGTACTGTCTGCAGGCTTTCCTGCCTGTTTGCTTAAGTCAGCCAGAGTTTAGCTTATTAGGGAAGGCTTCTTCCTTTCTCAGAAGTCTTTCTTAGCTGGGTGCCAGTGGCTCATGCCTGTAATCCTAGCTACTCAGGAGGCTGAGATCTGAGGATCACAGTTCAAAGCCAGCCTGGGCAGGAAAGTCCGTGAGACTCTGAGACTCTTATCTCCAATAAAACCACTAGAAAACCAGAAGTGGCGCTGTGGCTCAAGTGG
>NW_012267228.1:3491553-3503039 GCF_000151885.1 Dipodomys ordii
CCACAGCACCACTTCTGGCTTTTTTCTTTTTGCTTATGTGGTGCTGAGGAATCGAACCCAGGACCTCAGGCATGCAAGGCAAGCGCTCTACCACTAAGCCATCTACCCATCCCCTTTATTTCTTTATTATACAACACACACATCATGAATTGTAAGTCTACACTGATGGAAACACATTGTATAGACATGTAATAGATATAATAACAAAAGATAGAGGAGAAATAGAAATATATAGTTGACCTTAAACCCATATATGATATATAAAACACACACACACACAGAGCTTGAAGGTATGGCTTAGGTAGTAGAATGCCTGCCTAGCAAGTGCAGGGACCTGAGTTCAGGAAGTCAATTTTCTTTTCTTTCTTTTTTCTGCTATTCCTGGGGCTTGAACTCTGGGTCTGGGCACTGTCCCTGAGCCTCTTTGAGCTCAAGGCTAGCGCTCTACCGCTTGAACCACAGCACTACTTTTGGCTTTTTCTGATTACTTTATTGGAGATAAGAGTCTCACAGACTTTTCTGCCAGGGCTGGCTTTGAACCTGGATCCTCAGATCTCAGCCTCTTGATTAGCTAGGATTACAAGTGTGAGCCCATGGCGCCTGCTAATTTTCTTTGTTTTTGTTGTTGTTGAGGCCTGAACTCTGGACCTGGGTGTGGACTGTCCCTCAGCTCTTCAGCTCTTCAGCTCAAGGCTAGCATTCTACCACTTGAGCCACAGTGCCACTTCTGGCCTTTTCTGTTTATGTGGTGCTGTCCCTCAGCTCTTCAGCTCAAGGAAAGCACTCTACCACTGAGCCACTTTCCCAGCCCCCTAATTTTCATTTTTTAAGAGATGGGCACTCATGGTTTTGCTCAGGCTATCCTTAAAGCCCAAAGACCAAGTGACTTTTCTGCCTCAACCTCAGTGACTAGAACTACAGGTGGATACCACTGCACCCAGCTTAATTGTATATGGTTGTGTGTGTGTGTGTATACATGCACACCGCGTGCCCGTACATGCACCCACATGGGGGTTTGAGCTTGGAACGTAGTTCTTTCACTTGGCATTTTATCACTTGAACCACACCTCCAGTCTAGCATTTTACTAGTCAATTAAGGGTAGACTCTTACTGATTTGGCTTTGAACTGTAGTCTTCCAGGTCTCAGTCTCCTGAGTAACTAGAATTATAGGCATGGGCCACCAGTGCTTGTTTCTTCCTTTTTGTGATGAGAATCCAACACAGGGCCTGGGATGCTAGGCAAGTGCTTCCTCATTGAGCCACAGCGCTGGGCTTGTGCACATGTGCGCGCACATGCACACGCACACACATACACACGCATGCGCACAGACACACACACAAACACACACACACGGAGAGACTGAGTGAAAAGCATATTGGCAATGCCAAGTACATGGACAGCCTCCTCTCCAGGCAGCATCTGGCCATTGTTAACCACTCAGGGCCAACTGATCTTTCTCCTACAGATCCCACCCCTAGGAAAACATTATTCCCAGCGCTGGGCACAGGAGGACCTGTTGGAGGAGCAGAAGGATGGGGCCCGGGCAGCAGCTGTGGCTGACAAGAAGAAAGGTCTCATGGGGCCTCTGACGGAACTGGACACTAAAGGTAGGCCCCTCGCCTTCCTGTCCACTCCACGCCAGGATTTGATTTTCCACAACTTCAGCCCACCCGTCGCCCTCTTCCCTGCCTGCTTCAGATGTGGACGCCCTGCTGAAGAAGTCGGAGGCCCAGCACGAGCAGCCAGAAGATGGGTGCCCCTTTGGCGCCCTGACGCAGCGCCTCCTGCAGGCCCTGGTGGAGGTGAGCACCGCCTGTTCACAACAAGACACCCATGCCCTTTCTGGTTTCACGATTGAGCCTGTAGTAATCACACCATGGTGATCACACCGTGATACATTACTGTATCTTAGAAGCCACCTCCCACTCCTCTCCTCTCACCTCGCTCCGCGGTACTTTAGCTGAGCGTCTGTCCATGGCAACATGGCGGTTGAGTGTTTCCATCACTCCTCTGTGGCCTCTTCTTTTGGTATCCGTCCAAAAAGAAGGAATGTCTAAAATGATCTAAGCTTTTGAAAAGGCTTCCTAGAAGAGGTGGGATGGGAAATACAACAATCATTTTGACACTAAAGTAAATAAATTTAAAAAAAATTTAGATAGGGGGCTGGGAAAGTGAGGGGAAGGAGAAATAGACTGTCCAGGAAGAGTGCTAGGAGAGGATGGGGCCAGAAAGGAGAGAGGAAGGGACTGAATGGTGTCAGCAGTGATTATTTACAACTATGAAAAGGAAACAATGAAGCCTGTGGAAATTGTTTAGGGAGGGGAAAGGGGGCCAGAGTTATGGAGGGGTGAGGTACATTGTAATACCTTGTCAACAATGGAATCCTCCCTTGATTAACTAATGTAAACTTAAAAAAAAAATTAGTTGACTCTGGTGTTGGTACTCAGGAGGCTGAGATCTGAGGATTGCGGTTCAAAGCCCATGCAGCAGGAAAGCCTGTGAGACTCTTTTCTCCAACTAACCACCAAAAAGAAAAGCCAGACTTGGAGCTGTGGCTCAACTGGTGGAGGGTAGCTTGAGCAAAGCAGCTCAGAGACAGCGCTCAAGCATTCCATCCCTAAGACTGACCACAAAAATAAAAGTAAAAAGCTAATTGAAACTTCTGTTACATTTCACCTATGTATATTTTTCTTAACATTTTAAATTAATTTTTGTGTGCCCGTATTCAGCTTTGTTGGCTTTTTCTGCTCACAGCTGGCATTCTACTATTTGACTCATGTCTCCTGTGCCAATTTTGTTTTATTTCAATGTTTACTATCCTAAATCAGAAGTTACCCAAAACTTGAAATTAAAAATTTATTGTTTGGGGGCTGGGAAGGTGGCTCAGTGGTAGAGCGCTTGCCTTGCATGCAGGAGGCCCTGGGTTCGATTGCTCACCACCACATAAGCAAAAAGAAAAAAAAGCCGGAAGTGGCACTGTAGCTCAAGTGGTAGAGCGCTAGCCTTGAACTGAAGAGCTGAGGGACAGCGCCCAGGCCCAGAGTTCAGGCCCCACGACCGGACCCAAAAAAAAAAAAATTTATTGTTTGAAAACTAAGTGTAAAAACACAAGTAGTTTGTAAAGGAGAAAAGCAGTTCACATAGGTGACAGGAGCAGGGAATGGAAATGCTCCAGCTCTTCCTTTGCCCCATTGCTGGTCTTCTAGGAGAATATTATTTCCCCTATGGAGGACTCCCCCATTCCGGACATGTCTGGGAAGGAATCAGGGGCAGACGGGGCAAGCACCTCTCCTCGCAATCAGAACAAACCCTTCAGGTGAGTGACGTCATGTCTGCACTTCACAGCCCAGCCCCACCTCAGCATGTGCATGAGGAGGCGTTCATTAACCAAGAGGCTGAGGACAGTCTTGGAAAGACCAAAAATATCGCATGTGAGTGCTGGCTTAGCACTTCGGCAGACAGGCTTAGTCCAGGCTTGTTCTCCACGGCTCCTGTTAATAGCCTGAATGTCCAGCTTGTAGGGGCCTTGGTTTGCTGAATTGTCCTAACTCCATATGATGATCTAACTTGCAGTTGTTAATCATAGTAAGAATTACTTTTTTTTTTTTGGTCAGTCGTGGGGCTTGAACTCTGGGCCTGGGCGCTGTCCCTCAGCTCTTCAGCTCAAGGCTGGTACTATACCATTTAAGCCACTTCCTGCTTTTTGTTTATGTGGTGCTGAGGAATCAAACCAGGGCCTCATGCATGTGAGGCAAGCACTCTACCACTGAGCCATCTTCCCAGCCCAAGAATTACATTTAACGTGAGAAGATGTGTACCTAGTAAAGGACCAAACAGGGAAAAGGTTCATTGTAACACAATACAGATAGGATAATCCTATTTTTACTTAAAATATGTTTAAATCTGTAAACGTAGGGGAATAAACTTGGGCTAAGAAAAGAGTACAATGAATATGTAGCAGCGTGTGGAGCACAGTTATACATGGGTAGAGAGGGGTTCTCCAAGTGAGGAGCTGGGACCCCTGTGGTGTCCCTCCAGCTGAGGGCCATGCCTGCCCACAGCGTGCCACACACCAAGTCCCTGGAGAGTCGCATCAAGGAGGAGCTGATCGCCCAGGGCCTTTTGGAGTCTGAGGACCGTCCCGCAGAGGACTCAGAAGATGAAGTCCTTGCCGAGCTGCGCAAACGGCAAGCTGAGCTGAAGGCACTCAGTGCCCACAACCGCACCAAGAAGCATGACCTGCTGAGGTGAGCTCACGGGAGGCACTGGCCAGTGTGGCCCGGCCACTGAGTCACCCGTGGGGACTTG
This sequence comes from Dipodomys ordii, assembly GCF_000151885.1. NCBI lineage: Eukaryota > Metazoa > Chordata > Mammalia > Rodentia > Heteromyidae > Dipodomys > Dipodomys ordii. Next base: position 3,495,863 of record NW_012267228.1, read on the forward strand.
GGACAGACCTGTCACACCTGGCTGGGCCTCTGCACCCCAGGAGAGCCTGAGCCAGTGCCAGTGCCAGGCACCAGCACCTATGATTGATCAACTGGAGTTTTGTTTATGTCAGTTATAGGGCTTGAACTCTGGGCCTACGCGCTGTCCCTGAGCTCTTCAGCTCAAGGCAAGTGTTCTACCACTTGAGCCACAGCACCACTTCTGGCTTTCTGATAGTTCATTGGAGATGAGTCTCACGGACTTTCCTGCTCAGGCTGGCTTTGAACCTCGATTCTCAGATCTCAGCCTCCTGAGAAGCTAGGATGACAGACGTGAGCCATCCACACTTGACTCTATGGGACTCTTATCGCCAATTAACCACAGAAAATACCAGAACTGCTGCTGTGGCCTAAGTGATTGATAGATTGCTAGCCTTGAGCAAAAGGAGTTCAGGGACAGCGCCCGAGTCCAGATTTCAAGCCCCAGGACCAGAAAAGAAAAAAAGAAGTAAAAAGAAAAAGTGTCTCAGGGACTTTCCTGCCCAGGCTGGCTTTGAACCATGATCCTCAGATCTCAGCCTCATGAGTAGGTAGGATTACAGGTGTAAGCCACTGGCACCTGGCATTACATTGGTTATTTTCAAGACAGACTCCTTCATGCCTGGACCATCCTGGACAGTGGTCTTGCTGTTTCTTTCCATTTGTCACTGGGATGACATCCGCGTGTGCCGCACCCAGTCTTTGTGCTGCGCTCATGGCTTGTGGTGACAGCTGCATAATGTGGTGCCCACTCATTGACTGAGGTGGAGTCCTGATTTGTTTCGTCAGTTGTGGAGCCTGAACTCTGGGCCTGGGCGCTGTCCCTCAGCTCTTCACCTCAAGGCTAGCGCTCGACCACTTGAGCCACAGCACCACTTCTGGCTTTTTTCTTTTTGCTTATGTGGTGCTAAGGAATCAAACCCAGGGCCTCATGAGTGCAAGGCAAGCGCTCTACCACTGAGCCACCTTCCCAGCCCCTGGCTCCATACTTTGATGGTAACACACGCAATGGTCCAAGGGAATGCCAGTCTGGCCTGGTGGGTGGGCTCAGTCTGGCAGAGGGAGGGACCGCACTGGGACAGATGACCGCAGGGCATTTGGTGGCTGGTTCTCACAGGTTGGCGAAGGAGGAGGTGAGCCGGCAGGAGCTGCGACAGCGGGTCCGCATGGCGGACAATGAAGTGATGGACGCCTTTCGTAAGATCATGGCTGCCCGGCAGAAGAAGCGGACTCCTACTAAGAAGGAAAAGGACCAGGCCTGGAAGACCCTGAAGGAGCGGGAGAGCATTCTGAAGCTGCTGGATGGGTAATCCTCAGCTGCCTGGCTGCCTTCCCCCCACTTCCTGCTTTGGGGGCCAACAGTCTTGGACCGCACTGCCCATCAAATGGTGACGGTCTCCAGAGGGCTGAGCCCTCCACTGCGGCCTTTCGGTCTAGCTCTGTATAGCCAGGACACACGAGGCCCTGTGCGGCCAGCCTGGCCGGCCTGCCTGGCCCCCGAGCTGGGCGGGAGGAGCTCGTTCCTGGGTCTTCCTCTTCCTCTGCCCTCCTCCACTCCCCACCTGTTCCCCTCAAACACTTCTCCCTTGTGGTTTTGTAAAGTGCAAACTCAAGAATAAAGTGACTGCTGTGGTTTTTCACAAAACACCCCGTCGTCGTCGTCGTCGTCGTCGTCGTCGTCGTCGAGCGTCTGTTACTTTGCGTGAGTTACTTTGTGTGAGTGTCATTGTGGGTTGGGGTAGGAGGGCGCGCGTGGTGGCTGTGCCCTGTGGTAACTCACCCTTGGCATTCTGCTGTGCACCTCCTGGAGCTAGCCACGGCTGGGCTGCGGGGGACCGCGGCTGCGGAGCGTGCCGGAGCCGGCGGAGGTGGGGCTCCCGCAGAGGTGGGGCTCCCGCAGCAGTGCTGCCTTCGGGATCGGCCAGTTGGGCATCCTCAGCCCACATCTTTCTTGTCTTTTTTCTTCGTGGGGTGTGCGCGTGCGCCTTGAGGCGTTCCCCCACTCCAGCCTCCCCCTCAGCTAGCTTTTGTTTTTGAGACAGGCTCTTCCTATGTAGTCTAGGCTGGCCTCTCACTGTCGATCCTCCTTCAGCCTCCCAAGAGCTGCTGGGTTTACTCCCAGGTAGAAGGACCTCCACAGCTTCCCGTTAGGCCTTGGGTAGCAGGCAGGAAGGGTCAAGGTCAAATGGAGGGAGCACAGGAGTCAGCTGGCTCTTTCGCAGTATCCTTGACGCAGTCGCTGTGGCTCGGGAGGACAAGCGGGTTCCATCAGCGTCTGCTGCCTCACCAAACCCAGGCGGTACAGAGAGGGTAGAGCCCACCAAGCGCTGAGCAGGGAGAGCTTCTCACAGTCAGTCTGAGGTGAGGACAGATGGAGATGCTTTCTGTGCCTCGCCTTCTTCCTAGGTGAGTCCTGGGGAAAAGCAGTCGTTCACATTTTATGGGGAAGTTAGGGGAGGAGAGGCTGCCTACAACCTCATACACGGAACCATAAAGAGTGACAATGCCTCTCTATGGGATAAACACCCATCGCATGTGTCTCTTGTGAGACTGTCACTGTTAAACTATGCTGGACAGACGTTCCAGGGAATGGCCATGTGACAAACTGGGCCACTCAGAGGCCTTCCTTAAACTAAGCTCAGAGCTTAGCTGAGGCACAGTGCCCAGGCCCGGAGTTCAAGCTCCATGACCAAAAAAAAAAGATTGCTCTTAGGAGGACAGTTTTACTTCCTTTGCAATGGCAAGCCATCAAACTGCTTTCCTCTCACGTGGGAGGATGTGCTAGCTCAGCAAAAGCAAAGCCAGGAGGTGGAGAGGGAAACAATCCTAATGATGAAGCCTAGATCCAGCCCTGCCTGAAGCCACAAGATCTCCCAGTAGACTTCTTAGCCCACAGAAGAGTTTAGCTTAGGCTAGTTTGCTTCGGAATGCTGTCATTTATAAATAAAAAAGACCTGACTAATACAAATGTATTTTGGCTGGGGATCAGTATTCATGCCTGTAATAATCCTGGTTACTCAGGAGGCTAAGATCTGAGGATTATGGCTTGAAGCTAACCTGGGTGGAAAGTCCATGAGATTCTTATCACCAATCAAATACCAAAAAAAAAAAAAGCAAACTGAGCTAGGTATCAGTGGCTGACGCCTGTAATCCTAGCTACTCGGGAGGCTGAGATCTGAGGATCATGGTTCAAAGCCAGCCTGGGCAGGAAAGTCCATGAGACTCTCCAAGCAACTATCAAAAAAAAAAAAAAGCTGACAGTAAAGCTGTGGCTCAAGCAAAAAAGCTCAGGGACAAAGCCCAGGCTTTTGACTGGCATGAAAAAAAAAAAAAAAAAAACCAGTGTATTTTGGCAAGAGAGTAGGGTCCTCTCCTGAGGGGCAGCCTGGGGCCCTGCCTCCTACCAGCAGGGACCAGGGATGTGCTGCTGCTGCTGCTACAACTCCTCAGTGATTGGCCGTCCCCAGGGTGCTCCCGCCTTCTCACAGAGAAGGCACCAATGAATGAGACACCAGCTGTAGTTACGACAGTGCAGTTCAGTGTGCAGTAAACGTTAGCCAGGTACCATGTACTGTTGTAAACTTGTTAAACTACCTAATCTTCTGTGACCCCTAGGGTAGGGACTAACAAGACTCTACTCACAGACAAAAACAACCAAGGCTTAGGCAGTTACTTGTGTTAAGGAAGGATTCAAACTCAGGTCTTTTGACTTGGAAGTGGAGCCTTTTGCTTATATAACTCACTGGGCCCTGGTCCCTACACTTGGGCAGTGTCCAACTGATGCCGCCACACCAAGCAGCCCTAGCTTTAAGACCCCTTTCTCTTAATTAACCACACATGACCATATTCATGAGGCCAGATTATCTGTATGGTAGGCATCAAGAACAGAGATAGTTTTGTGGAGGGAGTGGGACGGGAGCTAGGTAGAAGTGTGAGGAGGAGAAGGTGGATATTCAAATGAAAGGACCAGTGGTAGAAGACAGACTGGCTCTGGTTCGTAAGGGAAGAGACTGAACTTTCCAGAATGAGTTGTGAGCTGCAGTCATTCTCTGCTGCAGCATAAGGAACAGTGCCGAGTGGAGCTAAAGGTCTTGTTTGATGCTCCCTACCTGTCTGCAAGGCAAGGAGCGGGCTGGACACCAGGCTGGGCTGCAGAGCCGCTGGAAGCCCAGATACCAAGTGTCATTGCAGCCTTGGGGCAGGCACAGTTACTGCCCGCACCAAGTGGCATCCCTGATGGAGATCTTCTGACTGTATCTGTGTGTGCTTGCGTGGAAGGAGGCCTTGTCTATGGAGTCGGGAAGAAGCGGGGCTCCCCACATACAAACAATTAGTTCCCTCAAAACTTTTTTTTTCTTTTTTTGGTTTCTGGATGCTGGTGGCTCACACCTGATATCCTTGCTCCTCAGGAGGCTGAGATCTGAGGATCACAGTTTAAAGCCAGCCTGGGCAGGAAAAGTCTGTGAGACTCTTATCTCCAATTATTACCAGAAAACCAGAAGTGGTGCTGTGGCTCAAAGTGGTAGAGTGCTTACCTTGAGAAAAAGAAAAGAAGCCGGGCACTGGTGGCTCACGCCTGTAATCCTAGCTACTCAGGAGGCTGAGACCTGAGGATTGCAGTTCAAAGCCAGCCCGGGCAGGCTTCTCCAATAAACCACTAGAAAACCAGAAGTGGCACTGTGGCTCAAGCGGTAGAGCACTCGCCTTGAGTTGAAGAGCTGAGGGACAGTGCCCAGGCCCAGGGTTCAAGCCCCAGGACGGACAAAAAAAAAAAAAAAGCGCAGGGGTCTGTGCACAAACCCTGAGTTCAAGCCCCATGACTGATGATAATTTTTTTGTTTTTTCTGCTGGCCTTGAACCACAGTCCTCAGATCTCAGCCTCTTGAGTGGCTAGGATTACTTATGTGAGCCTCCAGCACTCAGCTAAAACTCTAATTTTAACCTAAAGCTACTGTGACCCTTTCTCGGGAGTTTGGGGGAAGAGCTTCCTGTGTGTGACCTGGAAGGCAGGCACAAGCATATATGTCACCGCTTCTTCTGTCCCACACACCTTCAGCTGCGCCAGTGCAGGGCCGATGGCCTGACCCTCAACAGATCCCCATGCACTCAGAAATGCTCATGGGGGGGGAGGGGAAGAGCACCAGTGGCTCATGCCTGTAATCCTAGCTACTCACTCAGGAGGCTGAAAAAGAAAGAAAGAGAGAGAGAGAGAAAGCAAGCAAGCAAGCAAGCAAGAAAGAAAGAAAGAAAGAAAGGCTCTTGGTTCCGCTGACTGGTGCTGAGAGGGACGCAGTGTTTGCAACTTTATGAGAACATGGTCAGGAGCAATGGCCTTTTCTGGCCTGGGGCCCAGGACTCACTGGAGAGGACTAAGGGGACTAGGCCCAGATGCTCGGAGCTGCAAGCTCGCTTCCCCCCATAGCCCACTCCACTACCTGCTGACCTTTCCTCCTTCACACTCCCTCCCTCTCTCCACTGCTTGCAAGAAGAGGGAGGCTCCAAAACAATCCAAACACAGGCAAAGAGTTACAATGGAAGAGTAAACACGGTCCCCAGGCCCTGGAGCCCAGAGGCACTTGATCTGTCCAGAGCAGAGAAAGCCTCTAGGAGGAAGATTCCAGGCGGATGACATTCCAGACAAAAGGAACAGCAGTCCACGGAGGTGTGAACAGCTGGCCTGCTTAGCGAGAGGTGAGAACTTCCGTGTGACTGAGCCCCAGCTGTGCCTGGGAGGGGAAGGAGAGAGGAAGCTGGGATTAGGCAGGGAGAGACACTGAAAAGCAGGGACTTTACCTGCAGGACCGCGGTTCTCCGCGTGCAGAGCACATCTGTATGACCTGGGAGCTTGATAAAAATGAGAACTTTCAGGCCTGGAATGTGCAGAATCAGAAACTGGCTCAGCTATTGGACATGTGCAAGGCAGGTGTACGGGTGCAGGCCTGGAACCCAGCTCTGCAGGAGGCTGAGGTGGAAAGAAGCATGGCTTGAACCCTGTCGTTTGGAGCCAGCCTTGGAAAACTTAGTAAGATCACATACCAATAAATAAATAAATAAGAGGGGAAAACTGGGTGAGGAGGGAAGGTGACATTGTTTAAAAAAAAAAAAAAAAGCTGGGTGCCACTGGCTCCCAACTGTCATTCTAGTTACTCTGGAGGCTGAGATCTGAGGATTGTGGTTCCAAGCCTCTTATCTCCAATTAACCACCAGAAAAACAGAAGTGGCTCAAAGGGGTAAAGCATTGGCCTTGAGCAAAATTGCTCAGAGACAGTGCCCAGGCTCTGAGTTTAAACCCCACGATCAACCACCAAACACAAAAAGATTATATCCTTGAAACTACCAAGAAATTCCTGGATCCAAAGGCCTGGAAATTTGGCCGGGGGGGGGGGGGGGGGGGGGGAGTCTGGGGGCAGGTGATCGGGCTGCAGTTGGATGTTAATTAAACCCTTAGATGCAGATTGCTATATTGTTTTCTGAAAGATCTCTGTGTGTGTGTGTTACTAGAAATTGTGCCCAGGGCTTTGTGCTTTCTGTGTAAGTGCTCTACTCCTTAAGCTACAAGCCTGGTACTTTACCACTTGAGCCAGTGTCTGAGTTAGCTTTGAACCACAGCCCTCAAATCTTAGTCTCTTCTTTATGTGCGTAGAATTTTGCTAACTTTGTTTATCTTGGCCTCAAACTCCTGATTTTCCTGCCTTCATCTTTTCAGTAGCTAGGAATACAGGTGTTAACTGCTACACTCAACTTCCAAAAGATCTTTAGTAAGTACCCTCCACCAGATTTAGGAGTACTCAATCGTGCTATTGGTGTTACCAGCTTTTTTAAGCTTCAAATTTCAAAGTCTGTCAACGACCTCTTCTTTTGATTTGTACTTTTTTATTACAAGTGAAATAGAAAATGTCCTAGGTTTACTGCCTTTCATCCATGTCCTTTGATTATTTATTGGGTTTTTAGCTTATTATAAATTTTATGTGCTGTTTACATAATAAAAGTATTAACCCATTGTCTTGTTTTGTTTTTTTTTGGGTCCGGTCATGGGCCTGAACTCTGGGCCTGGGCGCTGTCCCACAGCTCTTCAGCTCAAGGCTAGCGCTCTACCACTTGAGCCACAGTACCACTTCTGGCTTTTTTCTTTTTGCTTATGTGGTGCTGAGGAATCGAAC
>NW_012267228.1:3503089-3524353 GCF_000151885.1 Dipodomys ordii
CACGGCCACGGGCCTCCGAAGCAAGCGACGGCTCCCCGCAACCCACAACCCCGAGGCTGAATGGAAGGGGGTGCGGGGTCCCCACAGCGGGCCCCGGCGCTCTCACCATCGCGGGCGCTGGCTGGGCCGGAAAGCGGAAGTACGGAAGTCGCCAGCCCCACGGCGCCTGACCTTTTGCGAGCAGCGCAGCCGCAGTCTCCGCCCCGACTTCCGGGCGATACCATCGCTGGTCCAAGCGGGGGGGGAGGCGAGCCCAAGAGCCCGGGTTCCTTAGGACTTCTGGACGCCAGGGCCCTTCTGGTATGTTTCCAGCCCTGCATTAGTGCGCTACGTTATGGCTTTCCCGGTACGCACGTATCTAGCTCTGGCTTGCGCCTTCCATTATTTCTAGCTTCCGCCTCCGCCTCCCCCAGCCACGCAATAGTCCAACCCGACCTGAAGTTGGGTACCAAATTAGGACAAGTCGAGGCCGCAGAGGCCTACGTTCCTTCCGGTGTGCACTCACGTCCTTTCTCCGGGCCCCGCCTGCCCGCCGCCCCGGGGGCTCGGCGCCGCCGCCCCCCACCCCGTCCCGGCGGTTCCTAGGGTTCGCCCAGGGCCTATCGCCCTCGCCCCGCCGGGCCTGCCCGCACCCCGGGCCCCGCAGGCTGGTCGGGCTCCCCGCCCGGCTCCCCGCCCCTCGTCAGCCGCGGGGGGCCCGCCCATAAGCCCGTTCCGAGGCGGTTGCTCCGGTCGCCCCGGACTCCCCGCCCCTTCCGCGGCCAGGGAGCCGTCGGAGGCCTGGGGGCCGCGTTAGGGGCTCTCTAGAGGACGGGGACCCTGGAGGCGGGACCCTGGGGCGACCCACGGCTGGGGTCAGCCATTAAGCAGTCCCACTTGTGTACCAGGCACTGAGCTGGGCTCTTGACGAGCATCAACTCCTAATCCTCCGAACATCCCAGGGAGGTAGGTACTGTGGTCGACCCCATTTTACAGAGCCGCACTTGTTACGGGAGAAACAGACCGAGCCCTCTCGTGCCCATCGTGCATGTGGGACCTGCCTGGACTCAGGTGTAGAAACGTGTTCAGGGCACATGAAGTAGAGAACGGGCTTGACCTAGTTCTTCTGTCTGGGCAGCGCGTGTTTCAAACCACCTCGGGTAGGGGGAAAGGCGTGGTGAGAGGAGCAGAATCTGGATGGCCCCCGAGAACCTTGGAAGGATTGGAGGCTTGAAAATTAAAGGCCCAGCAGAACCCAGGAGATGAGAAGGCGAGCCCGTTGCACTGTGATACCTTGGTAGTCAGGGCTGCAGAGAGGAGATGCCCTGGCTTCAGACTGCACACACCTACTCTTTCCCTTGCTGTTCCTTTGTAAAATGGAGATCTGAGTGGCTCCTGCTTCCGGGTTTGGACGAGGAATTGAATGAGATAAGCTCTGCTCCAGCTCGGTACCCCGTGTGCTCTCTGAGTAGGAGCTGTGCCCTCAAACATGACTTCCTTGTTGAGGCTCTTCCCCATGGAAAACTCCCTTGGGTTTTTCTCCTGCTATTTCATGTATGGCCCTCTCTCCAGCTCCACAGGGTCTCATCTCCTGGGCCATGAGTGAGCTAAAGGACTGCCCATTGCAATTCCACGACTTCAAGTCTGTGGACCACCTGAAGGTCTGTCCCCGCTACACGGCGGTGCTGGCCCGCTCGGAGGATGATGGCATCGGTATCGAGGAGCTGGACACCCTGCAGCTGGAGCTGGAGACACTGCTGTCTTCTGCGAGCCGCCGCCTGCGTGTGCTGGAGGCTGAAACCCAGGTGATGTCCCAGAGAGGGGACATCACCAGAGACAGACGTTGGAGTTAGGGTATCAGTCATTAGGTTACCTCCATCTGCTAAGGCTGAAGGACTGAGTCTAGTTTGTAAAATACCTCTGCATGTGGTCAGGAGTTCTCATCCACTAAGCTTCTGTGGACTCCTGCCACCAATATGCTCTTAGTCAGGAGAGAGACATAGGACAGTTTTGGGCATTAGGGATTTGACACTATAGAGAGTGGAGAGACCTAGATTTGAATCTTGACTTCAGCACTTGCTTGTGTTGCTATTTCTTCCCTATGTGACTTGAAGAAAGTACCTCCTCCCCAAGCCTTAGTTTCCCTATCTACAAAATTAGCCAAATAGCAGGACCTACCCTAGAACCTTTGTGAGAATTAGAGGAGAATTTTCACAGAGGTTCAGCAAAATGCATCTGACACTAAGTAAGCACCTCAATTTTGTTTTTTTTTGGTCGGTCGTGGGGCTTGAACTCTGGGCTTGGGTGGTGTCACGGTGCTCTTCAGCTCAAGGCAAGCGCTCTGCCTTGAGCACCACTTCCGGTTTTCTAATGGTTTATTGGAGATAAGAGTATCACAGAGTTTCTTGCCCGGGCTGGCTTTGAACTATGATCCTCAGATCTCAGCCTCCTGAGTAGCTAGGATTATAGGCATGAGCCACAGGCACCCGGCTAAATGTTGTTTGTTGATACAACTGATACTCCTCACTGCATGAGCTCCTGAGACTTGGGCACTGATCATGCTGGATCCTGGGAACAGGGCCAGGGCCAATGAGCTTCCTGGCATCCCAAGGATTCATGAAAGCTTTCTGAGGAGGGTTGTGATATGGCATGGTTAGTTACATTGTAGCACCCAAGAATCCCAGGTAATTTGTGCTGAGCAGGCTTCCTAGCTAGCTGGATGATGTTTAAAAGGAAGGTGTAAGGGGCTGAGAATGTGGCTTAGTGCTTTTCTAGCATGCATGAAGCCCTGGGTTCGATTCCTCAGTACCACATAAACAGAAAAAGCTGGAAGTGATACTGTGGCTCAAGAGGTACAGCGCTTGCCTTGAGCATAGAGAGGTTCAAGGACAGTGCCCAGTCTCTGAATTCAAGCCCCAGGACTGGAAAAAAAAAAAAAAAAGAAGGAGGAGAAGGAGGCTTAAGTTGGTGCCCCTGGCTTGTACCTGTAATCCTAGCTACTCAGGAGGCTGAGATCTGTACAGTTAAAAGCCAGCCTGAGCAAGAAAGTGTATAAGACTCTCCAATCAATCTCAGAAAATGCTGGAAGTGGAGCTATGGCTCAGGTGGTAGAGCTAACTTGAACTAACGCTCTATAGTGCTCAGGGACAGCAGTGCCTAAGTTCAAGCCTAATGACCCACCAGAAAAAAAAAAAAAAAGGCTTCCTGGGAGGCATGTTTGACTTCACCAAAAGAGTAATTTTTCCCAGTGTTGACATACGCTGGCTTGTGGTCATTTATTTGACCTTCCTGGTGAACTGTGTGTGACTAGCTTGTGGATAAAGAGAAGAATCAGAGTGAGTAGGAAGGTGAGCAGTATGTGAATAAAGTTATGTGAGACAAAGGCACCAAAAAAGTACATTTTGAAGGGTGAGTAGGAGTTTGTTAAATAAAAGAAATGGGGAAAAACCTGGGAGCCTCTTTGGATTGCAGACTCAAGTTATTCACTGGAGAGTTGTCCTGTCTTCCCCTCTCTTCAGTGACCATCTCTGTAAATTTCAGATCCTCACTGATTGGCAGGATAAGAAAGGTGATCGCAGATTCCTGAAGCTGGGTCGAGACCATGAGCTTGGAGCTCCCCCCAAACATGGGAAGCCCAAGAAGCAGAAACTGGAAGGGAAGATGGGACATGGGCCAGGCCCTGGCCCTGGGCGACCCAAATCCAAAAACCTTCAGCCCAAGATCCAGGAATATGAATTCACTGATGACCCAATCGATGTGCCACGGATCCCAAAGAATGATGCTCCTAACAGGTTGTGGGCCAGAAAACACAAAAGGGGGCTGGAGGATCTTGGGGTCGTCGAAATGGAAGCTTATTGGGACCCAAGGCTGAGTGCGGAAGAGCGTGGATTCCCTCTCAGGATCTGCTTCTCCCCACAGGTTTTGGGCATCCGTGGAGCCTTACTGTGCCGATATCACCAGCGAGGAGGTGCGCACGCTGGAGGAACTTCTGAAGCCCCCTGAAGACGAGGCGGAGCATTACAAGGTAGAAACCCCCAGAGACCTAGAACAGGAGAGCTCAGAGTGGCCTCAGGATACAGCTAGTAAAGGCTTCCTGCCTCCTGTCTGCCCGAGCTCAGACTCTGCTTTCTGCTGGCAGAACCTCCCCGACGGCACCTGGGCTTTGGCGTCTCTGATGTCCGCCCTGTCCCTTGTGTTCCTCCCCTCTGCTGTGGTTCAAGCCCTCACCCCGTTTTACTAGCTGGCCTCTTCTCTTCCCGTTCACCCTGCATGCAGGCCTCTAAGGCATCTTTTCTTATTTTCTTCATCTTATTTATTTTATTTTGTTTTTTTTTTTTGGTCAGGGACAGGCCTGGGCGCTGTCCCTGTGCTTTTCAGCTCAAGGCAAGCGCTCAACCGCTTGACCCATAGTGCTACTTCCAGTTTTCTAGTGGTTTATTGGAGATAAGAGTCTCATGGACTTTTCCTGCCTGGGCTGGCTTTGAACCATGATCCTCAGATCTCAGCCTCCCGAGTAGTTAGGATTACAGGCTTGAGCCACTGGTGCCCGACTTTCTTTCTTTCTTTGTATTTTTTGGGGTCCGGTCGTGGGGCCTGAACTCTGGGCCTGGGCGCTGTCCCTCAGCTCTTCAGCTCAAGGCTAGCGCTCTACCACTTGAGCCACAGCACCACTTCTGGCTTTTTTCTTTTTGCTTATGTGGTGCTGAGGAATCGAACCCAGGGCCTCATGCATGCAAGGCAAGTGCTCTACCACTGAGCCACCTTCCCAGCCCTTAACCCATTGTCTAGTAAATATTTCTCTATCCTGAAGTGTGTCTTCATTGTAAATTCCTCAGGATCATATACACAGAAAAAGCTAGAAGTGGCTCTGTGGCTCAAGTGGTAGCGTGCTAGCCTTGAGCAAAAGCTCAGGGACAGTGTCCAGGCCCTGAGTTCAAGCCCCAGGAAAAAAAGAAAGAAAGAACTGATAGAGGGAGGCTGGAGTGACAGAGGCTTCCCTGGCTGCACAAGGCTTCTGTTTGCAGAATGCAGGGAAAGGAGGGACATACCTGACCTAGTTTTAGTTTGTCATCTGTTTGAAAACAAAGGAGATGAAAAGACAATTCCCTTTTTCTTCATATGTTTATTTTCCTTGACTCCTTCTGGGTTAGCCCTGTGAAATTTGCTCACCAGAAGTGTATGTGTGTATATGCCTACAACATTGGGGAAGAAAATATGCCAAAAAAGTTATTCCTGAGCCCGGCGCCTGTGGCTCATGCCTGTCATCCTAGCTACTCAGGAGGCTGAGATCTGAGGATCACGGTTCAAAGCCAGCCAGGGCAAGAAAGTCCATGAGACTCTTATCTCCAATGAACCACCAGAAAACTGGAAGTAGCACTGTGGTTCAAGTGGTAGAGCATTAGCCTTGAGCTGAAGAGCTGAGGGACAGCGCCCAGGCCCAGAGTTCAGGCCCCACAACTGACAAAAAAAAAAGTTTGCTCTGCTTACCTGGGCTGAGATGGATCTGTTGGTGCTTGCCTGCCATTTCCTTTCAGCTAGATCACTCTTCTATCCTTGTGGCACCTCTCCCCCCCCCCCCGTCTCTGTCTCTGTCTCTCTCTTCCCTGTCTGGCCAGCAGAGGAAAGGGGAGATCAAGGCAAGGAGAGGTCCCCACCCATGGTTCACACCTGTGATCCTAGCTACTTAGGAGGCTGAGGTCTGAGAATTGTGGTTCAAAGCCAGCCTGAACAGGCAACACCACAGGCACTTATCTCTAATCACAGAAAAAGCCAGAAGTGGAGCTGTGGCTCAGGCGGCAGAGGGCTAGTAGCCTGGAGCAAAAGGAGCCCAGAGGCAGCGCCCAGTCTCAGAGTTCAAGTCCCAGGACTGGCAAAAAAAAAAAAAGTGGGAGTGGGGGGCAAGGAGAGCTGTGAGAGAAAGAAGGCAGCTCCTCTGCATTAGGTCTCTGGTCCCAGTCTCCAAGCCCTGGGTTCTTGTGGTTTTCCCTCACTCCTGGGCCAGCTTTGGTGAACTATAAATTCCTCTCTGCTAAAGCTGGTTTCAGTCAGGGACTCTGTTACTTGGCACCACTCGGATTATTTCACTTGAAGGCAAGTGCTAGAAAGGAACTTTTTGTGATCTGACCATTTTATGTAATTTTCCTACAGTGATCATGTCTTCCTTGTTTAGTAGAAATATTTTTACAGGGTACTTGAGGGTGGGCAGGAGAATCATTTGAGCTCAGTTCAAGACTAACCAGCCTAGGCAAAACAGTAAGATCTCATCTTAAAAATTTTTTTAAAAAAGCCGGTACCAGTGGCTCACACCTGTCATCCTAGCTACTCAGGAGGCTGAGAACTGAGGATCACAGTTCAAAGCCAGCTGGGGCAGGAAAATCCATGAGACTCTTATCTCCAATTAACCCCCAGAAAACCAAAAGTGGCGCTGTGGCTCAAGTGGTAGAACACTCACTCACCTTGACCTGAAGAGCTGAGGGACGGACAGTGCCCAAGTCCAGAGCTCAAGCCCCATGAATGACAAAAAAAAAAGAAGAAAAGGTGAGGTAAGGGTATGGTGTTGCATGTCTGTAATCCTAGCATTGAGGACCTCAAATCTGAGGGCAGCCTGAGCTGCAGAGCAGGACTCCGTCTCCAAACACCAAGAACTGGGGATGTCGTTCAGTGGTAGAACACTTGCCTCACTTAGGCAAAGCACCAGGTTTGATCCTTAGTATCACAAAAGAGAAAACCTAGCTGGGTGCTGGTGGCTCATGTCTGTAAGCTACACAGGAGGCTGAGATCTGAGAATCGAGGTTCAAAGCCAGCCTGGGCAGGAAAGTACACGAGACTCTTATCTCCAATTAACTACCAGAAGACCGGAAGAGGCGCTGTGGCTCAAGTGGTAGAGTGCTCATCTTGAGCTCAAGAGCTCAGGAACAGTGTTCAGGCCCAGAGTTCAAGGCCCATGACTGACAAAAAAAAAAAGACAGAGAGAGCCTATAGACCCTAGTTCACTATAGACTGTGAACTCTAGCTAGACTACAGGCTATGTGTCATGCTGAGATTCTGCCACTTGTCTCTGGCCAAATAAGGTCCTTTCTTTGTGCCAGGGTTGATGTGGAGTCTCATCGTTGTGTTTTGAGCTACAATGTTCTAAGCACCTCACATCCACTGCCTCATGGAATTCTCAGGAGAATTCTAGCAGATGTCAATATTGCCATCATGCTCCAGAGGAAGAGACTGAGGTTCTGCAAAGGAAAGCATGTTCCAGATCGGCCCTTGGAGGAACCTCAGCTATCTTGTTCTATGACACAGGCCTAAAAACAGACCATCCTGTGAAGGAGAGCAAAGCTAGTAGAAAGGAGCTGGGGTACCAGCAAGATCCTCTGGCCCTCTCTAGCTGGAAAATGCAGGAATCTAGGAGGGAGAAGTCCAGCAAGTCCACCAGGGGAAGAGAGAGGGCTTCCTGGGCTGGCCGAGTACCCATTTCTGTTGGCGAGATCTCCCCTCTTGCAACCCGCCCTGGATTTATGCCCGAGGAGCCTTGCATAAACTGACCTCGGTCAGGTCCTTGGCCCCATGCCTGCAGCTCTGGGATCTGGCTTCTGCACCCCCCCAGCCACTGCCTCCCCCTCCAAGGGCCCTGGCGGCCACCCAGTCACATGGGACCTTGGTCCACTTTGTCCCACTTCCTTTCCCTGGTTCCTGTCTCTCTGTGCAGGGCTGGGGCTCCCCTTTGCCCCTGCTGGCCATTTTCTTTATTCCTCCAAACCCTTCAGAGCCCTTCATGGGGGGCTGATTCTGAGCTCTGGGCTGGGGGAAGGGGAAGGGACAAAGCTACCAGGCCACAGGGTGAAACCTGCCAGTTTCTTTCCCAGTTCAAATCCTGCTTGCAGCCCTGTGCTTGGTGGCTCACACCTGTGATCCCAGCTACTCAGGAGGCTGCGGTCTGAGGACCTTGGTTCAAAGCCAGGCCAGGCAGGAGAGTCCATGAGACTCTTTATCTCCAATTAGCTGCCAAAAAACTAGAAGTGGAACTGTGGCTTAAGGAGTGGGGGGCCAATCTTGATCAAAAAGCTCAGGGACAGGCCCAGGATGGACACGTGAGTGCGCATACACACACACCTGTGCACACTCATACATGCACACAACACACACACACACACACACCCCTCTCCAGACCCCATCTGCCCCCTGGGGCTCCAAGGGCAGGAAGCTGGCAAAACGCCTGGGCTGCCCGGTCCCCCTCCCCGTCCCCCTCCCTGTCCCCGCTCCGCCGCACGCTCCGCCCACGTTGACATCAGAGCTGCGGGCGGGCGGAGGAGAGACGGACCGGAGCCCAGCCGCAGCCCAGCCGAGCCGGGCGGGTGGGGAGCCGGGAGCCGAGCCGGGCCACCGAGCGCGGACGGGCGGCCAGGGCGCGCGACCGCCCAGCTCCGCGCCAGCACCTCGGCCTCGCGCCAGCCCCGCGGCGGGGCAGCCGCAGGTAGGGCCGGGCGGGCGGGCGCCCGCGGGCAGCGCAGGGTCGGGCCTCCCCCCTCCCGGGCCCAGCAGGTGTCCCGCGAGCCCCGGGGCGCTTGGTGGGCGCCGCGGCCCGCAGCTGGCGGGAGGGCGTGGGCATTCGGAGATGGGGTGTCAGGGTGTCCGTCCTACCTCTCCGATGTGCCGGCGCCCGGTCCGGAGGGAGGGCACCCTCCAGCCGGTCGCTGCGGACGGGCGTCTGGGGGTGCGTCCGTCGGAGCTGGGGCGTCCCGTTGTGTTTGGGGCCTCGGGCGCGGGCCCCGGGCGGAGGGTGTCAGGTGAGGATCTCCACGCAGCTGTTGGAAGGGGCTGTGGGTGTGAGCTGGTGGAGTGGGCCAGGCTGCACCTCCAGTAGGAAATTTTTTTTTTTTTGTAGTAAGGGGGATTGAACTTGCTGCGGGTGCTCTACCCCTGAGCCAGGGCACCAGCCCTGCTGCTGTGTTTTGTGGTGGAAGAGTGGTCCCGGTGGGCGGGGTCAGGGTGGACAGGCCAGGTTCAGGTATGAGGACACCTGAGGGAGGCGTTTGCACCTGTGTATTCATGGGCGTGAGTGTAAGCAGGTGTCGAAACATCTGGACAGAGACTGCTGGATGTGGGTGGCACATGCCAGGCAGCTTGGGTTCTGGGGTAGGTGAGGCTGGGCGGGGGGTATTTGGTGCTGGGTAGGGAACTGGTGGCGCCTCTGCAGTTGTCCAGGTGGGCTGAAGATTCGTCCTCTAAAGCGTAGCCTGCAGGCTCCTTTCTTGGCTGTTTCTGCTCCTGGGATAGGCATGAGGGTCCCCGGAACGGAGTCCGCCCCAGTACTTCAGTCTCTCTCTGGTCAGGACGACTTCTGCTCATTCTATGGAGGAAAGTGAGGAGAAAGTAGCCTTCCAGAGGCCGCACAGCAGGCCAGGCTCCGTGTGGGCTTCACTGTGTGATCTTGGGGTGGTTGGGAAACTGTGCTTTCTGGGTGGGCCCCAGTCTAGCTGCCTATTAGAAGGACCAGTGGGAGACCAGCCCTTCATGGCTGAACTGGAGCCCGTGGTGGGTGTCAGCTGGGTGTCCCTGGACCCAGGTCTGTCCACCTCCAGTGCCATCTCCCCATTTTCTGTCTGGTGATAATGGAGGCCTCAGGAGAGGGAAGGTCCAAGCTGGGGCAGGACAGGCCGAGGCCCTGAAGGGACAGGCTGGCTGGGACCCACATGGGGAGTTAGGAGGGAGAGGTCTGGGGAACTCCAGCTGTGGCTGCTGTTGCCTTGGTAACCGTGAGAAGGAGCTATTTAAAAACATGGCTGAGATATTGCTGGAAGCCCAGACTGCCAGAAACCTGATTTCTGAGAGGCCAAGGCAGGGAGGCGGAGGGAGAGGAGACACCCCAGCCATTTCCAGAGTGGTGCTGAGACGTTGCTGGTTCTGGGGGGGCGGGGGGGGGCCCTGTGCTTCTTCCTATAAGCTGGCTTTCCCTGTTTTCCCCCAGTGTTTCCTTGGGTATGTAAACCTGGAGAGGGAGAAGCTGGGAAGAGGGCATGAGTAAAGGAATGAAGGAATGCATAACTTCCTTAAAGAATTTTGCTGCTACCATGAAAGATTTTCCTCTAGTTGTAGGAATTTGCTGACGAGATATTACTCAATGAACAAATGACCAGTGAATGAATGAATGTTGGATGACTGAATCCATGAATGAAGGAATGAATAAGTGCAGGCTCAATCACTGACTGAGGTGCAGGGGTCAATTCCCAGAGGAGGCTCGACCTCACCGAGCTTGTCTCTCTGTCCCTCTTCCAGGAGCCCTGGCTGTGGCCGGGGGGCGGTGGGCCATGCCAGGAGCAGTGGAAGGCCCTTGCTGGAAGCAGGCAGAGGACATCCGGGACATTTATGACTTCCGAGATGTTCTGGGCACGTGAGTGTCAGGGTGGAGCGCTGCCTGAGTTGGGGGTGGAATTGGGAAGAGCCTCCCTCACTCCTGGGCCTGGATGGCTGGGCTCAGGGCGGTGCTTCCTGTGGCTAGTTGATCAACAATTCCTGTGTCTACAGACCAGGCACTGAGGAAGCCTAGCCATGGCTCAGACTGGTCCAGCTTTTCATTTCTGGCTGGCACTGGGTGGATACAAGCTGCTCTTGTAGCACCGTGAGTTCCTAATGAGAATCTGGAAGTCAAGGAGAACAGAGGGGGATCATTTATCCAAACCCTTACCAAGAGCTAGCTGCTTGGGCTTAGGTTTGGAAACAGCGGGGGGGGGGATGGGGGGGACTTTTCTTGATGCTGAGAAATTCAGACATTACCTAAACCTCACATTGGTCTCTCACATTGGTCCTTGACATGCAAAAGAGACAGACCCATCAAAAATGACAAGAGGTTTGTGTTGTACTAGGTAAGGTTGGAGTAGAAGCCAGAGAGCGCTGTGGCTTCTCACTAGGGAGACTGTTGGGGAAGGGTGTTAAATCTAGGGATTGGAGGACGCATAGATGTGCATGTGTCCAGAGGGACCTTACAGGCAGGAGAGGTAGTGTAAGCAAAGGCCCAGAGGCAAGGGAGAAGCACGAAGAGGTGCAGTCTGGGGGAGGAAGAAATGAGGCTACTTTGACTGGCCAGCCCTGCTCCAATGACCACCCCTGAGTCAGGTGTGGTTGAGTGTTTGAGGGAGGCTCATCTTACCTCCTTGGTTCAGAGTGGAAAAAGAGGCTAGTGGTGGAGTAGAAAAGTCCCTGCAGGGCCTTGACAGCCAGGTTAGGAAGGCTGGATGTTACTCCAAAAGACACAGTAAGACACTTAAAACTTAGAGCAGGCCAGGTGCCAGTGACTCACTCCTGTAATCCTAGCTACTCAGGAGGCTATGATCTAAGGATGGCAGTTCAAAGCCAGCCTGGGCAGGAAAGTCCATGAGACTCTTTTTTTTTGTTTTTTGATTTTTTTTGGTCATGGGCCTGAACTCTGGGCCTGGGTGCTGTCCCTTAGCTCTTCAGTTGTAGACTAGTGCTCTACCACTTGAGCCTCAGCTCGAATTCAGGCTTTTTCTGCTTATGTGGTGCTGAGGAATCAAACCGAGGGCCTCATGAATGCATTCAAAGCAAGCACTCTACCACTGAGCCACCTTCCCAGCCCGAGTCCATGAGACTCATCTCCGATTAACCATCAGAAAACTGGAAGTGGTGCTGTGGCTCAAGTGGTAGAGTGCTGGCCTTGAGCTGAAAAACTCAGGGACAGCGCCCAGGCCCAGAGTTCAAGCCCCACAACCAACAAAAAAACAAACAAAAAAAGCTCAGGGACAGCACTCAGGCCTTGAGTTTAAGTCCCAGGAGCAGTGCATGTGCATGAACACACACACACACACACACACACACACACACACACACAAGACTTAGAGGAAA
Source organism: Dipodomys ordii (assembly GCF_000151885.1). Lineage (NCBI taxonomy): Eukaryota > Metazoa > Chordata > Mammalia > Rodentia > Heteromyidae > Dipodomys > Dipodomys ordii. The sequence goes on from NW_012267228.1 coordinate 3,514,919, forward strand.
TTTGCCATTCAGGACAGTCACTGGAACACAGTGTGGGACGCAAACTGAAGAAAGGCCAAGTAAAGCCAGTGATGAGAGTGCTGTAGCTACTCGTTATCCTGATGACAGGAGTGTCACCAAGGGACATACCTTCCTTGACTGAGGACTTCCTAGTCCCTTGGAGAAGAAGGTGTGGAAAGGATGCCCAGCAAATCCCGCTCATCAGTGTTTTAAACTTTAGTAAGCATACACATTACCCAAGAACCTTGCTAGAATACAGTGGGGTCTAGAATGCTGCATTTCTGCAATGTCCTCAGGTGAGGCTGAAGGGTCTTCAAGGCTCTAAAGGGCTATTAAATGAGCCAGGACTCAAATTGGTTTCTGTAGAAATAAGGAATGAATTATCCATGTACAGTACATAATTTGAAATCTCGGGGGCAGACTTTAGGCCTGCTTGGATCCAAGAGCCCAAAAGGGGTTGCATTATCAGGACATGGACTATGACTGCCTCTCAGGTCTGCTTTCCTTGGTGTGGTCTTTGGTCTCAAGGAGGCTCTTCTTAAGTGGTGACAAAAATGACTGCCACCAGCCGGGCGTTGGTGGCTCATGCCTGTAATCCTAGCTACTCAGAAGGCTGAGATCTGAGGATCACGGTTCAAAGCCAGCCCAGGCAGGAAAGTCCATGAAACTCTTATCTCCAATAAACCACCAGAAAACCGGAAGCGGCGCTGTAGCTCAAGTGGTAGAGCACTAGCCTTGAGCTGAAGAGCTGAGGGACAGCGCCCAAGCCCCACGACCGACCAAAAAAAAAAAAAAATGACTGCCACCTGTTTCAGGCTGACCTCATAGCAGTGCAGCAGCAATGGCTCCTCATTCATTCCTGGCTCTCATCACACCACAGTTACTGCCATGGCTAGGGAAAAGGCTGATTGCCTTGCCCAGGTCACCAACCCGTCTGGAATAATCTACAGATGAGGGAAAAGATGAAAGGGAAGTTAGGGTTAAAGTTTCTCACCTTGAGAATCCTCTTCCCACAGGGGGGCCTTTTCTGAGGTAATCCTAGCAGAAGACAAGAGGACTCAGAAGCTGGTGGCCATCAAATGCATCGCCAAGAAGGCCCTGGAAGGCAAAGAGGGTAGCATGGAGAATGAGATCGCGGTCCTGCACAAGTGCGTGCGCCACACAGGACACCGCCTTCACCCTTTCTTTTCTCCGGCTTTGGGAACTCCTTTAAACTTTCCGAGCCTCAGCGTGCTGCTTGGAATGTGGGGATAAGAGCTTGCCCTTGGCAGGATGTGGGGAGCACTCAAGGTCCTTTGGTTTCACGTGGCTGGCACACTGAGTAACCTGACTGATGTGGCTGAGATGCCAGGGACTATTTATATTTACAGAAGTTCAATCTGTTCAATCAGGACTCACGGTTAACCCTGGGTCAGGGCTTGAACCCACATCCCTCAGCTCATGTTATCTCTGGACCCACAGCAGGTCTCCCCTCCCCCACCACACTGAAGCCAAACTGCAGTTTCAAACTGCTGGTGTGATGACCCGATGAGAAGCGCTCATGCTGGCGTGAAACTCGAGCTTACTCACTTCTAGTCTCTCTGTTTCCCAGCCACACTGGGCAAGATGGAAAAGATTGCTTTCCTTGGCCTATCAGGGGATAAGGTGGGAGAATAAAGCCCAGAATGGGCAAGAGACTTGCCCAAAGTCACATGGCAAGCTTGTGAGATAGCTACGTTCTTCTCAAGTTCAGTCACCTGATTAGTTTTTGTTAAATCGAACATTTGCTGTGTATCAGGCATCTTGCCTGCATGTCTCCCGTGCTCCTCACCCCTACTCTTTGAGGGAGATATGCATTTACTGCGCTTTTAGGTGGCGAAGCTCAGACACACAGAGCTTCAACAAGTATTGCTGAGCAGGGTTTTCACCAAGTGCTGGAGCAGTGTGAGCAGAACAGAGCTCTGGACCAGAACACACATGGGGGTGAGGGTGGGGAGATGGCACCTCATTCTTCCTCAGGGCTGGAGGCAGGCCTGTAGCACAGAGCACAAGCTCAGGGCCCTGAGCTCAAACCCAAGCGCTGTCAAAGCAAATCAGAAGCAAACAAAAAAGCCAGGGACTGGGGATAAGGTAAGGCCCCAACTTCAACCCCAGTAGTAAAACACAAAACCAAAGCAAACCACCAATCCTGCCCAGAAGTCATATACCCATCAGTGTTCCCAAATAACATACAGCAGAGGCAGGATTTGGGTCAGAACCCAGTGCTGGCTGCTCTGCCTTCTTGCTTTCCAAGAATTTATAGTAAATTGTGGTGAATCGGCTTTTACTGGTGGTGCTCAGGATTCTTGGTTGCAAGCAATGGGGCAGTGGCTGAGGGTCCTTAGCGCCGATCCCCTCCTTCTCCTTCCAGGATCAAGCATCCTAACATTGTAGCCCTGGATGACATCTATGAGAGTGGGGGCCACCTCTACCTCATCATGCAGCTGTGAGTGGCCCCGCCCCTTCACGCGGCTCCCCTGCTGTCCCTCCTAGCCGGCTCTATCTGGTTCCTGCTGTTAGGGGGCCTCCCCCTTGAGCTGTCCCTCTGTGTTGATCTACTGTAGGGTGTCAGGTGGGGAGCTGTTTGACCGAATCGTGGAGAAAGGGTTCTACACCGAGCGGGATGCCAGCCGCCTCATCTTCCAGGTGCTGGACGCAGTCAAGTACCTGCACGACATGGGCATTGTACACCGAGACCTCAAGGTGGGGCTTGGGGGGGGCCTGGGGCAAGGCCTCTGCAAACGCTGCATGCAGTGTGACCTTAAGTAACTCTCAGCCCTCACTGCACCCACCTGCAAAATACACCTCTGACCCCTAAGCCCCTCTGTCCATTCCAGTTCAGCTACTCAAAGACACAAAGGGAGCTGTGCTGTCACGTGATCCCCAATGATGTTTTGTATCTTTCTGATAGTAAATGCCACACTTGCCGTTAGTAGAGAACTTGAATGTGAGAACAAAGCTTACAGGCGGCCAGGAGCTGGCCTCCTGGTGGCCAAGGACAGGTGTGAGGTGTCTGGTACATCTCATTCCCACCTGGGAGCGGAGCCTGGGAGCGAGACAGAACTGGGTTTGAATTTTGCCCTGCCACATCCTAGCTGGGCTAGTGGTCAGACGGCCACCAGGCCTCTGGAGGCATTGTCTTCCTGTCCATAAAATGGGCTTGTTCAGGGGCTGGGAAGGTGGCTCAGTGGTAGAGCGCTTGCCTTGCATGCCAGAGGCCCTGGGTTCGACTCCTCAGCACCACATAAGCAAAAAGAAAAAAAGCTGGAAGTGGCGCTGTGGCTCAAGTGGTAGAGCGCTAGCCTTGAGCTGAAGAGCTGAGGGACAGCGTCCAGGCCCAGAGTTCAGGCCTCACGACCGAACCCAAAAAAAAATGGGCTTGTTCAGACTGGTCTGCAGGGAATGTGCTAGAGATGAAATCAACCAGACTGGCTGGGAAGGTGGCTCAGTGGTAGAGTGCTTCCCTTGCATGCTTAAGGCCCTGGGTTCCATTTCTCAGCACCACATAAGCAAAAAGAAAAAAGCTGGAAGTGGCACTGTGGATCAAGTGGTAGAGCGCTAGCCTTGAGCTGAAGAGCTGAGGGACAGCGCCCAGGCCCAGAGTTCAGGGCCCATGACCAACTCCCCCCCCAAAAAAAATCAACCAGGAGCTTCCTCAACTTCCTTGACTTTTTTAGGTGTTCCATCAAGCGGGCAGCTCTGTGACTGTCCCAATATCTTTTTGGAGGGTGGAAGTGGGGGTGAGGTTCCATTTTTTCTCAGGGGCTGGGGCTACGATGTTCTACTGGACTCTGGTCTTCTCTCATTCCCCTTCCTCCTCCTTCCCTCCCTCCTAGCCAGAGAACCTCCTCTACTACAGCCTGGATGAGGACTCCAAAATCATGATCTCCGACTTTGGCCTCTCCAAGATGGAGGATCCGGGCAGTGTGCTCTCCACAGCCTGTGGGACCCCAGGATACGTGGGTGCGGAGAGCCCTGGGCTGAGGCTGAGGGCAGGGATGGCACTGGGAGTGGCAAAGGGGGAAGTTTATCACCAATATCTCCCCTTTCTTCCACAGCCCCTGAGGTCCTGGCCCAGAAGCCCTACAGCAAGGCCGTGGACTGCTGGTCCATTGGGGTCATAGCCTATATCCTGTAAGTGGGGCTGTGTCCCAGGCCAGGTGTGGCGCCACCGTTGTCCTTTCTCATGCCTTCCTCTCTTCCTCCCCTCCTCTCCTCCGCAGCAGCGTCCACCTATTACTAACATCTCTTCCTTCAGTAGAAATGCCTTGGGCCACTGTACCAAGCACTAGGAGTTAGAACAAGGACCTGACCTTGGGGAACTGGCAGCATAGCTGGGGAGACAGAATTGACAAGAAATCAAAACCTTAGCCTACACAAAGCCTGAACATTAATCTAAACATGAGCTGGTGGCTCACACTTGTAATCCTAACAACTCAGAAGGCTGAGATCTGAGAATCCTGGTTCAAAGATAACCTGGGCAAGAAAATCCATGAGGCTCTTGTCTCTAATTAGCCACCAAAAACTGGAAGTGGTGCTGTGGTTCAAGGTGACAGAGTGCTAGCCTTGAGCGAAAGAGCTCAGGGACAGTGTCCAGGCTCTGAGTTAAAGCCCCAGACTGACCAAATAAATAAATAAGAAAAAAGAAAAGCTGGGCACTGGTGGCTCACGCCTGTAATCCTAGCTACTCAGGAGGCTGAGATCTGAGGATCGTGGTTCAAAGCCAGCTCGGGCAGGAAAGACCGTGAGATTCCTGTCTCCAATAAGCCACCAGAAAACTGGAAGTGGCGCTGTAGCTCAAAGTGGTAGAGTGCTCGCCTTGAGCTGAAGAGCTGAGGGACAGCGCCCAGGCCCAGAGTTCAAGCCCCACGACCGACAAAAAAGAAAAAAGAAAATCAAAACATTAATGAAGCCAGACTGAAGGTGTGGCTCAAGTGGAAGAGTGCCAGCCAAGCAGGCAAGCTGATCAAGTTCAAGGAACTGAGTTCAAACACTGTACTGGCAGGCCCAAAAAAAAAAACAACAGTGATAAGAGCAGGCGGCAAAATGAGGGGCAGGGGGTGGTAAGTATTTCAGGTAGGCTCAGGGAAGGAAAGGTCTTCAGTGGAGCTGGCGTTTGGCATCCTGAGTGGAAGAGGAGGAAGAAAGGTTCAGCAGAGAAAATCAAGTGCAAAGGCCTCGAGGATTGCAAGGCGGGAGGTGTGGAGGGCTGGCAGTCAGGATGGGGCAGGAGGGAGGGGAGAGGAACCGCCTTCTTATGGGTCCTGCCTGACCCCTGGGACTGCCCACGAGTCATCCCAGAGCTGGTGAGAACGGAAGTGAGCACCAGTCTCTCCCTGCCCAGGCTCTGCGGTTACCCCCCCTTCTATGATGAGAACGATGCCAAACTCTTTGAACAGATTCTGAAGGCTGAGTACGAGTTTGACTCTCCTTACTGGGACGACATCTCTGACTCTGGTATTTGGGGCTTTGCCTTCTTCCCTTGGGGGTCCTGTCTCTGCTTCTTCTCTGTAGTATCTCCCAATCGTCTCCCTTCTAGCAGATTCCCTGGCCCCAGAGTAGGAGCCTTCTGAGATCAGACACTGCTACCTCCAGTTTCCCTCTGCTTGGCCCCCAGTCTGACAGACTTGTAGGCATTTATTCACTCAATCTTCAAACACTGTATTCTTTAACAAGTAAATAGCAATCCATCAGGAGGGGAGGGCCTAAAGAGGCGTCCCAATAAACATCTTTTTAAGAAAGGAGAAAGCCTGAAGCCTGGGTTGGGAGGGCTTCAGAGGTGGACCAGGGTGGTAGATGGGCAGATCTGGCCTGGCCTCTCTGTCTTGCTTTGTGGCCCGGCCCAGCCTGCTGGAGGGGTGGGGGGAATGGTTCCACAGGCACCACTATGCTGTCTTGGCTTTGGTTCAGCCAAAGATTTCATCCGGCACCTGATGGAAAAGGACCCAGAGGAGCGGTTCACCTGTGAGCAGGCCCTGCAGCACCCATGGTGAGAAACGCCCCCCACCCCCCCCAACAGGCTGCGCACTGGGCTGTGGCCTGGGACCCTCCCAGGACTACCCTCTGAGCTAACCCTCCACCATCTCCACTTAGGATTGCAGGAGACACGGCTCTGGATAAGAATATCCACCAGTCTGTGAGCGAGCAGATCAAGAAGAACTTTGCCAAGAGCAAGTGGAAGGTGAGCAGCCATGCCCTTTCTGCCCTGGCTCCCGGTCTCCCAAGGACTCCTTGTCCGCCCCCATCTAGGCCCAGCTTGCATGGCACCTGGAACCAAATCCAGCACACAAGACTCTGAAGGACTTCCTTCATTCACTCATTCATTCAACTAATGCTCCTGGACATCTACCCAACTTCAGAGGGTCTTTGGTGGTCAATACATCTATAACATCCTTCTACAGGTTGTAACACACCTCTTACAGACCATAATAGTGAGTAATCTATGTTACAGAATAGTCTATATTTTCCAAGAAGCATCTGGGCTAGTCTTTGAGGGCCTAGGAAGGCCCTAACTGTGGCAACTGACAGACTTGTTACTCAAATAGGAACTAGCCAATCACAAGCAGTATGTCTGAGGTAGAGGGACGAGGTATGCAAAGGCCCCTGTACTAGAGCTGCTGAGGGTAGAGTGGCAGGAGCCCAGGGTGGAGAATCTGGCAGGGGTCAGGCCTGCAGGGCCTTGCGTCCCACAATGGAGGAGCAAGCTGATGCTGCGGGCTGAGCCCCCGGGGAGCGTGCCTGCAGCAGGGCTCTCAGGAAGCCGTGAAGGCCATGGAGGAGACTGGGAGACCCAGGAGGAAGCTGCGCCGAAGCAGGCAGGATGGCAAGCCATGACCCCCACGGGGTAACAGAGCAGAGGGCCTTGGCGGTGTAGAATCACAGGAGGCAAAGACGGAAGATGGCAGCAGGCTGAGGGAATCAGGCAAGAGCGAGGGCTGCCCAACTTCCAGCGAGGACTGAGGACAATGGTACCAGGGCTGACGTGCGTCTCGGGAGGTTGGTTTGTTCTGAACTTGGGGGACATGAGGAATATATTGCTGAGGGAGGAGAGCTGAAGAGAAAGTGGTAGTCACGCAGGCACGTGTGTCTATGCCTTAGTGTCCTTTTTTGAAGTTAGTGGTATTAATGGTACCTGCCTCAGAGTTTTCTTCTTTTTTTTTTTTTTTTGGGGGGGGGGTCTGGTCGTGGGGCCTGAACTCTGGGCCTGGGCGCTGTCCCTCAGCTCTTCAGCTCAAGGCTGAAGAGCCACAGCGCCACTTCTGGCTTTTTTCCTTTTTGCTCCTGTGGTGCTGAGTGCTCTACCACTGAGCCACCTTCCCAGCCCCTGCCTCAAAGTTTTGTAAATATTAAATTACCATGTAAAGTGCTTAGAACTGTGCCCACGACATAATACGACAGTGCTTTTCTTTTTTTTGGGTCCGGTTGTGGGGCCTGAACTCTGGGCCTGGGCGCTGTCCCTCAGCTCTTCAGCTCAAGGCGAGTGCTCTACCACTTGAGCCACAGCGCCACTTCCGGCTTTTTTTTCGCTTATGTGGTGCTGGGGAATTGAACCCAGGGCCTCATGCATGCAAGGCAAGCGCTCTACCACTGAGCCACCTTCCCAGCCCCTGCGACAGTGCTTTCTACACATGAATTGTGTCTGCATGTGCACCTTGTATGTGTATGTGCATGCATAAATTCATAAAATGACTGTAAGGATCACCTGTAAATCCATACGACTAGCTGCAACTTACCAAAGCTTTGTAGGTCTGGAGGGGCTCCAGGGAAATCACTAACACCTGTGTGCCACACCCTGCCACATCCTGGCCCACCAACTTCCCCATCCCCAGAAGTCTCTCTCCTCTCTCGGCAGCAAGCCTTCAACGCCACAGCCGTGGTGCGGCACATGAGGAAGCTGCAGCTGGGCACAAGCCAGGAAGGGCAGGGGCGCGCAGCAAGCCACGGGGAGCTGCTGACACCAACCACTGCAGGTGAGGGGCTCGGGAGCATGCAAGGGCTAGATGGTGGCCCATGAGGAGGCACCAGCCCGGAGTGGAGGGCTGCCCCCCCCAACTCTGTCCTTGCTCCCATGCAGGACCCGTGGCTGGCTGTTGCTGTCGAGACTGCTGTGTGGATCCCAGCCAGAAAGTGCCCCCCACGCTGCCCCCGCAGCTCTAGGGTGGAAGGCAGCCCTCCGCTTCCCTGGCCCATCCCTCCCCACCCCCTCCCTCTCCCTCCTCACTGCATTTTCCATACAAAGGTTTCTATTTTATTGTTCCTTCTTGTAATAAAGGTAAGAAGATAAAATCACAGTCAGCTCTGTCTCCCCTTGCTGTGTCACCCTGAGGGAGCTGCAGAGATCCTTCCCCAACAGGAGACAAGAGGTGTGGATGGGAGAAAGAAGCAGAGGTGTGGAAGTGCTGGGGAATTCCTTTCTCTCATGTCCCATCTAAACTTCTGGCCCTTTGGACGCTTTCCGGCGCTTTGCTGGTGGCTCTTGGGCACGGTGGGTGGGCTGGCGCAAGTCGGCACTGAACAGCACCTGTGCGGGGGAGGGGCTTGTGTGGGGAGGAGGAGCCATTAGGGCTAAGGCTGGGGATGGGGTGGAACGGAAGAGTCATGAGGTCAGGACTGGGGTGGCTGCAGAGTTGTGATGGCATGGGAGATTCATGGAGATGGGTCAGGGCTGAGGAAGGGTGTTAGGGTCTGGGCTAGAGAGGAGGGGAAATTGAGGTACACTCACTGCTTGGGCCCAGCCAGCATAAGGTCCCCAAAGGCTCCGGAAAAAGTTTCCTAAATCAAAAGAGGTTACAGTAACTGGCCCCCCCGCCCCCCCCCGCCCCATCCACCATGGTGGTGTGGGGGAGCAGGAACCACGCCCAGCACCCCTCTCCTCACCCAGCTCCTTGTTAGCTTGGGGGTTTGGACCCTTGGCCCGAGATGTGGTGGGGTGCCAGCTGTAGTCCCGTTGGGCGATCTGCCACATATGGACATCCACGGGCACAGCCTGGGGTTTGTCCAGGGCCATCAGGCAGACGCAGTCAGCCACCTTCAATAAGCAGAGTGAGCCACTGTGGAGGGACGCCAGGGTGCGGCTAGCAGCGGCGTCCTCACCCTGCGGTCAGCACTGTTCTGGAAGGAAGCTCACTCAGTGTTCACCTGCTATGCATCCCAGGAGGAATCTGAAGAGTTGCCACTGAGTGGACACCTCTGTGGGACCAGTTCTTATCAACCTGGGAAAAGGAGTCAGCGCACACATCTCACACAAGCTCCAAAATGTCATGTGCCTTGGCTATAGTCCCACGGCTGGGGACAGGCACCAAGATTTAAAGCTAGGTTGGAGTGTGGAGCTCGGTTTTAAAAAAGTTCTTTGGGAGCCGGGCACTGGTGGCTCACGCCTGTAATCCTAGCTACTCAGGAGGCTGAGATCTGAGGATC
>NW_012267228.1:3527943-3550420 GCF_000151885.1 Dipodomys ordii
CCCATGAGAGGCAAAAAAAAAAAAAACGAAAAAGAAAATTTTAGAGAAAGGAACACTACAGCTCTCATTTCTCATAGCATCTCATCAATAACCCACAATGAGCCAGACGCTGGTGATTCATACCTGTAATCCTAGCTACTCTGGAGGCTGAGATCTGAGGATTGTGGTTCAAAGCCAGATTGGGCAGAGAAGCCCAATTAATTAGCAAAAGGCCAGAAGTGGAAGTGTGGCTCCAGTGGTAAAGCATGAGCCTTGAAAGACAAAGCTAAGGCACAACACCCATCCTGAGTTTAAGCCCCAAATAATGGCATGTACACACATGCACACTAAAAGCACAATGAGATTAACATACTGTTTTTTGTTAATATCTCCAGTCACATAGCACATGCTTTCTCGTTTGCAGAATGAATGGAGTCACATCCAATCAGGCCACACTAGTAATGAGCCAGGTGTGGGCAGCTAGCTGTAATCCTAGCTAGTCAGGCGGCGGAGATCTGAGGATTGAAGTTGGAAGCCAGCCCTGGTAGGAAAGTCCAAGAGACTCTAATCTCCCATTAACCACCCCCAAACCAGAAGTGAACTGTGGCTCAAAATGGTAGAGTGCTATCCTTGAGCTGAAAAAGCGCAGGGACAGCACCCAGGAAAAAAAATTTACAATGTGCCAGGAATTATTACACACACACACACACTTTACACTTATTAGGTCCTTTGATTCTTAAGATCCCATGTGGTATATTGCAACCTCCATTTTACAGTGAGGCCTCATCATAGAGAAATAACCAATGCACATAGAACCCCAACCTCTCTCTGCCCAGGTCTTGTACTCACCTTGGAATTTCTGAGCCACGTCTTGGAAGTGGGGGTCCACAGAACCCCAATGTCTGTACAGTTGAGCCAAGCTGACATCCAGCTGGAAGTATTCTCGGATGGCCTTCAGCTCCTCCAATGTCGGCCTGCCACTCCAATCCTCGTTCTCTCGGTACACAGTGCAGAAAAGCCGCCCTTCCGTTTGAGTCAGTGTCCATACTCGGCTCTCCAGTACGCCACTCCAGTGTGCAGGGCTATGCTCCCTCCACCTAAGCACCCGGGTGCAGAGCGACAGGCTATATATGGGTTTCCTTTCCTTTGGGGTACACCTCCAGTCTTAGAGCTGCCCCATTCGCAAAAGAGGTTTACTAACTATAAAGTGAAAATGGTGAACTTTTCAGTGGTTTTATCGCATGGTCCTCGCAGCACTGCACTTGGTACCTCTACTTTATAGAGGGGTAGCAGGCCTGCCACCAGGGCTTCCCCTTCCATCCATCCTCCCCAACGTTCCTTTGCAGCCCTGATGGGGAAAGTCGAGCCAAAGTCCCGAGAAGGGGCCATCCTCCCCCCACACCCGACGCAGTCACCCACCGAAAGGACTGTCCAGAAGCTAAAACCAGGTCCAGGCGCAGCTCAGAGCGTGGACAGGGGATGGAGGCCCAGAGAGTCGGGCTGGAGGCCAGAGTCCGGTGCCTCATGAGCCACCAGGCAGAAGCCACCTTCAGGAGAGCAGCGCCCGCCCCGCGGCGGCCCGAACACCGCGCTGCAGGGCCACGCCCCCAGGCTCCGCCCACCCGGCCCAGCACGGAGCCTCATCTTAGGTCCCTCCTTCTCTCATTCGATTCCTCCTCTCCCGCCCGCCTGCTAGCCTTGCCCCTCCCTCGACCACTCCTTCCGACGTGAGCTTCCCGCCCCAGAACCTCGGCGCGCGCTCCGCGACTCCACAGGGACAGAAGCTTTTAGAAGGAAGCGCGAGCCTGTTTCACCGCTTTCTCGGGGGGCGGAAGTAAGGCTCAGAGGTAGCCAATCCGAGGAGGAAGTGAGAGTACGCCACCAATGAGAGCCCGGGCGCGACGTTGGTGGGCGGACCCTCGGAGAGCGGCTTTCCCGAGGACCGGAAGTAAAGCTCAGAGGTAGCCAATCCGAGGAGGAAGTGAGAGTACGCCACCAATGAGAGCCCGGGCGCGACGTTGGTTGGCGAACCCTCGGAGAGCGGCTTTCCCGAGGACCGGAAGTAAACCTCAGAGGTAGCCAATCCGAGGAGGAAGGGAGAGTGCGGCACCAATGAGAGCTCGGGCGCGACGCGGAGGCCGGCCCTCGGTGCGCTGACGAGGTTGGCGCGCGTCGGACCCGCCGTGCGTTCTCTCCTCGGCGGCCTGACCTCATTTGGGCTCGGGTTCCCAGGCCTTCGTGTCTCGGAAGCTTCCAGCCCGCCCCCCGCCCCTTCCCCCGCGTGGGAGCGTCTCCGGAGCCGGGCCCAGGGGCCTCGGGGGCGGCGGCTCAGCCGGGCACACCTGCCGTTGCACAGAGGAAGGATGGTTTCTGCTGGTTTTTTGGAGAGGCGTCTCACAGACTTTCCTGCCTAGGCTGGCTTTGAATCGCGATTCTCAGGTCTCGGCCTCCTGCGCAGATAGTACAGGCGTGAGCCACTGGCGCCCGGCCAAATCGTTCCTAACTAGAGGAAGACAAGGCAACTAGGAGAGATCAGAATCCGGGGCCGGGGACAGTTCTAGCCCGTAGCAGTGATGGGGGTATCCAGTTTAGGCCGAGGCTCCCCGAGGGCCTCCTCTGCAGCTGTTGAAAGCATTGTCGTGCCGCACGGTGTCTTGCTTCTCCGCTGGCTGCAAGGCTTGGGCAGTCTTGTCATTCTGTGACTGTCATCTGTGGAACGCCACCCACAGGTGCTCAGTGTGTGGAAGGCACCCCTTAAAGTATTGTTGGAATTGGAAAAGGTGTCCAGGTTGGGGAAGGAAAGCCACCCTTTACACCTCTATATTGCTCCCCGGTGCTTTAAGAAGGAGGAAGGTACCAGCCTCATAACTGAAGCACTTGGGCCTTGCTTCTGGCAAAGGACAAAGCTGAGCAGGCCGAAAAGGAAACAGCAGTGGACTCTGCTTGGTGGTTCGGCACACTACAGAGCCACTGGCAGCTTTCCAGACCTAGATCTGAGCTTAATCTTATCCTAGTTGTGGTAACACAGGCAAGTCCACTTTTTTTTTGTCGGTCACTTCTGGCTTTTTCTGCTTATGTGGTGCAGAGAATTGAACCCAGGGCCTCATGCATGCAAGGCAAGCACTCTACCACTGAGCCACCTTCCCAACCTCACTTTTCTTTTCTTTTTTTGGGGTCCTGTCATGGGGCCTGGGCACTGTCCCTCAGCTCTTCAGGTGAAGGTTAGCGCTCTACCACTTGAGCCATAGCACCACTTCTGGCTTTTTTTTCTTTTTGCTTATGTGGTGCTGAGGAATTGAACCCAGGGCCTCAGGCATGCAAGGCAAGCACTCTACCACTGAGCCACCTTCCCAGCCCAGTTCTAAACCAATGTCTAGAACTGTAAAGGGTCTGAAATTATACTCTACTTAAAAGCTAACAACTTGTCTTTACGTCTTTAATGAGTGCTCATAATGTCATACATTTTTTTATTTATTTAGGGTCCGGTTGTGGGGCCTGAACTCTGGGCCTGGGCACTGTCCCTCAGCTCTCCAGCTCAAGGCTAGCGCTCTACCACTTGAGCCATGGCGCTGGCCGCTTCCGGCTTTTTTCTTTTTCCTTATGTGGTGCTGAGGAATGGAACCCAGGGCCTCAGGCATGCAAGGCAAGCGCTCTACCATTGAGCCACCTTCCCAGCCCTCACTTAACTTTTCTAAGCCTCCAAATCTGGAAACCAGCTTATTATTAACCTACCCATTGATACTGTAACAGATTAAACAAAACTGTATCTAAAGGTGCTTCCAGTTTAGGACATGCTGCTCTCCATGTACCATGGAAATGGGAATGCTCCTTTTATCTGCCTGCTGTGTTGTGTAACTAGCAGGCACAGAGGCCAACAACCACTTGGGCCCTATTATAACCAGTCTTGGTATATAGCACACCTCCCCTTCCCTTTGAATCCCTTTGCCCTGGTATAAGAACAAAGAATTCTAAATAGACTTTATTTACTAAGAATCAATATATTTTCCTTTGAAATAAATACAAACCAGTTTGAAAGGTAGGGGAATCTATGGGAAAGAGAAGGGAAATAGGGACAAGGCCCTGTCTTTTTAGTACCAAATGACTCTGGCGCGACCCGGAAACGCAGTTACAAATGAGAATAATTTAAATTCTCCAATAATTACAGTATATACAACAGCTTGGGAGGGGTCACCTAGTGTCCCTCTTCTGGGCTCGACAGACATCCGTCCCACTGCTAGGCTGGGAAGATGCCCGCTCACCTCACCACCTTCAGGGGCCTTAGGCCTCTAGGCAGTTATAGATTCTCCTAGCATGAGCAGGCAGAGGTGCTGGCAGGTCTGTTTTATGCAGTGTCCTAACCTTGGCCCACCACCCTGCTTTGCAATGCCATAGTCTCTGGAGCTCTTTTTGACCTGTGGGACCTCCCCTCTCCTTGCACTAAGTCACCACAGGCCCTTGGAGTGTTCTGTACAGTCCAGCTGCACTCAGGGCAGGAGGGACCTCCCCCAGCCCAGCTTCCCCTGAGACTGGCCCCAAGACCAGGAATGAGTCAGTGCAGAGGCTGGAGCCACTCCAGGGCAATGAGCAAGGGAAAGAGAGAGGTCCTAGGGCACTGTTGGTTGTGTTCTGCTGGGCAAGGTCAGTCGCTATCGCTGGTCTCACTGCTCTGCTCACCCTGCACCTTGCTGCGGTGCTGCAGGGCCCTGTGGTAGGCGATCTGTACTGACTTGCGGATGTTGGACTTGCGGCCCTCCAGCATCTTCTCTTTGTCTAGGTCCTGGTTCACACCAAGAGGAACCAGCTTTGTCCTGGGCAACCACTGCCTATAGGACAAGGTGAAGATCAAATAAATTATCTCAGAGACAACAAGCAGTCATTCAGCAATACCTCCTGGGTCCCATAACTGGTCACGATCTCTAGGAGATTAAGAAACAGTCCTAGCTGGAAATAATGCACACCACTAATTTCAACTACTTGGGAGGCAGAGATCAGGAGAACTATGGTACAAAGTCCTAGGCAAAGTTAGCAGACCCCCCCTTTCAACACATTAAGTGAGCAATGATGGTAAATACCTGTAATCCCAGTTACTTGCGCCAGAAACCAGCCCTGGGCAACAAGTGCAAGCAAGATACTATCTAAAAAAAGAAAGAGCTGGGCAAGGGTGGCTCATATCTATTGTTCTAGCTACTTGTGAGGCTGCAATCTGAGAATTATGGTTCAGCACCAGCCTGGGCAGCCAAATCGGAGACTAATCTCCAAATAACCAGCAAATAGCTGGAAGAAGTGGAAGGGTGGCTCAAATGGCACAGCACCAGCCACTAGTGGAAAAGCTAAGCAAGAGTGTAAAGCCTTGAGTTCAAGCCCCAGTACTGGCACACACAAGAAAACGGGAAGGGGCTGAAGTGGGACTCAAGTGGGCAAACTTAAGACCCTGAATTCTACAATAAAAAGACCCACATCCCTTTCCTCAAGAGACTGCTGACAACTGGGAGGGGGCTAGGTGAGCCTAATCAACAGTTGAACTAGGATCACCATAGGCTATTTGTGTAAAAATATGGAGCTCTGACTTAAGCAGAAATAGGTGTCCTGTCCCATAGGCTACAGACAGACTTCACTATCATCTGTGGGCTATTAACAGACTACACATGCAAGTTCGACAGAGCAAGGATTTATAGCTTAATGTTTATACCTACTTTATCATTATCTTGTCACCATGGAAGAAGGGGCTAGAGCTTCCATGTGGGTTTGTCATTGTCACTGGTCCTTTGGTTTCTAACAATAACTTGTGCGTTAGTGCCCACTCAGCCTATTAAGACTCGTGGCTAACACAACCCCTTTGCTCAAGATCTGTTCCACCTCCCTCCCCCACTGCTCTGTCACAGACTCGGTCGTCTGTCTGTTGCTAGAGTTTCTTTAGTCCGCCCCCATACCACTCAGGATTGCCTCTGTGGCTGTGAGTCATACCAGATGGCCCCCCTTCCTTACCAGGTTCGCTTGTTATCGAAGAAGAGAACGAGGTAGAGATGCTCTCGGGCTTCCTGGGTCATCTGCTCTCCAAGTTTCAACACCTCCAATGGGGGCACAGGGATGGGAACCCCATGGTGGAACATACCTTCTCGGGGCATCTTTGGATCAATGATCTGAGGGTATAACACAAGCCCAGGTTGGGTCAGCTCATTTGCTCCACGAAGCATACCCTAGCCAGGAATTTGGAGACTGTGTAGTGGTCAGAAAACAGTCATCATACAACTAGGACTGTAATGCTGACCCATGGCTGCTTCCTGGGCTGAATGACTTCAGGGCCTACGGAGCCAAGAGGAAGTAAAGGAAGAGATGCAGAAACCGGGGAGCTCTCTGGGACACTCAAGCTGCATCTGTCTAGCATGCCTCTGCTGAGGAACCCCATGTTCCACAGCTAAGCAGAGATAAGCTGGGGTTGGGGAGCAAGGGGCAGGACAAGGGAAGCGGAAGCTTACCAGTGCCGGGTATGATGGATACCCCCGGCATTTGGCCCACACGAGGTCCAGAGCGTCCAGTGGAGCATCGTCATCCTCTGACAGCCAGCCGGCTCCCCGGCTCAGACTCTTCCTCACCACTTCACAGGAACGGGAGAGAGGGGGCGGGTCAGCTGCTAGAGGGCTGGCAAGGCCCTGACACTGGGTGCCCAGCATCCCTGGCTTTGAGTGAGAGTACTTACTGCTGTGGCCCACGCCGCGGCCAGTGCCCACGGAGTAGGCCTCATTCTCGGTGCCTGAGGTGTCTTCACTGCTATCCTCTGGGAATGTGCCCCGAGAGAAAGAGGGCTTACCCCGGCCTTGTTTTGACGGTGTTGTGCTGTGGACAGGATAGGGAAATTCAATTGGAAAAAAGCAAGAATGGAAATGACACAGTAGTATTGTTTCTCCTTTTAACACTCCAAACTCTAGGCTTCTGGAAAGCAGAAACTTCTGTAAAGAAGTTCAAACTCGGGCTGGGAAGGTGGCTCAGTGGTAGAGTGCTTGCCTTGCATGAATGAGGCCCTGGGTTTGATTCCTCAGCACCACATAAGCAAAAAGAAAAAAGCCAGGGCTGGGAAGATGGCTCAGTAGTAGAGCGCTTGCCTTGCATGCATGAGGCCCTGGGTTCGATTCCTCAGCGCCACATAAGCAAAAAGAAAAAAACCGGAAGTGGTGCTGTGGCTCAAGTGGTAGAGCGCTAGCCTTGAGCTGAAGAGCTGAGGGACAGTGTGCCCAGGCCCAGAGTTCAGGCCCATGACCGGACCCCTCCCCACCCCCCGCCAAAAAAGAAAGGAGTTCAAACTCACACATGCTCAGGGACTAGGGTGGCGGTGGGGTTGATGAGAGGTGAAGTTTGCTTCAGTAATGAGGGGAAAGCACACTTGTCTAAAGATGATACTGACCAGATTTCCCCCTTTCCTCCTCCTCTGCTTTTTGGCCATACTGGTATTTGAACTCAGGGCTTTGTACTTGCTAGTCAAGTGTGCTACTATATGCCTCCAGTCCTTTCCTGGCTCTGGCTATTTTTGAGATAGAGTCTGAACTATAGCCTTATTTTTTTTTTTTGGGTCCGGTCGTGGGGCCTGAACTCTGGGCCTGGGCGCTGTCCCTCAGCTCTTCAGCTCAACGCTAGCGCTTTACCACTTGAGCCACAGCGCCACTTCCGGCTTTTTTTTTCTTTTTGCTTATGTGGTGCCAAGGAATTGAACCTAGGGCCTCATGCATGCAAGGCAAGCTATCTACCACTGAGCCACCTTCCCAGCCCCCAGCCTTATTTTCTGTGTGTGTGTGTGTGTATACGCAAACGCGCATGCGTGCATATATGCGCACGCGCCAGTCCCACCTAGGGACTGAACTCAGTACCTGGCACTTTTCTGAGGTTTTTTTGTTCAAGGCTAGAATTTTACCACTTGGGCCACAGCTATGACCCTATTTTCTGCTTCCTGCTCTAGCTAGAATGATATGCATGTGCCACCATACCCAGATTCTATTAAAATGGGAGCTTCTGGACTTCTGTCAGAGTTGGACTGGAACCATGATCCTACTGATGTCAACCTTCCACTAGTTGTATATCACCATGCCCAGCTATTAGATTATTAGATCAGGGGTGAGTGATGGGAAGGTTTCCTCACAAACGCTATCTCAACCTGGCCTTTCAAGTAGCTAGAATTGGGCTGGGAATGTAGCTTAGTAGTAGAGTGTTTGCCTAGTATGCGTGAAGCCCAGGGTTTGATTCTTCAATACCACAGAAAAAGCCGGAAGTGGTGCTGTGCCTCAAGTGGTAGAATGCTAGCCTTGAGCAAAAAAACAAGCTCAGGGTCAGTGCCCAGGCCCTGAGGTCAAGCCCCAGGACTGGCAAAAAAAAAAAAAAAAAAGCCCAAATAAATCCAACACACACACACACACACACACACACACTAGCTAGAATTATAGGCACTGGCATCTGACTTGGCTCAGATCCTCTCTTTTTAAAGAGAATAGAGACTAAAAATTTTATGTAGCCTATCAATAAAAAACAAAAAAAAACAATAAAATACTTTGCTGGCCAAGCCAACTACGTCTGTAGGCCAAATCAATACCATTAGGCAGTTCCAAACTACTAACTTAATCCAAGCTAGTTCTCTTTGCTGACCTAGCCCATTTATCTTGCAGAGACCTTGAGGTTTAAGCACCGTAGTCTAGACAGAGATGGCTGCCACCTCCCCTCCCCCACTTGAGCAGAGAAGCATGGAAAGGCCCATGGGCCCTGGAAGACATGCCAGGAGCTAGCTCTGAGCTGGATGGAAGGCGTTGGTACCTGGTCCGGTCTGAGGCGGCACTGCTGCTGCTACTGCTGCTGGACTCGGAGTCGGAGCTGCTCCGGGGAAGGTTGCAGTCATTGCGGTACACCAAGAAACTCTTCTTCACAGGCTGGTTTCCAGTGCTGAAGCCATTGGCTGGTAAGTCTTAGATGAGGAGGGGGAGGAGGAAAGGAATCAGTCAGGAAGATGTAAAGCAGAACAAAAGGGTGAGAGGGATTGAGCGCGGGTCCTCCAATTGTGGCCGGGAGCACTAGCTCTGGGCAGTGTCTACCACCATGGCCACAGCCCTGCCCCACCCCTTGCTTCCCTTGGCAGCTACTGGCCTCGGAACACAAATGGCTTATACAGCAGGAGATCCCCAAGGAAGGCGAGAAGAGAAAAGGTGAAGTGATACAACAGAGGGGCCCTGGACAGAAATCTAGACGGGTCTCAGTGTCTCTGGGTCTGTTTTCCCAACTAAGAAATGAGGGGATGGAATGCAAAGAACTGCTGAGGGCCCTTCTAGCTGTTTCTTTTATGGGAAAAATGAAAGGGTAGCTGGAGGTATGCTGGGAAGAATGGCAGCTCTGCTCATTCTTGGGAGGGTGGGGCGCTGGGTGATGGTGGGGCTCACCCATTGGGGGGTCTTCTGTGGACTTATCACTGTCGCTGTCTGAGCTCGAACTGGGCCGGGGGCTCCTACCCCGCTTGCGCTGACGCAGGGAGCCCATGACGGGGAGCTGGGGGGGCCCCACAGGACTGCCTCCGTGGCTGGGGGTCATCTGGCTCTCCCGGTTTTTTGGGGGGCGGCCCGGCCTCTTGGGCGGTCCAGCTGTCTTCGGGTTCTTTTTGGAGAACAGAACTGAGGTTCTCCTGCCCACCTCATGTGCGGGGGTTGAGGACATGTTGGGACCCAGGCCTGGAGCAGAGAAGGAGAGAAGGAGAGTTGGTGAGGGCCCGATGTGAGAAGGGCAGATGTCAAGGGCAGGACTTGGGGATAGAGGACCGTTACTCCAGCTAGATGGGGAGATATCTGGGGGACATGGAACTCAAGACAGTGACTCATACAAACAGCCAGAGGAGGCAGCTAAGAGGCCCCTGATGGGGGATGAGGGAGAAAGCGCAGCTAGCTCACAGGAAGGACCTCTGCCCAGGTGTGGCAGAGCCCAAGTCTGATGTGTTCTGTGGTCTATCTCGCTATGGGGTTCAGACCTTTGCTTGTCTCCTGGCTGCTGCTCTCCTCCGCCGCACTGTCTGTCTGGCCATCTTTGTCGCAGACTGCTGGGTGGGGTGTCAGACTGCCTCTGCTGGAGGGGCCATGCCGCTCAGACCCGTCCCGGCCAGTTTCCCGCTGGTGGGCCAGCTTCCGCCGCAACGCTGTCATCTCTTTCTTGATCATTTTCGCGCGCCGAGAGCGGCCCACACTCTGCTTGCTGGCATTGACCTCGTCCAGTCGCTCTAGCAACAACTTCAGCTGGTCTTCTACTGGCAGGTGCTTCTGGTTCTCCAGCAGGATCAGCCGCTCTTCCTCTGCTATTGCAAGGGTTGAGGGGAAAAAGTCAGGCTCATGGCAGCCCATTCAGCCCCTTGAACCTGGGCAGGCAGCAAGAAACCCACTCTTCCTCCCTCAGCTTCTCGCCAGGAACAGGTCTCAGTAAAATAGCAGCACCAAGATGCAGGATGGCAGGGACTGCTATCCATTCAGTCTGGCTTCTTGGGGAGCTTCCCTGGGAGTAGTCTGCTACTGTCCAGACTAGCTGTTACCTGCCTACACTGCCTGCTCCCAGGGGGGACTTTTGGAAAGCTGTTCTTCCCTGACACTGGCCTCTGTGTGTGCGTGCGTAACTCATCACCCACCATCTGCAGGGTGGCGTGGGGCATCGTCTCCAGGCAGGCTGTGGGGGACGTGCATGCCCGTCTCAAAGTCAATGCCCATTTTTTCTGCCTGACGCCGGGCCTGACGGAGCACAGCGCCGCCCTGCTCACGGAGCCGCACCGCTGCCCTGTAGAAGATGGTGTCCTTGGCGTTATACTTGAGGCAGTTGCTGACGATGAGGTTGAAGTCCTCCTCAAAGTCATCAAAGTTCAGGTAGCGGTACGCCTCCAAATTTTGCTTCATGGTGAAAAAGTCCATGGGCTTTTTGATGTGGTCAAGGTAGTCAGGTACCTAGGAGAGCAGGGTGGGCATGTCTTAAGTGGAGATATGCCCTCGTTCCCCGAACCCTGCTCCTAACACCCCCCCTCCCCTCGAGATGCATCCAGCAACCTCCTCCCACCAGTTAAGAGGCAGGCATGAAGCACAGGGGAAAGGAAAGCCAGCTTCTAGTCATCACTTTGCCAGTCCCAAGCTCGGTGACCTCGGCAAGCTTCTAAACCTGTCTGGGCCTTGTTTTCCTCTCCTGAAGATTGATCATGAAAAATACAGCACATCGACCTCCTAGAGCAGCGGGAGGCTTCTGAATTACATGGCCAGGGGACTCCTCTAGAAACAACACCACCTGCATTCCTGCTGCTCTGTATACTTAGCGTTAAAACGTACAAGAGGCACTGCCTCAGGCCTCTCATTTTATACCTTTCAGAGAGAAGAGTCTGCCAGTCAGGACCTAGGGCTTCAGAGCTGGTTCTTTAGGTGCTGAGCCTCTTAAGTCTCCGTTCTAGGGTTCAGCACCCCGAAAGTGTCTTCCTGCCCTGGGATTATTCATTTGGCAGACTCAGTCCCTGCCTCTGGGAAAGGAGTGCGACTGCCTCCCATTCTGGGCCTTGGGGTGGGACAGGGACAAGACAGAGTCCAGGTGATACATGTGGCTCCAGTTCATCCTGCCCCAGAGCCACCAGCCCCTCTCTTCAAGGGCCCCGCCTAGTCCCTGGCCCAGACCTGCAGCAGGGGTCCAACTGGGAGAGGAACAGAAAGAAGATGGAGTGAGGGGAAGGGATTCTTACTTCGTCCAATTCGGTTACCTCAGACAGAGGGACCGGCTCGCTGAAGATGTTGCCCGTGTCCTTCTCTTGGAGCTGCTCCAAGGTTTTGCGAAGGAGGATGAGGAAAGGCGTCAACTGCATCTCCATGGCAATCTGCTGGACCTTGATCTGACACATAAAAGAAGACTTGATCAGCCAGAGCCAGGCCCAGCCAGGCCAGTCTCTTGGCAAAGAGGTCTGAAGAGATGATCCCCGTTGGCTTAGAAACTTGCCTTCATTTTCCATCCCCAAGGCTGGGGGTGTTCCCTCAGGTCTGTCTACCCTCTGCAGGAAGATGTCCCCCAGCTCCTGGCCTTCCCTTCGGCTCCTAGCATGTGCCAACTGGGTCACCTGCCAGGGTTCTGTGCACACCCTCCTGCCACATACTGCTTCCTGGAGGCCTGACAGCACCGGGCACAAGGCCACGTAGGACACATGCTCCGCTGTGAAACCAGGGCCGGCCCAGGAGCACTCACCGTCTCCCTCTTGAGTTTCTCCCGCTTTCGGATCAGTTCTACCAGCAGCCGAGCTCGCTCTAGGTCATGCCGGAGCCGCTGCCAGGACTTGAGCTGTTCCTTAAGGGCCCAGTTCTTATCCTCAGAATCTCTCTGCAGAAGCAAAAGGGGGATCAGGAAATGAAGAGAAAGCCAGAGAGGAGGCCAGAGAGAGGAACATCACCCTGGGAACTTGGGTCAAGAGCAGATCAAGTCAAAGGAGAGCACAGAATTTATTGATAGCTCCTCAAGCTGTCTGTCTCCAGGATGTGGCAATGAGTCAATGCTCATTGTATTTGCTAAACGAGTGAATGAACACATAGGAACAATGCCTTTCCGTTCAGCTGATCAGTGTATTAAGATTTCATTCTGAGCCCCATTCGAGGACTAGTTTAAAGGAAGAAATATCATAAGCCCTCTGACAAGTGCAAGGCTCAGCCCTCATCATTTTGGCACTAGTTTCCATAGTCCACAGGGAATTGGGACACGGTACCCCAACTTGGTCACAGTTCCTCTGAGACTGTAGGTGTGTCTGCAGGCGCCTCAACAGCGGGACCCCGTTCCGAGACTGGCGCTTCAGTGTCCAGTAGCTGTGCAGCCTCTGCATGAACTGGCTCTTCCGCTGGATGGTCAGGCGGTTGGTGATTTTACTGAGTCTGGGAGATAGGGACAAGGAGAAGAACCTTTTGAGTCTTGGGTCTCTAAAAAAGGATCTGTGACCAATGACAGCTCCTTAAAGGGGACAAACAGGGACTCTGTCTCCTGTAAGCAAGGCTGGGGGAGGGGTCCTTGAAGCAGAGTGGTGTCACCAAGCTTTCAACACTAAGTCAGATCTCTACTTGTACGCCGGTACTATTTGACCCTGGGATCCCCCCACTCAGCTTGAGCCTTTGAAGGTGTCACGGTAAAGTATGTGTACTTTATTTCTTGCCTAAGATCAAATAAGCTATATTACAGCTGCAGCAGAAACTTAGAAAGAATCAGCCAAATAGCACAAGAAAGTGAACAATGATGGACCACAGCCCAGATGAACAGCAGGTTACATTCCACTTTTCGGGGGTGGCGATGGTGGTGCTGAGGATTGAACCCAGGGCCTTGCACAAGCTAAGCACAGCTCTTCCACTGAGCTACACTTCTTGAGCCTTATCTTCCGCACTTTTCATTTCTCTTCCATAGTCAGACCTGATTTTTCCCTCCCATTGTGGCTGTTCCATCCTTTCTTCCTAACTTAAACCACCCTGTCAAAATGAACAGTTCAAAACATCTGTTAGGGGGCTGGGAAGATGGCTTAGTGGTAGAGCGCTTGCCTTGCATGCCTGAGGCCCTGGGTTTGATTCCTCAGCACCACATGAGCAAAAAGAAAAAAGCCAGAAGTGGCGCTGTGGCTCAGGTGGTAGAGTGCTAGCCTTGAGCTGAAGAGCTGAGGGACAGCACCCAGACCCAGAGTTCAGGCTCCACGACTGGACCCAAACAAACAAACAAAAAAACATGTTAGGTTTGCCAAGTAAAAGTTAAGTTTCTGGCTCCTAGGGAAAAGCTGGGTGACTTACTTAACATAACCTCTTTTGAATTTACTTCTGTACAGCTTCTGACAGGAAAAATACAACCCCGTCTTGCCCCTCCACTCATGGGCCTGGCAGTTCCTCTCTAGAGAGCTGCTTCATCCCTTACCTGCCCATCCACCTGGTCCAGCCCACGTACCTGTGCGGTGGGATGCAAGGCACTGACACCACAGGCGCGGCTGCCCGCTTCTCTGCCAATATCTTCCTTGCTTTCTTCATCTTGATCCGGGACTTGGCCTTGGCCTTCTTGACCTTCTCTGAGCTCCAGCCTTTACCCTCATCTTCCTCTTCATCCTCATCCTCGTCACCTTCACTGTGGGACAGGGCGGGCAGGCGGCGCGCAGAGCCTGGGGGGGTGTGGATGTCGCAGTAGGCGGTCTTGCGGACGCTGAAGGAGGTGCCATTGGCGCCCGTCTCCCGGACAGGCTCCATTTTCATGTAGAGGCCGGCCTGCTGGGCACATGTCACGTGGAAGGCTGTGTAGCAGTTGGCCTTATGGCACTGGATGCAGGCCCCGGAGCCCCGCTGTTTGCAAATGTAGCAGGTGAGCTTCCAGCGGGCTGGGGGGATGTGTTCGATGCTGTCAATAGGCTCTAGGAAGACCGTGTTGGCAAAGCAGACCTCGGGGATCCACAGGGCACACACCACATGGGCCCAGCGCCCGTCATCGGTCTGCTTGAAGGCACCGCCCTTGTTGGGGCACAGAGCACAGTCCACTGCTCGAGAGGGTGACTGCAGGCATCGGCGGCACAGCCACTGGCCCTCGGGAATGTAGGGGACGCCGTAGCACTCCTGGTGCACGGCCAGGTTGCACATGTCACAGAAGAGGATGACATTGCTGTTCTGGCACTCGCCATCGTTGCAGATGCAGCACACGGCGTCTTCATCCACTAGTGCATTGGGGTCACCTTTATTGTGACTCTCAAAGTAGGACTCCTTCTCCAGTCGGTCCATTAGGTACTCAAAGATCTCCTGAGGGATGGGACTCACGCCCTCAGTCTTCCGCCGCTCATTCATGATATCTAACCAGATGTAGTCCTCCTCGTCCATGTCGTATTCCACTTCCTCATCCAGCTCCTCGGCAGACTTCTCGATGTACCTGCATGCACACCAGCGACTCAGCATCACACGGTCGCCACTTCTCTCCCGCCCTCAGCTCTACCCCAGCATCTATAGATACCAGGGTCATTCCTGATTTGTAGAAAAGGGGACCTAAGGCTGGGGGAAATTAATGCATCTGCCCACCTGACTGGTGAAAAAGCAGCAGAGCTGCGTGCGAACCTGGGCCTGCCTCTCCGAAGCGCCTGTCCCCAAAGCTGCCATGACACCACCTCCCCTGGGTTCCAGAGGCGTAGATAGGCTCGCGAAGAGCGGGCATTTGGGGCAGCTAAGGGCTATGTGATAGTCTGGTCATGGAGAGGAGTCAGGGGAAGAAAGGTACTTGGCTATCTATCACTGTCAAATTACACATAAACCATTTCAGCAAAGGCTGACGCCCTTGACTCTTGCTGCTAGGGGCTTTCTTCAT
This sequence comes from Dipodomys ordii, assembly GCF_000151885.1. Lineage (NCBI taxonomy): Eukaryota > Metazoa > Chordata > Mammalia > Rodentia > Heteromyidae > Dipodomys > Dipodomys ordii. Next base: position 3,543,241 of record NW_012267228.1, read on the forward strand.
CCAGAACAGTACCAGCTAAGGGTTCCCGCCATCTTCAGGCACTATGTTGGTTTTCTGAATAGCCTGAACGGATAGCAATCATAATAGCTAAGAATCACTGAGCACTTACTATAAGCTAGGCATTGAACTAAGCCTCAATACACTCAATGCTCTTTCTTACTGTCTTTATTAAGGAAACTGTAGCTTTGAGAAACGAAACCTTCCAATAAGACAGGTCACCCAGACAGTGGCCGGCGGTGGCGGCATCCAATCTCCAGCACCACACTGTTCGTCGCCACCCTACAGCACCCGTGAAGCCCCAGGCCTGGAGCAGAGAGCTGCTGCAGGCAGCTGGGACACAACACGGCAGCCACAACCTAGCCATGCTCCTGGGGTCTGGACTCATATTGTAACTGCAACGGAAGAACAGGAATTCAGCTTCTAACCTGGATGTAAATCCCTGACTCTGCCACTTTGTGATCTCTAAAACAGCACTGCTACCCTCTGAACCTGTTTGACTGATAGAATGAGGATAATGTCACCTACTTAGAAAGATGCTGTCAGGATTAAATGGCATCACAAAAATGAACAGCCTCAAACAAGTGGCACAGAACTGGCACCAGCAAAATGTAGTTCCTGTCCCTACCCTCCACTTGCTAGAAGGGAAATGGGCTGAGCCAGCCAGGTGCACAAGGCTCTGGGCCAGGGGCTGGGATGGTGGCTCAGTGGTAGATCGCTTGCCTTGCATGCATGAGGCCCTGGATTCGATTCCTCAGCACCACATAAGCAAAAAGAAAAAAGCTGGAAGTGGTGCTGTGGCTCAAGTGGTAGAGCGCTAGCTAGCCTTGAGCTGAAGAGCTGAGGGACAGCGCTCAGGCCCAGAGTTCAGGCCCCATGACTGGACCCCCCCAAAAAACAAAAAACAAAAAAAAACCAAGGTTCTGGGCCATATAGGATGGACAACAGGTATGTGAGCTGAGGTTCTCTGGGCCTTGTTTTCTTCAATGGTACAGTGTTAGTGCTCATGTCAACTAATTTCACACTGCTGTTGTAAGCATGAAATGACTTAATATAGGTGAAGTGCTTAGTGTAGAACAATATTGAATAAATATTAACTTTTTTTTTTTTTTTTGCCAGTCCTGGGCTTGAACTTAGGGCCCTAGGCACTATCTCTAAGCTGCTTTTGCTGAAGGCTTACACTCAACCACTTGAGCCACAGCAACACTTCTGGCTTTTTCTGTTTATGTAGTACTGAGGAATCGGGCCTGGGGCTTTGTGCATGCTAGCAAGCACTCTACTGCTAAGCCACATTCCCAGCCCCCAACATTAACCTTATTATCAACTTTCAAATAGACTTGACCTGCCTTGCCTTGCAGTATGGCTGTGTGTGTGTCTTAACTCCTCCACTACAGGGCAGGGACCAGGATTGAGTCTGCATCACCACACAGAAAGAAGTGCTCAGTAGTGCTCATTTGGAAGGCATGTGGGTGGCAGGGAAGAGACAGAATGAATGCATCTGCAGGAAGCGGCTTCCTCGCTGGCCCTTCACCTCTTCCCCAGGGCGAGTGCAGCCTGCACTCTGAGCAAAGGTATGACTCAGCGCTGGTGTGAACTGCTTGGAGCCTCCCAGGACTTGCACCACTCTTAAGTACCATGCCTCACCCTTTCCTCTGCCACGACACACGTGACATTGGGTGTCATTATGTATGTAACATACCCCCCAGGCTCTCAGAATACAGGCTGTGGCACAGATTAGGTAGGCTGAATGTCATGTACAATTCCTGACACTCCAGCTGACGTGTCACCTCCCCCTCCCCTCTAAGGAAACATATTAGAATTCACACAACAAAAAGTGATCTCAAGTTTATAAAGCACTTCCAAAACTTGGGGAATTTTGCTAACTGGGGTAATTCCATACAACACCCTCCCCTGCCCCCACTAACTGCAACTCACAACAGCTAAGACCTGCTCCCCTGAGAACAGAGCTTCTCCCCAGGAGGAAAGAATGAATCTGAGTGGAGGGAGAAAAAAAAAAACAACAGAGATAAACTGGGAGTACTAAAGTCACTAAGAGGGACCAGATGCCCAAAAACGGATCCGTGTTTGGGAGTGGGAGAATGGGCATGGTGCTAATTAGACTGGGCTAAACTGGTCTAAACTGACACAAGAGAGGAAGAGGGAGATGAAGACTCGAGTGAGGAAGAAAGCAAGAGGAAACACACTTACCACTGAGTCCCTACGCATCTGCCTTTAAGGAACTGAGATTTCATAACTTCATGTAGACTGCACTTTGGTAAAAACAACTTCATGAACAGGGTGCTGGTGGCTCCCACTTGCAATCCTAGCAACTCAGGAGGCTGAGACTTATCTCTAACCACGGAAGAGCTAAAGTGGAACGGCGGCTCAAGTGGTAGTGTGCTAGCCAGGACCCAGTACCTTCAAGCCTCAGGACTGGTGCAAAAAACACAAACTAGGGGCTGGGAAGGTGGCTCAGTAGTAGAACGCTTGCCTTGCATGCATGAGGCCCTAGGTTTGATTCCTCAGTACCACATAAACAAAAAGAAAAAAAAAAGCCGGAAGTGGCACTGTGGCTCAAATGGTAGAGTGCTAGCCTTGAGCTGAAGGGCTGAGGGACAGCTCCCAGGCCAGAGTTCAGGCCCCACCACCGGACCCCCCCCAAAAAAAAACCCACAAACTAATATCTTACTTTTTACATGTGAGCCTTTATGACAAATCCTTTTCAACATCAGACCTTCTGGTGGCTCACGCCTGTAATCCTAGCTACTCAGGAGGCTGAGATCTGAGGATCATGGTTCAAAGCCAGCCCGGGCAGGAAAGGCTGTGAGTCTCTTATCTCCAATAAACCACTAGAAAGCCCTAAGTGGCACTGTGGCTCAAGTGGTAGAGAGCTCACCTTGGGCTGAAGAGCACAGGGACAGTGCCCAGGCCCAGCGTTCAAACCCCATGACCGACCGAAAAAAAAAAAAAAACAACAAAAAACACTCAACAAACTCATAGGAACCTTCTCTTTTCCTTGGAGGCCAAGACTCTAAGAAAGACTTTTCAATAAATCGTGTAACTTAGGCTTGGAATGTGGCTCAGTGGTAGAGTGCTTGCCTAGCAGGCATTGAAGCCCTGGATTCAATTCCTCAGTACTACATAAACAGAGAAAGCCATACGTGGCACTGGGCCTCAAGTGGCAAAGTGCTAACCTTGGGCAAAAGAAGCTCAGGGACAGTGCCCAGGCCTTGAGTTCAAGCCCCAGGACTGGCAAGCCCAAACCCAAACCAAAAACTGTGTAACTTGTGGACAGGGACAAGAGGCTACTGGGGGAAAGTGAAGGAAGGGGTGACATTATCCGAAAAAGAAATGCACTCATTACCTGACTTATGAAATGGTAACCCTTTTGTACAACACCTTACTAAGAACAATACTTAAAAGAAAAAAAGGGTTTCACATTTACTTTCTTGCTATCCTTCAGCTATGATTTTATTTTATTTTTTGTCAGTGGTGGGGCCTGAACTCTAGACCTGGGCGCTGTCCCTCAGCTCTTCAGCTATAGACTAGCACTCTACCACTTGAGCCTCAGCCCCACTTCCAGCTTTTTCTGCTTATGTGGTGCTGAGGAATCGAACCCAGGGCCTCATGCATGCAAGGCAAGTGCTCTACCACTAAGCCACCTTCCCAGCCCCATCAGCTATGATTTCTGAATGTAGTTTTACCACCACACTATTCCTGCCACTTAGTTTACCTTATGCTAAAGCAATTTAGCCTTATAATGTCTCTTTTTTAAATAGAGGAGTTACTGTGATCAAGTAAACATTTAAGAAGAAATGAGATACAAAGTAAAAACTAAAGGAAATCAAGGGCCACTGGAGAAGCAATGGAACTACTGCTTACACATACTAAAAGACAGATGACAATCATAGAACAAATAAGGAGAAAATGGCCTTTGCAGACTTACAAGCTGCTTTTAGGACACAGTGAAATGAATGACTATTACATTCTACTGGCTCTGCAGATGGGGTCTCTAGCCGGCTATGATTCCCAAGGTCACACAGTGAGAAAGGAGATTTTTGAGGTACAGTGGAAAAGTGCAGCTCTAGAAAAACCAGAGGGGACTGAGTCTGAGTTCCTATGGGCCTGTGACTTTTGACAGGTCTGGACACTTTCTTCCTTTTTTTTTGGGTCCGGTCATGGGGTCTGAACTCTGGGCCTGGGTGCTGTCCCTCAGCCCTTCGGCTCAAGGCTAGCGCTCTACCACTTGAGCCACAGCGCCACTTCCGGCTTTTTTCTTTTTGCTCATGTGGTGCTGAGGCATCGAACCCAGGATCTCATGCATGCAAGGCAAGCGCTCTACCACTGAGCCACCTTCCCAGCATATATATGTGTGTGTGTGTGTGTGTGTGTGTGTGTGTATATGCGCAAGGCAAGCACTCTACCACTGAGCCACCTTCCTAGCCCCTGTCTGGACATTTTCTGGACCATGGCTTCTTCATCTTTGCAAGGAGAATACCTGCCTAAAAGGTGTGAGAATAAAGTAAGGTAGTGACTGGAAAGCAGTGAATGCAGGACCTGACACGTGGCTGTGCAGGCTAAATGCCATCCTCCACAGAGGGCCAGTTCTTCTCACTGTCCTGGCAAGACAGTGCTATCCTTTATCCCTGCCACTCTCCTATCTACTTGGCTCTCTGGCTCCAGAGGCCTGCATGACCAGTTCTCCGGTCGTGGGAGGTGGGGGTGGCCTTACCGGTAATAGGAAGTGGGCCGGGGCGGGGCATCAGGGGTGTCCTGCTCCAGCTCTCGGTACACCACCTCTGGCAGCTTAGGAGCAGTGCTGGCTGGAGCATTGTGGTGGTGATGGTGGTTGGAGTCCTTCCGTTTCTCCTTGTTCTTATGCTTGCCCGACTTGGGCGTAGCTGCAGGTGTCTCTGTGTTCTCCTTGTTGCTGCCATTCTCAGGGGCCTCCTCAGGAGCTTCCTCGTCCTCTGACACCACATCCAGGTTGTCAAAGATGCTGATGCGGTGTACTCGGCCATGCAGGTCTACCTCCACCATGCGCTGGGCCTGGGCATAGCTCATCACCTCACGGCCAGGTGACTGAGATACCTCCGAGGGGCTGGGTGACTGCTTGTTGGCTGGGCGTGACTGGCGACCCTTCTTCTTGTGCTTGCGGAGGGGCGTCTGCTGCGGGGGTGGCGGGTTGTCATGGTCGTAGTGGTACAGGTGGTACTCAATACCACTGTAACTCTTGTATACTTTGCGGCAGGTCTCCACAGGGCACTCGTACGGAGGCTTAGTTGCCCGCAAATTGTGGCAGAAAGTCTTCACATCAAAGTCCACCCCCATGCTGTCACATCTGGAAGACACAGATCAGTCAGCGCAGGCCTGAGAAAGAGTCCCCAGACTGTTACACCACAGACGCCACTCTCGCATCTTCCTTCCTTCTCCACAAGGGTCACCAACCTCTGGTCCACTTACTTTTTTTCTGTGTGTCCCTCGTGGGCTTGAACTCGGGGCCTGGGCACTGTCCCTGAGCTTTTGTGTTCAAGGCTAGTGCTCTACTACTTGAGCCCCAGCTCTCTTCTGAACCATACCTTTATACCATCTCCAGTGCTCTACCAAGGCCTTGGTCAGGGCCCTCTTGACCTCTTGGTCATTCTGCCTACATCTAGTTTCTTTAGCTCAATCTCACATAACGTGAGCTGAGATATTTCTACAAAGTAGCAATATTCACTCCCATCTTCAGACTGAAAGCCTCCTGACCATCCAGTTTCTTTAGGATAAAGTCTAAATTCTCCTGGACAACACTTGTTCACTTTCTGGCCCTTGTCTTCCTTTCTAGATTATTCTCAATATTGCAGTACTTTCTATCTCCACAATGCAACTTGCCATCCCCTCAGTCATAACCTCTCAATGTGGGAGGCGGTCTGCAGGAGGAAGGCCTCTATTCTCTCTGGAGGGTGGGCTGCCATTCATTCTTCAAAAGACTTCTGTCATGACTCCTCTGTCACTCCTCCAGCACAGCATTTACCACACTGGAAGTTCTTTGTCTCCTCCCACTAGACGGAGGGCTGTGCAGTAGACACCAGAGCTGTCTGTCCATTTCTATCTCCCCTGTACTTAGCAATGGATTGAACACCTGGTTTCCAACAAATGAATGAAAATCTGTTGAATGAGTAACTGAATGAGGGAATCACCAGATTCTGGGGTTGAGAAGAATGGGGTGAAGGCTCTCCTCAGCTCCTGTAGAAGCTTTAATCAGTAGTCAATGATTTAGTCCTGGACTTCAGCAATCACTGTATAACAGAATCAGTTTCTGAGAACTTTCTGGGGCGCTCTGGAGGCAGAGATGTAGACCCAAAAAAAAACTGAGATCACTTAGCTGAGGACTACAAAATACATTAGCGTTCCTCATTCACCTATTCCTGCAATATTAATGGAAGACCTACCAAGTGCCAGGTCCTAAGGGTACAAACAAGAACATGACCATCTAGGCAGCATCAGCTCCAGGCTGGTTCCTTTCCCAACGTGCCTGGGTAAGAAAAGGTAGCAGATGGCCTCAAACCCCAGGACGCCTAGCTGGTCAGAGACTGGCCCAATTTCTCTTGGCCTAGTTGAGTTCAACTAGGAACTTGGCACCACCCCAGGGAGAGAGCCACCGGAGCTCCCGAGAAAACGCTGAGCCCTCTTTGGCCTCTCTCCTCGCGGGCTCCAGCCGGCAAGTGGGCTCCTCCAGCCCCGAGGTCAACAACCCCCGACTGCTACAACCCTAGCGCTACACCTTCAACCGACCGCCTACCGGGAGCTGCGTCTTTAAACACAAACCGGCTACAGAGACGCAAACAAGCTCTCCTCCTGCCAAGGAGGGTCCCAGGTGAACGCTGCACTCTGGCTCCGGGTGCCCCGGTTCCCCAAGTGGCGTCGGGGTCCCGAGGGCGCCCACTGGGACTCGGCGGCAGAGGCACACGGGTGAGACGACAACGCGGATCGGAAAGCCCACGGGGAGAGTCCGGGGCTCAGCCTCCCCAACTGCAGAGCACAGGGTGCGGGGAGGAAGCGGGAGGAAGTAGGGGCGGGGTGGGGCGGGGGGCCAGGCCCGACCCGAGCTGCCCCGCAGCCCCGACGCCCGGAGGCGGCGCCGCTTCCCCTTTGTCACAAAGTTGGAAAGTTGGAGGCGGTTCCGCCGCTGCCCCCGGCC
>NW_012267228.1:3550967-3574082 GCF_000151885.1 Dipodomys ordii
CGCGGCGCGGCGGCGCGGCCCGGAAGCACTTTCGCCACGGATCCCCGCCCGCCCGCGGAGCCCCGAGCGGCCCTCCTCCGCACTTGCGACGGCCCAGGCTCCCCACAGAACTCGCCCAGCACCTCCATCGCACCGTCGAGCTTCGGGCGTCCGAACAGACAGGATCTGGGGGATCCCGCGTCCTCCGGCCGTTTGTGGCGAATCTGCGGGCACAGAGTGTGAGCGCGGGGCTGGGCGTGCAGAGCCCGCCCTTCTCCCCTCCCCCTCCGCCTCTTCCCTCCTACTTCCTCCCCCCTGCCGGCGCCCAGGCTGCGGTGGGGACCCGGCCTTGGTCTCCGAGGAAGGCGGCGAGGTGGGGCGGGGCCGGGGGCGGGGCCCGGAACTGGAGCTCGAGGGGCGGGACTGTGGGCGGGCCCTAGGACGAAGGGGCGGGGCTACGCCTAAGCCCGGGGCCCAGTCAGGACTCTGTGGGCGGGCGAATACAGGGACCCACAGTGGAAGTAACCCGGAAGAGAGGACCACGAGAGAGCTAGGGTGGAGCTCTCGCTGGCTGTGGAAAGGCGGAGCTGGACTGGGGATAAAGACTCTGCTGGGAAAAAGCAGCGTGAGGCTGGAGGCGCGGGCGAAGGGGGAGTGTGTGGAAGGGGGGAAGGTGTGGGTCTGAAGACCAGGGGGGAGCGGCGGCTGCTGGTGGGCCCTGTGGAAGGGTTTGGGTAGCCGAGGTGAGATTCAGGACCTAGGAACCTGTGGGTTGGGAGAATGCAGCGTGGTTGTGGAAGGTGATGTCAAACAGGCAGATGTACCCTAAACTACATTTACCGGCTCTGTTACTGTAGGCAAGTTGCTGAATTCTTCCTTTCATTTATTTTTATTAAAGTACAGATCCTTTAATCTGTACATTGAGACTTTCTCTTTGGTTCATCTAAACCCCATCCACAAAAAAGAAAAAAAATGAAACCTTAACTAATACCAAAAAGCAATGGCAAACTACGGTTCTAATCTCCATTGCAAAGTATGGTGTACATTCTTACTCAATTGTGTTTTATTATTTACTTATTTGCCATTCCTGGGGCTTGAACTCAGGGCCTGGGCACTGTCCCTGAGCTGCTTTGTGCTCAAGGCTAGCACTCTACCACTTGAGGCACAGCACCACTTCCCGCTTTTTTTTCTGCTTATGTGGTGCTGGAGAATCGAACCTAGGGCCTCATGTATGCAAGGCAAGAGCTCTACCACTGAGCCACTTTCCCAGCCTAAATAATTTTATATCTTATTGTTATTATAAAGGTAATATAAGAGGGGCTACCCTTTTTTTTTTTTTTTTGCTGGTCCTAGGGCTTGAACTTAGGGCCTAGGCACTGTTCCTGGAGCCTCTTTGTGCCCAAGACTAGCACCACTTGAGCCACAGCAACACTTCTGGCTTTTTCTGAGTAACTTACTAGAGATAAGAGTCTCATGAAGGGGCTGGGAAGGTGGCTCAGTGGTAGAGCGCTTGCCTTGCAAGCCTGAGGCCCTGGGTTCCATTCCTCAGCACCGCATAAGCAAAAAGAAAAAAGCCGGAAGTGGTGCTATGGCTCAAGTGGTAGAGCGCTAGCCTTGAGCTGAAGAGCTGAGGAACCGTGCTCAGGCCCAGAGTTCAGGCCCTACAACTGGACCAAAAAAAAAAAAAAGAGTCTCATGGAATTTCCTGCGTAGTTTTGAATCTCAGTCCTCAGATCTCAGCCTCCTGAGTAGCTCTGATTACAGGCATGAGACAATAGCTCCTGGCTTACGGTTTCTTAAGTCAGGTAATGAGTACATTTTGTTTTTTTGTCGGTCGTGGGGCCTGAACTCTGGGCCTGGGCACTGTCCCTGAACTCTTCAGCTCAAGACGGGTGCTCTACCGCTTGAGATACAGCGCCACTTCTGGTTTTCTAGTGGTTAATTGGAGATAAGAGTCTCATGGACTTTCTTGCCCTGCAGTCTTCAGATCTCAGCCTCCCGAGTAGCTAGGATTATAGGTGCCAGTCAGTCCCCGAACTTTTTTGTTCAAAGGTAGTAAGTAGTCTACCACTTTGAGCCACAGCACAGCACCACTTCTGGTTTTCTGGTGGTTCATTGTACGTACATGAGAGTCTCACAGATTTTCTGCTGGGGCTGGCTTTGAACATGATTCCCAGATCTCAGCGTCTTGAGTAGCTAGGATTACAGGTGTGAGTCACTGACGCCTCTTTTTTTTTTTCCCCCTTAAACTATTTTCTTCTTAGGTCAAGAATCTTTTTGAGAAGCTGAGTACTGGTGGCTCACATTTGTAATCCTAGCTACTCAGGAGGGTGAGATCTGAGGATCGCAGTTCAAAGCCAGTGCAGGCAAGAAAGTCCGTGAGACTCTTGTTTTGTTTTGTTTTGGTCGGTCCTGTGGCTTGAACTCTGGGCTTGGGTGCTGTCCCTGCACTCTTCAGCTCAAGGTGAACGCTCTATCGTTTGAGCCTCAGTGCCTCTTCCGTGAGACTCTTATCTCTAATTAACCTCCAGAAAACCAGAAGTGGCCCTGTGGCTCAAGTGGTAGAGCACTACCCTTGAGTTGAAGGACAGTGCCCAGGCCCAGAGTTCAAGACCCACAACCGACAAAATAAAAAATCCCTTTGAGAATCTAATGAGAGTTATATATCTGTCTCCTGAGAACAACACACACACACACACACACAGAGTATTTCTTATTACTTAAAATATTTGTAATATCTGAAGAAGTGCTTGGCCGAAGCCATTCTTCCTCACTCCTGTTAGTATGGCCCTTGGTCTTCCTAGTCTTTCCCCACCAAGACCCATGACACAGAAGCAGAGTAAAGATCAGCTTTATTATTGGCATAAAGGCAGGGAGGCAGTAACAGTGCCAGGCCCTTCTGCGGTCCGTGGGGTAGACACGTTTTCAGCCAGCACTGGTCCACTGGGCTGGCCCTCCCAGTGAGGCCCAGGATCCAGGTGCCTCTGGCTGTCAGCAGGGGGTAAGCAGACAAGCAGATGGCGAGGTATCGGATATATGGACTCCTCAAGGCTGATCTGGACCTGTGGTGGGGCTGGGGTTGGCAGGTGGTGGGGGCCGAGGCTGTATGTCCCTCGTGCGCATGTAGGACAGAAGCTGCTCAGGGATCTCAGCCAGCACATCCTTGGCCAGTCGGGCCATGCTTAGAACCTGGTTCCCTGATCGGTCAACATAGTCTCGGAATGGGACAAACTAGAACAGACATAGACAGGAAGCTGTGAGCCATGGCCAGGGGAAGGTGTAGCAGGGAGGTTTCTCCTTCAGTCCTTAACATCTCTTTCCAAGTATCGCACTATCCCTCTCCCCTCATCTTGGACGGTTTTCTGTATTTGTTTTATTCTTGCCCACTTTGTTTTCACCTTCTGTCCCTCCTCAGCTCACTCTAATTTGGCTTTGTGTAGTCCACTGAAATACTCCTGCTGATGTAGTTGCATGTTGCTAAGCCAGAAGAGCAGACAAGAGTTTTGTTTTGTTTTTTAATCTTGCTGGACTTCTCTTTTGTCTTCCAGTACATTTCCACGTAATCATGAACACATGCCACTCTTACTTATGCTCTTCTGATTTTCCTCCTACCTTCCCAGAAGCTCCCCTCCAGGAAGCAGACAGATTCCTTTAAAATGCAGGTCTGACAGTCTTGTTGACTCATGTCAAGTCCTTCAAGAGCACTGGCAAGGCTGCTTCCTCTAGCTCAGTAGATCCTGTTACCCGGCTTGGAGCCCCTGGGACTTCTCAGAGGCTGCTTCTCTGCCCATAAGACTTAGAACTCCTTCAGGACTCAGCTCAAATGTCACTTCCTCACACAGCCTTCCCTCATCTCCAAGCCAGATTCCCTACTATGGGCTGTATTTATAATGGCATTGGCTATTCCTCTGAGGGCAATTACCACCATCACAGCAGGTGTTTAGCTTGCTGATTGTCTATTACCTGTTGCCTCCACTAGAGGGCAGGGACCTGGGAGATCTATGCCATAGATCCACCAAGCAGAAGCAACCTTGTCAAATGATGGAAGGATGAGGAAAGTAAGGAAGGTGGCTGCTACTTAGCCTCTCCCTCCTCCCCAGCAGGCCTACCTGAACAATGTCCCGCTCTGCGTAGCGCCCCCTGGAGGACACACGCACATCATCACCATCCAGTTCTTCCATTGCTGCAGGAAAGACACCCTTTGACTGACTCTGGCCAACCCCAGCCATCCCCCTTCCCTCCTAGCTGTCCTTCAGAGTCACCATGGGAATGTCTACAACGACTTGCTTTATGGAATTATCAACATCATTACTAGTAAATCTGCCCTCCTACAAACTTGACAAGGGGAAAGGACCAGTATCACGAGCCTTGGTTATAAAGAAGAAACGAGGCTGGGAAGGTTTGTGACTTAGCCAGGATCCCACAGAGATATCTGTCCACCCTGACGTTTGAGGTGGACCTGAGTGCCCAGACCCCTCCTGTTCTCCCCAGTTCCCAGTCCTCTCCATTCTACTCACCCTCAAACATAGCTGGTCCCACACCGACAATAATGATGGACATGGGCAGCGAGGAGGCCTGTCGGAAGAGGGGAAGGACTGGGGTGAGCAGCCATAACGAGAGGGGCGACTTAGAATCCTCTCTGTGTGTCATGTGTACATCTTGTGAGTACAGTAACTGGTTGTCTTTGTTCCAGACTATTCTCATTTATTTATTTCTATTGCCAGTCCTGGGGCTTGAGCTCTGGGCTTGGGGATTGTTCCTGAGCTTTTGTGCTCAAGACTAGCACTCTACCACTTGAACCCCAGCTCCTCTTCTGGCTTTTTGGAGGTTAAGTGTCTCACGGATTTTCCTGCCTGAGCTGGCTTTGAACCATGATTCTCGGATGTCAGCCTCTTGAGTAGCTAGGATTATAGGTATGAGCTACTAGCATGTAGGATGTGTATCTATTAAGCAACCTGGAAAGATATAGTGTTTTCTAGAGCAGAAAAATTATTAGCTCTCCAGTGTAATTGTTAAAAGGTCTCCCAGTTGAACAAATGATAGACCTGCTTCTTGCCCATAATAAAAGGTCTGCCTTCTCTGAGCTCAGGGCTCCTCTCCTGTAATGCAGCCCTTGGAGGATCAGGGCAAATACCAACACTCCAAAACAGCAGTTGGCACTTTGGCTGGGAAGGGCCAGGCAGACAGCTCTCTCTCCATGGCCCTCAGTGCCCCTCCTGAGACTCACGCTGACGATGGCCTCTTTGGTCTGTGTCATGTCAGAGATGACTCCATCTGTGATGATGAGCAGAACATAGTACTGGGAACCGTCAGAGATCTTGGCTGCTGACCTGCATGGAAGAACAAGATAGGGGCTAGCTGAAAGCCCTGGGGCCACAGAACACCTGAACCCCACAGCTTCCACAGCCAGCATATGGGCAGTGGGCAGACCTGGGGCCTCTGGAGTCCTTGCTGCTCCACCAGACCTACTATGGTGGGCACTGCAGACATGTAGGAGGGAAAAGCAAGCCCTCTTCCTGCTATTAACCCAAAGACCACAAAGAGCAGTGGGAAACGACCACAGGGAGCTGTTCATGATGAAGGGGAAGGTTTCTTGAAAGAAGTGACATCTGAAGCTGGACACTGGCGTCCTCACCAGCTACCATGCCTGTAATCCTAGATGATCGGAGAATCAAGGTTCAAAACAGCCCAGGCAAGAAGTCTGTGAGACTTTATCTCCAGTTAACAAGCAAAAAGTCAAAGTGAAATTGTGGCTCAAATGGTAGATGACCAGCCTTGAGTGAAAAAGACAAGCAAAAGCGTGAGGTCTTGAGTTCAAAACCCAGTGCCAGCGCTTACACGTGCTTGCGCACGTGAGTGCACATGTGCACACGCGCGTGCGCACACACACACACACAGACCATAGTACCTTTAATATGCATTTAAAGAAAACAAGCTAGAAAAGCAGTGGCAGACCTTGGTCTCCTGACTTCCTTCCGATCCCAAGACAGAGCATTTCCATCAGGGTTGACGATCCTACTGGACAGCACTCTCTGAAACCCTCAGGGCAATGATGAGTGCAGAACCATATTGTTCCGGCCCAGCGTACCCAGGGCCCAGGATGGGAGTTGGTCAGGATCCCTAGGGTCCTGCTCATGGATTCTGGCCCCATCCTCCTGGCCTAGAATTTTTTCTTGCAACTTACTCATTTCACAGACAGCCATTGTACACCTGCTGTGTGCCACACCAAGCTCAGTGCTGAGTATGTAGCAGGGGATAGATGCTTGCACACTAGGGAGTACTGAGGTTACAGCAACAGGTAATGAAGACTTGGAAAGTAAGTGGGGGTTAGTCAGGTGACTGGTGGGCAGAGTTATAGCAGGGATGGGAAGGTAAAGGAGAAAAAAGCACGGAGAAGGTGTTGTAGAAGTCACATGAGGAACGGCAGAGGAGAGATGAACTTGGACCAGTGGTGAGGGCCACTCCTGAGGTATTTGTCAGCTAGGGGATGTGGATATAAGGGAAAGGCTTGGGAGCATGGGAGGTCCATCTTAGGTTCCCTGTGGCTGCCACTGTGCTCTGGAAAGTCAGCTGAGGAGATGGTGACCAGTGTGGGGAAGCCAGGCTTGATTGCAGTGTAACAAAACCATAGAAGCTTGCGTGAGACAGTGGTCTAGCTTAATCCTCAGGGCTTCTCTATGAGATGGGAATCCTCTTTATTCCTATTTGTGTATGTGTGTGTGTTTGTGTGTGTGTGTGTGTGTTGGTACTGGGGACACACTCAGGACCTTGCATTGTTGTCTAGTTTTTTCATTCAAAGCTGGTGCTTTGAATGTTGAGCCACAGCTCCACTTCTGGCTTTTAGTGGTTAATTAGAGATGTGAATCTCTCAGATTTATCTGCCTGGGCTGGATTTTAACCTCAATCTCAGCCTCCTGAGTAGCTAGAATTACAGATGTGAGCTACTGGCACCCAGTTTTTTTCTTTTCTTTTCTTTTTTTTTCCAGTCCTGGGGCTTGAACTCAGGCCTGGGCACGGTCCCTGAGCTTTTCTTTCTTTCTTTTTTTTTTTGGTCATTCATGGGGCCTGAACTCTGGGACTAGGTGCTGTCCCTCAGCTCCTCAGCTCAAGGTGAGTGCTCTACCACTTGAGCCACAGCGCCACTTCTGATTTTCTGGTGGTTAATTGGAGATAAAGAGTCTCACAGACTTGTTACCTGGGCTGGCTTTGAACCTCAACCCTCAGATCTCAAGCCTCCTGAGTAGCTAGGATTATAGGCATGAGCCACAGCACCCTGCTCCCTGACCTTTTTTACTCAAGGGTAGTACTCTACCATTTGAGCCACGACTCCACTTCTGACTTTTTTTTGTCAGCCTGAGGCTTGAACTCAGGGCCTGGCACTATCCTTGAACTCTTTTGCTCAAGGTTAGCAGTCTACCACTTTGAGCCACAGTGCAACTTTCAGTTTTTTTATTTTGTTTTTGGTCAGTCATAAGGCTTGAACTCTGGGTCTGGGGGCTGTCCTTCAGCTTAAGGCTAGCGCTATACCACTTGAGCCACAGTGCCGCTTCCAGTTTTCTGGTGGTTAATTGGAGATAAGAGCCTCATGGACTCTCCTGCCCGGGCTGGCTTCAAACTGCAATCCTCAGATCTCAGCCTCCTGAGTAGCTAGGATTACAAGTGTGAGCCACTGGTGCCTGGCTTTCATTAAAATGAGAAGACATTAAGTTCAGAGAAATTAAGCAGCAGCCTCAGGGGTCAGTGAAGCCTGAGTTCAAAGCTGCTCTGTCAACAGAGACAAAAGCCTTGTTTCCACCACTCTCCATACCTGGCCTGCTTTCTGGACTCTCTTGCACTCCAATCAGATTCATGGTCTACTGACCTGCTGGTTCACGGCTCTGTGATTTATACAAGCCATTCTTTCTCCTGGTCTTCTGCGCCCTCCCTCCTCGGATGAAGTCAGCTCACTGTAACCCAGCTAAGCAGCTCCGTCCACAGCAGACTGGAGCCTTCCAGCCTGCAGAATACAGCCCTGTCCACAGAGGTGGGCTGTCTGCACCTCCTAGTAGGTTTTTACCTTGGGAGAAGGGGACACAAGGATAAATCCACTCCACTGCATGATCTCATAAGTGAAGCTTGGTGACTATAACTACACTTAAAACACATGTGGCGGGGCTAGGAAGGTGTCTCAGTGGTAGAGTGCTTGCCTTGCATGCATGAGGCCCTGGGTTTGATTCCTCAGCACCACATAAGCAGAAAAAGCTGGAAGTGTCACTGTGGCTCAAGTGGTAGAGCACTACTAGCCTTCAGCTGAAGAGCAGAGGGACAGCACCTAGGCCCAGAGTTCAAGCCCCACGACTGGCCAAAACAAAACAAAAACCCATGTGGCTTAGTAGTAGAGTGCCTGCCTAGCATGCATGAAGCCTGGCTTTGATTCCTCAGCACCACATACACAGAAAAAGCCAGAAGCGGAGCTGTGGCTCAAGTGGTAGTGCCAGGCCCTGAGTTTAAGCCCCAGGACTGGCAAAAAGATTTTTTTCTTAAACAAAAGCAGTACTGGGTGCCAGTGGTTCATGCCTGTGATCCCACCTACTCAGGAAGGAGGCGGAGATCTGAGGATCACAGTTCAAAACCTGTCTGGGCAAAAGTCCGTGAAACTCATATCTCCAAATTAACCAGCCAGAGTGGGGCTATGACTCAAGTGGTAGAGCGCTAGCATTGAGTGAAAAAGCTCAGGGACAGTGCCCAGGCCCTGAGTCCACGCCCTAGAAGGGGTGCGCACACGCGCGTGTGTGCACATACACACAGTTCAGAGCAAACATAGATGCAACATGGGAAGAACATAAAATCTGCATGAGTTTGTAGGAGCAACTATGGAGACTTCACAGATGTTCTCAGCCTAGCCGCTTTCTGTTGTGCCCTCAGTTCCCTCAGAGGGATGCAGTCTCCTGCCTTTGCTGATAGGCGACTTGCTAGAAAAGTCTGGGAAAAGCTGGCCTACAGAAGGTAATGATTTATTTATACTTCTGTCTTTGTGGCCTGCACCACGGCAGGAGCTCCCAAGGGCAGGAACCAGATCTGATTGATCTGTGTCTCCAGAGAACCAGCTTATAGCAGATGCCCTCTGAATAGTAACAGCTATAATAATAGTAACAGGAATAGCTAACAGTACCTGGCTTAGGATGTGGTAGGTTCTATTCTAAGTGCTGGACTTGTATTGACAAATCTTTACCACAATCTTTTTTTTTCCCCCCTATGGATCATGGGGCTTGAACTCAGGACTTGGGTGCTGTCCCTGATCCTCTTTGTGCTCAAGGCTCTACTATTTTGAGCCACAGGGCCACTCCTGGTTTTCTGGTAACTGGAGATAAGAATCTCACAAATTTCCCTGCCTGGGCTGGCTTCATACCTTGACCCTCAGATCCCAGCCTCCTAAATAGCTAGGATTACAGGCATGAGCCACCAGCATTGGTTCTTACCACAATCTCATGATATAGATATTGTTTCTATTAGTCTTACTTTACAAGGGAGTGAAGAAACAGACACAGAGAGGTTGAGTGTTGGCCAAAGCCACAAAGCTAGTATATGATAGAACTAGTGCAATGATTTAATTTAGCTAGTTTAGCTCTAGAGCCCATACTTATAATACATATCCCTCACTGAATGTTTCCTATATGAATAAATAAATCAGTACAGTTGTCAAAGATTAGGTTGTTTAAAATAGATGAAAGATAAAGACATATGATAAGCAGACAGACAGATAAATAGATTTAAAACCAGGCAGCAGTGGCTCACACCTATAATCCTAGCTATTCAGGAGGTTGAGATCGAAAGATCACTGTTTCAAGTCAGATGGGGTAGAGAAATTTGTGACATTCTTTTTTTTTTTTTTTTGGTCAGTCATGGGGCTTGAACTCTGGGCCTGGGTGCTGTCCCTGTGCTCTTCAGCTCAAGGCAAGCACTCTTGAGCCACTGCTTGAGCCATAGCACCACTTCCGGTTTTCTAGTGCTTTATTGGAGATAAGAATCTCACGGATATTCCTGCCTGGGCTGGCTTTGAACCGCGATCTTCAGATCTCAGCCTCCTGAGTAGCTAGGATTATAGGCGTGAGCCACCTGCGCCTGGCTTGTGACTTCTTATCTCCAGTTAATTAGCAAGAACCTGGAACTGTAGCTATGGCTCAAGTGGTAAAGTACAAGCCTTGAGAAAGAAAAGCCTAGAGGCAGTGCTCAGGCCTGGAGTTCAAGCCCCAGGACTGACACTGGTGTGTGTGCGTGCACATGTGCACATACATACACACAGCATGTTTAACAGCAATAGCAACCAAGAAAAAAAAAAGCTCAGAAACCCAAATTAGTGAAAAAATAAGTAGTGGGAAGGGTAGGGATGGGGAAAAGAGAATAATAAAAAAAGGATTATTCTGATTAAAATATTATATAATGCCTGTGTGAAATATCATGGTAAAACCTGCATGGTTTCCAATGACTACACACACCAAAGAGTGACGAGAAAGTGAACCAAGCTCGGGGTGACAGCAGGAGGGTGACTAGAGAGGGCAGACAAGGGTAAGTGTGGTCAAGTGCTTTATGAACATGCGTGAAAATAGAATCAGGACACCTTTTCCCATGATCTTAACAAGGGGAGAAGGGAAAGGAAGAGGGGCTGAGGTTGATATGGTGTATGTATGTATAGAAGTGTCACAGTGAAACCCGTATGTACAATGGAATAATATATAATTATTACATGGTTATATACAATATAAACAAGTATATAATATATAATTATATTACATATAATGATATGTTTTAATAATTATATATTATGTAATGAATAATAGTAAATAATAAATCAACAGTGACATGCTACATGCAGTCTGATGCATTTATGGTTGTGTAAGGAAAGCCTGTCAGGGATTTCATTTACATCCATAATCCCTTCAGTGGCTGTCAGAGTGACTTGGGGCTTGAACTCTGGGCCTGAGCCTAACCCTGGGCTTTTGTGCTCAAGGCTATTGCTCTCTGGACCACTGGATCCACAACTAAACTTCTGGCTTTTTTGTGTGGTTAATTGTAGGTAAGGGTTTCACTGGCTTTTCTGCCTGGTCTGGCTTTGAACCTTGATCCTCAGATCTAGCATTACAGGGAGAAATTTCATTGTTTACACTATATGCCAATCAGTTTCACAAAGAGAGAGAGAGAGTGTGTGTGAGTGTGTGTGTGTGTGTGTGTGTGTGTGTGTGTGTGTGTGCACGTGCCAGTACTGGGGCTTGTATCTCACTTGGCTTTTCTGCTCAAGGCTAGTGCTCTACCACTTTAGCCACACCACTACTTCTGGATTTTTGCTTGTTAATTGGTGGTAAGAGCTTCACAGATTTGTTTTCTTGGGCTGGCTTTGAACCGCAACCCTCAGATCTTAACCTCCTGAGTAGCTAGGATTGCAGGTTGAGCCAATGGTGCCCTCTTTACTCTCTTATGTAAACTCAAGGCCATCTCAAGGCTGGGATGTGATTCCTAGTAGACAGCTGTCCCACAGTATTAAGTACCAGAGCCTGGCTAAACCTGAGTTCACCCATAAGGATTTGACTGTCCTTTGGGGGTCAGTCCCTTGACTAATTTCCCCCAGCTCCCCTACCTGGCCACCTGATTGATGACAGGAGCAAAGTAGGTAGGCCCGTAGAGTTGCACAGTGCGCAGGCTCTGGAAATAACTCTCCAGCACACCCTCGATGCCTGCACAGTTGGGGTCCTCATCATTGTTGTTCTGTCAAAGAAAAAGTCCTGCCAAGCTGAGCCCAGGCAGGGTGTGCCCCAGAACACTCTGATCCCGGCTGACTCCTTCCTTTTCCCTCCCACAGTGCCCCCTCGACCCTCTCACAGCTTGCTGCCCTTGGTAGCCCTTGAAAGGTAAACCCATCCATCATGTTGGGTGGAGCCAGACCATACCAGGGGAAACTGGTGAGAGATCCTTCCCTCTGGGGGCAGCTTGGCCCCAAAGCCATAGGCTGGGAAGAGCTTGTCACTGTCATAGTCCTGGATGATCTCCCCCACTGCCTTGAGGGCCATGGCGTAGGCGCTGAGCTGGTAGGGACTCATGTAGTGCAGGGAGGTGGGCTGCAGGGGATTCCCTGTAGGGACACAGGAGCCCCGGCCTTGTGGTCACTTGATCACCCATGTGTCCATTCATCTTCTTATCCTTGTATGTATCCACCCTCCACCTGTGTGTTTCCTCACTGTTGATCCTAACATCCATCTGCTCATTTATCCTTCTGTACACTCACCTGTCCCTCTGTCTGTCCATCCACTTAGCCATTTATCTAAGTAGCTGACCATAAATCCATTTTTCAATCTACCCATCTGTCTGTTTATAGCTACATTCTCTTAAGAATTAAGCCGTCCATCCATCCACCACTCATCCTCCTTTGCTTTCCACCTTTATAATCACATCATTTTATCCAGCCAGCCATCCCTGTCCATTCCATTCATTCCCTTGCTTATCTGTTCTCACACTGGCCCAATTCTCTCTCTTTTTCTGTTGGTCATGGGGCCTGAACTCTGGGCCTGGGCACTGTCCCTGAGCTCTTCAGCTCAAGGCAAGCGCTTTACCACCTGGGCCCAGTTCTCTTGTCCACTGATCCATTCCTCTACCTACTCCATACATCTACTTATCAATCACTGACTCATCTCTCCACTCTGTTCCACTCACCCACTGCGTTTTCACCTCCTGTTCACTTACCCTCTCCTTCTACTCCATTCTCTCCCATAGCCATTCCTCTTTGTGCCAGTTATCTATTCTTTTTGCCTGACTTGATTTATCTATCTCCCCATTGTGTACTTAATAGTTTCCTTCCATCCTGGTGGGGCATTACATAAATGTAGCCTTCTTGAGGTGGTAAACCCTGATTCCCTGACAGGATTTCCTTAGGTCCCTTCTACCCATCCCCCCACCTCTGCTCCCCTATCCATTACTCACCATTAGAAGCTGTGAAGTCAATAGCTACGGTGAAGTTCAGCTGTGTCCTGTTGGGGAAGGAGATGGGTTGAGTAGGGAGGGACCAGTTGCTATGACACCAGTATTTTTCAAACATGAACATGCATCCACACCACCTATCGCTCATGCTAAATTGTAGGTTCTGATCCAGGCTGGCTAGGTGAACTGACATATTTCCCGAGTGACTCTGACACTGTGGGTGCACAGGCCACACTTGGAGCACGAATTAAAGCCGCTCTGTGACAAGTGCATTCTATGTGATTTAACCCTTTGTAGAGCCCTGCAGTAGTCCTTCAAATCTCCATTTCTCATAGGAGAAAAAAGGAGGTTCAGGGAAGCACATGCTGCCTGCCTCCACAGTACCAAGCAAAAATAGCCATTATAGTCTGCTTTGCTTTCCCTTTCTCTTGACCTCTCCTCCTTGTCTGCCTATAACTTTTTTTTTAGTGCTAGGATTGAATCCAGGACCTTAAAGGTATTGAGCACATGCTCCACCACGGAGCTATATATACCCAGCTCCTAGCCATAACTTTTATCTGGGCGCCATTCAGGTTATTGGGACCAGCATTGAAGACCCTGGTCAGACAGCTGTCTTCCCAGGGTGGGACTAGAAGCGATCCCTGCAAAGAGAACGAAGAGCGGTGACATTGTGCACTTTATACAACACCTTTGATAAATAAGAAAGCCTACCCAATCGCTGGTAGATCACACCTGTCATTCTAGCAACTCAGAAAATCTGAGGATTGCAGTTCAAAGCACACACACACACACATACACACACATGGAAAGCCCACTACTGGGCTGTCAGTTCTTGGTCTGTGACTAACCCTCCCTTGATGTAGTCCACAAAAGTGAATTCTGAGTCCACAGAGAAGGAGAGCAGCGTCACCTGTGGGACAGAAGAGGCAGCCCTGCCACTTTGGAAAGGGCAGCAGAAGGGAGACGTGAGGCCCAAGACTCCACCCCTGTGCCAGCCTGTCCTGCCACGTTCAGTTCTGGAAGGGGAAGCTGTCAAATGGATTTAGAAAGTATAGTACATTTGCAAATGCAACTTAAGGAATTTTTGTTGTTGTTGCTGTTTTGCCAGTCCTGAGGCTTGAACTCAGAGCCTGGTCGCTGTCCCTGAGCTCCTTTTGCTCAAGGCTAGCACTCTACCATTGAGCCACAGAGCCACTTCCAACTTTTTCTGTGTATGTGATACTGAGGAATCGAACCCAGGGCTTCATGCATGCTAGGCCAGCACTCTACCACTAAGCCACATTCCCAGCCCCTTAGATTTTTTATTTTAATTCTATAAAAATTTTTCATAGGTGAAAATTAAAGAAAGAGAGAAAGAAAAGAAAAAGAAAAATGTCAACAGTGCCACCTGCTGCCCATCGCTACCACAGCCAAGTGCTCTGTGCCACTGTCTTCCCCTCCCCCCACGTCATGTATGTCAGTGGGGCAGAAAGAGGACCAGGGAGCCCAGAGCTCCGGGGAGCACTCACGGTTCCCGAGTTGACATATTTCTTCTTCTTACATTTCTTCCGAGGATTAAGTACCTGAGTGGAGGAGGACAACAGCGATGGTGGGAAGCTGGAGTCCGAGCATCCTGGACGGGAGGACTGGGTCAACTGGGCAGGGCTGGAGCTCTCACCTCATACACTGTGAACTGATTCTGGGCCTTGCTCAGCTCCCGGTAGCTGGTGGTGAACTCGCCAATGAAATCATGGCTGCAATGAGGCCAGAGGTGGGTGGATAAGCAGCAGTTGCTGCCGGTGTCAGGCCTGAATGCATCGTTTCCATCCCCCACCCCATCCACTTCCTGAGCTCCTAGGGTAGAGCTGGGACCATAAGAGGAAGAAAAGGGAGGAGAGACTGGATCAGCTGTCCCCAGCCCCAGGTATCTATCATCATCCTCTGCTCCCAAGGCATTTTGGGATTCCTTGTGAAGGACTGTGCCGCACTTACAGGGAGGTATCTGGGTTAAGTGCAGGAGAAGGGGATATGTGGGGCAATTCTACCTTCCATCTCGATCCCAGTCATACACGTCGATCTTCACTGTTCTGAAATATACAAGATAAACATAGGCCATTCGAATGTGCATAGTAAATCCCAAAGACATCCCCCCCCCCTCATCTAAACACTGGTCATCTTCCCGTCCATCACCCTGTTCATTTTTCAACCTTCCTCCTTCCGTCTTTTTATTAATCGGTCTGGGCTGGGCCCATCTCCTCCTATTATTGCTATTGCCATCAGATCCATGATTCTTCTACCATGTACTGACTTTGGTATTCCAGATATTTTTCTCAGTACCTCCATAGATTATCTCATTTAATTTAGCAATTTCACTATATAAGAGTAAGTACTATTAGTTATACTTTTGGATGAGGAGGCAGATATGGAAGAAAAAAAGGAGGAAAAAAGAAGAGGAAGAAAGGAGAAAGAGAAGAAAGAAGGAAGGAGGGAAGGAAGCACAGCCAAGGTAATGTGGCTAAGATTGCATAGTTAGTGATTGAGCTGATATTTATTTATTTGTCTATTTATTCATTTATTTGTCAGTGCTGGGGCTTGAACTCTGGGCCTGAGTGCTGTCCCTGAGCCTTTTGTGCTCAAGGCTAGTGCTCTACCTCTTTGAGCCACAGTTCCACTTCTGGTTTTCAGGTGGTTAATTGGAGATAAGAGTCTCACAGACTTTCCTGCCTAGTCTGGCTTCAAACTGGGATCCTCAGATCTCAGCCTCTTGAGAAGCTAGGTTGACAGGTGTGAGCCGCCAGTGCCCAGCTTCTAATGATCCTTTCACACTTCCATTCACATATGTCCAACCATTCTCCAGCTTCCCCGCCCATCTGATCATCCTTCCATGTATCTGCTCATCCATTTGTTCATCTACCCATTCCTTCACTCTAGGGCCCAGGAACCTCCCTTCTTTGCCGCTCTGGTGCCCTCACTCAGCTGTTCTGAGGCAGACCTGTCATAGTCTCCGTTGCACAGTGCCCGCACAGGGATGCTGAAGGGTTGCCACACAGGATTCAGTGTGTTCTTCACAACCTCTGTCTTGTGGCAGATGGTGAACCTGGAAGGGAGCAAGAGATTGGAACCTGCCTGGAGGTAGGACTGAGTTCAGAGATAGAGCCCAACACTCATACAGATTTCCAAGATCCCCATGGCTAAGCATTGGCTGCATACGTAGCCTGCGGAGCACGGGGGCCTGCGACTCACGTGCCATCCTCATTGCTCCTGTAGAACACAAGGAAGGGGTCTGATTTCCCAAAGAAATCCTTCTTGTCAAGCTTGTTTGCACACAGCTGCATGGTGGCAATGTCCTAGGGATGGAGAGGGAGTTTGTGGAAAGCCAGACTTCCCCCAGCCTTTCTTTCTTTCTTTCTTTTTTGGGTCCGGTCGTGGGGCTTGAACTCTGGGCCTGGGCGCTGTCCCTCAGCTCTTCAGCTCAAGGCTAACGCTCTACCACTTGAGCCACAATGCCACTTCTGGCTTTTTTCTTTTTGCTTATGTGGTGCTGAGGAATCGAACCCAGGGCCTCATGCATGCAAGGCAAGCGCTCTACCACTGAGCCACCTTCTTCCCCCAACCTTTCTTTTTTTTTTTTTTCGTCGATCATGGGGCTTGAACTCTGGGCTTGGGTGCTATCCCTCAGCTCTTCAGCTCAAGGTGAGCACTCTACCACTTGAGCTACAGCACCACTTCCGGTTTTCTGGTGGTTTATTGGAGCTAAGAGTCTCACAGACTTTCATGCCTGGGGCTGGCTTTGAACTGCGATCCTCAGATCTGAGCCTCCTGAATAGCTAGGATTACAGGCTTGAGCCACCAGCACCCAGCTCTTCCCCAGCCTTTCTCTGGTCCACTGAAGGGAGTCTGGGTGAGAGAAGGGAGCTCCTGGGTGTAGCATAGTGTGTGGCCCTTACTGACCCGACAGTTGCTAAGCTCCTCTGCAGTCAGCAGTATGGTCCCACATTTCTTGCCTGGTACACCCCTGCACACAGAAAAGGCAGAAAAGAAGGGAAGTAGGCAACAAGGGTTGGGGCAGCCAATCTGGGGTTGGGCGAGCCCCTGGGACCCTTTGCTCTTTATTGACAGTTCCCTATGTGGGTCCCCCTGTACCGGTGGAGAAAGGCCGTGTGTTGACTTGGGAGGGGCCTGCTGTGGAGCTAGGCTAGCCAAGAGGAAATCTCCGAAGAGTAGTGGGACAAAGGCAATTTAGAACTAGTGGACTCTGAATGAATTTTATGATTTTTCAAGCTGTCTGACCCTCAGCAAGTTACTGTTTTTCTCCTCCATGGAATGGGAATGAAGACCACTCGTGAAAGGCTGTGGAGAATCTGAATGAATGCTTAGAAGAAAGAGCAACTATAAGCATTATAGATAGGGACATGTGTATCCTTCGTAGCAGACCCTGTCACCTACACAGTTTCCAGCTCTGCCAGCCCTCGGAGGGCTTCCTGGAGGAAGTGGAATGTCAAAGCCAGGAAGCCAGAGGCATGTGACGTAGTCCTCTGAAGAAGGGAGAGGAATTTCTGTTCTGAGCCAAGGCAAAAGGCTGGTTTGCTAGGTCAGCGCTTCTGTGCTTTCTGAAGGCCATGAACAGTTTATTTGTTTATTTATTTATTTATTTAGGCTAGGAGCCAAAGGTGGTGGTACATGCCTGTAATCTCAGGACTTTGGACATTGAGGTAGGTAGATCAGAAGTTCAAGGCCAACCTGGGCTATATAATGAGCTACTATCTCAACAAAACAAATGCCAATATAAACACAAAAGAGGGACATGTGCTTAAACCATGTACTTAAACAGTGTTTATAAGGATATTTTCACTTTCCCTAAGGACCTTGTTGATAAAAGCCTCCTATATGTCTGGCACTGGTGGCTCATACCTGTAATTCTAGCTACTCAGGAGGCTGAGATCTAAGGATTGAGGCTCAAAGCCAGCCCAAGCAGAAAAGTCCCTGAGACTCTTATCTCCAACTAACCACCAGAAAACCAGAAGTGGTGCTGTGACTCAAAGCGGTAGAGCACTAGCCTTCAGGAAAACATGCTTAGGAACAATGCCGAGGCCCTGAGTTCAAGTCCCATCACCAACAAAAATAGCCAGAAGAGGAGTTGTGGTTCAAGTGGTAGAGCACCGCCTTGAGCCAAAAACTTTGTTGTTGTTGTTGGTTGGTCGTGAGATTTGAACTCTGGCCCTGAGCACTGTCCCTGAGCCATTCAGCTCAAGGCTAGTGCTCTACCACTTGAACAACAGTGCCACTTCTGGTTTTCTGGTGGTATATTGGAGCTAAGAGTCCAACAGACTCCTGCCAGGGCTGGCTTTGGACCTCGATCCACACAACTCAAGCCTCCTGAGTAGCTAAGATTACAGGTGTGAGCCACTGGCGCCCAGCTCAAAAAACTTAAAAAACAAATTCTGATTTCTATGTGGATCCAAAGTGTGACAGAGAGAGAAAGCCAGGTCAGAAGGGTGCTAGGTTCTAGTCCATGGAGCTTACATGCAATGTGGTATGTGATGTGGTGTGGTGTGTGTGTGTGTGTGTGTTTGTGTGTGTGTGTGTGTGTGTGCGCGCGCGCAGTACTCGGCATTGAAGCCAAGGTCTTACACATACTAGGCAAGTGTTGAACTGCTTGAGCTATACCCCCAGATCCTGATATGAATTCTCCCCTCACTTTTTTTTTTTTTTTTTGGCCATGGGGCTTGAACTCAGGGCCTGCGCATTGTCCCTGAGCATTTTTGCTCAAGGCTAGCACTCTACCCCTTTGAACCACAACTCTACTTCCTGTTTTTTTGGTGGTTAATTGGAGATAAGAGTCTCACAGACTTTCCTGCCCTTGCTGGCTTTGAACCTCGGTCCTCAGATCTCAGCCTCCTGAGTAGCTAGGATTTACAGGCATGCACCACCAGTGCCAGACCAGCTTTCCCCAGTTTTAAAGTGAGTACTGAATTATTTCCTTGGCATCTTCAAATCCTGAGTCTCTGAACCTTAATAAGAGAGAATAGGATGCAAATAGGAACAGGGGCTATTCAGCTGTATAGTAAACTAACCAATCGCTGATCCATGGCCAGATTATTTATGGTTCTTTCGCTCCCTCTTGTTCTCCTCCACACCCCCATGAACTGCAGTCAGCGATACAAGAACTACATCCTTGCATCCTGCCTCTGCTCCCAGGCCCTCCTTCACTATGGTGTGGGGAGAACCTCAGCCCTAGCTAGATCCAACTTTCCACCTCACCTCTATGGCCCACATGCTGCTGAACATAGCCAGAGAAAACACGCAATCATGGGAACTGGCCTTGCTTTCAAACGCATGGCAATAAACCTCTGAAGCTCCTGCCTGCTGCCTGGTAACCACCCTGCTGCTCGTCCCACGGCCTCTCCCTCTCCAGATGTGCTACATGGCAATTTCACCCCCCTCCCCCCTCAGTCAGCCAGTGACCTTGTTTCCTTCTCCCTGACACACTGCAGCAACCAGAAGGGAAAGTCCACCCACCACCACCCTTACGTCTGTGCCTTCCCATGGCTGCTATAAAAGAAGTGCCCATGTGCCTCTCTACCCCTCTGCTGGGTACCACATTCCACACTGGCTTGCCTGCGCAAGGACATCACACCAGCAACAGTCCTGTCTCTCTTAAGTATTTCATCAGGTTTTCAGTTTCGACTCACCAGCATGTAAATGTGCTATATTTTTTCTCCTAAAAAAAATTACAAGGGCTGGGAAGGAGGCTCAGTAGCTTGTATAGCATGCATGAAGCCCTGGGTTCCATTCCTCATTGCCACATACACAGAAAAAGCTGGAAATGGTGCTCTGGCTCAAGTTGTAGAGTGCTAGCCTTGAGCAAAAAGAAGCTCAGGGACAGTGCTCAGGCCCTGAATTCAAGCCCCAGGACTGGCAAAAGTGAAAAAAAAATAGCAAACTGGAAGCCCATGGCTCATACCTAGCTACTCTGGAAACTGAGATCTGATGATGATTGAGGTGTTAAGCCAGCCTAGGCAGAAAAATCCAAGAGACTCCATCTCTAACTAATTAGCAAAATGCCAGACTGGGTGTTCAAGTGGTAAAGCACCAGCAAAAAAGCTGGGAGGTTATTTATGTATCTATCTATCACCTATGTGTTGCTGTCTTGAGATTGAACCCACAGCCTTGCACATGGTAAACGTGTGCTCTAGCACTGAGCTACATCTCTATGACTTCCTTTTGAGACGGTGTCTTACTCTATAGCCTGGGCTGGCTCAACCTTACCATCACTCTTGTCCCTGCAATGTTGCAGTGTGGCAATATGGTCGTTTTTGTGAGTGGGTGATCTTTTGTACAGTAATTGCTATCATGACTGATAGGAAAAATATCTTCAGCTTTGCAAGAAGTTAAATGTAAAACTCCCACACTTGTTCAGCAGTATGTGTTTGTTAGAAAATAACAACAAAAAAGCACTAATAATAGCTGTTTCCTTTAAGAAGATAACAAGTTTCTTGGCCTCAGAAAAACACCTTAGCATCTACATTTCATGTATCTTATTGTTTATTTGATAGGTCCCTTTGATATCTGACAGAACATAAGAAATTCAACATGTCAGACTGAACTACTGAGTCCTTCCAACTGACTCTTCCATTGGTGTGTGTGTGTGTGTGTGTGTGTGTGTGTGTTTGGTGTGTGTGTACACGCCAATATTGAAGTTTGCCTGGGGTGTTATCCCTGAGTTTTTTTGTTTTTGTTTTATTTTGTCTTGTTTGCTTAAAGCTGGTGCTCTACCACTTGGCCCACAATTCCACTTTTGGTGGTTATTTAGGGATAACAGTCTCATGCCAGAGCTGGTTTTGAACTAGGATGCTCAAATCTCAGCCTCCTGAAGTAGCTAGGATTTCAGGATTGAGCCTGTAAGACCATTTGGACTGGTGGCACAATTCTCTCTTTCCTGTTGCTCAGGCCAAAGGCCTTGACCTCTTCAGCAACTGCTCTATTTGTCTCCCACTCATTCACTCTATCAGGAATCTGTCAGCTCCTCCTTCAAAATATATCCAGAAACTGACCACTTCTTCCCTCTTTCACAGCTAGCTAGCTGTACAGTGGCAGTGGATAATAACCTTTTTTTGTAGACTCAGAATTGAGCTCAGAGCCTTCTGATTGCTAGGCAAGTGCTTTATCATTCGAGCCACCCCCTCTAGTCCTTTGGCTTTTGTTTTCAGATAGGGTCAGATCTGTTGTAGATCAAGATGCTTCTACCTCCACCTCCTAGATAGCTGACCATAGGCATACTCCATCACACTGGCTGGTTTGGGATAAGGTCTCAATAACTTTTGCCAGGATTGTCTAGGAACCTCAATGCTCCTGTCTCCTGTCTCAGCCTTCCAAGTAGTTGGGATTACAGACAAGCACCAACATTCCAGATTATATTAACCTTCTAATTTCTCGCTGCTTTTACCTTGTTCTCTCCCCCAGCAGTCAGTATGGTCACGCTTCTGCTCAGACCCCTGCTATGACCCCCAGCAGAGTTAAAGCTCAAGTCCTAGAGGCTATAAGGCCCTAACTGGTCATTCTCCAACCTCACCCTCCTGCCTTCACCCCTCCAGCCACACTTGTCTCCCTACCAAATGAGCCAGACTTTGCACTGTCATTGTCCTGTGCCTGAGGCTTGTTCCTCCACCCTGGGTAAAGCCAGCCTCTGAGGGCTTCTTGACCATCCTGTCAAGTATTGCATGAGCTCCTGGAGTGTGTGGGGGGGGGGGAGGAGAGGGGGACTCCACCCTTGAACCTGGGCTGACATTGAATATGTGCTCAGTACAGGTGGTAGAATAGGTGAATCCCTAGTGCCTGGAACAGGTGTCTAGAACTGGTTAATATGTGGTTGTGAGGAATGTAATGGTGATGCCAGAGGATTTGGTTTAGTGCCTCAAAGCTTCCAGAGTGACCTGGAAGGTTCCTTGAGAGTTAAGGAAGAGTGAAGAGAGAAGGGGACCTGCCAAACCTGAGGTGGCTTTGAGCAGAACCTAGAGATCTTTCTCCAGGGGTGCTGGGCCATGGGGAAGTCTCCTGATCAGTGCCAGTCCCAGCCACCACTGACCCTGGACAGCACCATCTTTGGGAAGGAAAGTCTGGGAGGGGTTCCCGTCCCTCCCCGCATCCTTTCCCTTTCAGCTCACGTGAGGGGTCGCTCTACACGGCTGCCCTGGCCTCCGATCACCTCTCCTAGGGCTAGGAACGCCTGTCCCAGGAAATCCTGCTCCAGGACACAGTCAGTGAGGTCTGGGGCAGGGATAGAGGAAGGCCCAGCCCAACCCTCCCTGGCCCTGCAGCCCCTGGCTGTAGCTGGGGTAATTCTGAGACTCAGAACACTGCCAGCGCCACTGCCCTGTCCACAGGCCAGCTCTGCTTCTTGGTCTCACCATCCTGTCCCACGCCCACATCGGCCCCCTTCATTCAGCCTCACCTTCTGCAGGTCCAGCGGAGGCCGCCGAGAAGGAAGAGAAGCAGTGAGAAAGGGGTGCAAGCAGGAGAAGCGGGCAGGAGCAGGCTGGCGCTGGGGGCTGGAGAGGGGGCGGGGTGGGAGGAGCTCTGGGGAGGTTGTGGGGTTCACCTGAGCGCCTTCGTGGGCCAGAAGGGGCCCGCTTGCTTACCGGTTTGGAGATGTTGGTTTTGGAATCCACATTGTACCTGGGGAGAGAGTGGAACCAGCGTGGGGTGGGACTGGGTGGGAGAGGGGCGGGGAAGGGGCCAGGCTCTGCGTCTGTGGGGAGGGGCAGCCTTGGACTTCCGAGGGGAAGTTAAGGTGAGCACCTGCTGGGGACCCAGACGGGGCGTGCTGGACGCTATCCCGGAGCGAGGCTCACCTGGGCGTGGGGCGGGGCTAGGCCTAAGTGAGCTGGGCTTGGGGGCGGGGCCACGGGAACCCGGGGCCGATCCAGGTCGGGGGCGGGGCCAAGCCTGACTTCTGGGCGGGGCCTCACACATCGAAGCGCAGGTTCTGCTTCTCCTCAAAGAAATAGTCCAGGACGAATTTGCGCACGAAGTCTGGGTTGAGCGTGTTGTCAATCACCTCGGTCCGTCCGAACTGGGGGTGGGGGGTGTGAAGAGTCGGCCCGGGGCGTGCGGCGGGCCCGGACAGGGCAGGGGGTCTGGCACTCACCTCCCGCCACTCCTGGCTGGCCCGGCTCTGAGTGTAAAGCACCACCACTGCGGCGGGAGCGGGGG
>NW_012267228.1:3574157-3574862 GCF_000151885.1 Dipodomys ordii
CCCGGCCCCCGCGGCCGCTTACTGGGGTCAGACTTGGAGAAGGTGTCCAGGTCTAGCAGGCTCCTAGGGGGAAAGCGACGCCGAGCAGGGTCGTCCTGGGGACTTGGGGCTCCGATCGCGCCCCCTCCCCCTCCCCGTGTGTGGGGTGTCCCGCAGTGCCGGCACCCCGGACAGCGCCGGAAACCTCCGCCCGGACCCGGGCC
Source organism: Dipodomys ordii (assembly GCF_000151885.1). Classification (NCBI taxonomy): domain Eukaryota; kingdom Metazoa; phylum Chordata; class Mammalia; order Rodentia; family Heteromyidae; genus Dipodomys; species Dipodomys ordii. The sequence continues at coordinate 3,574,361 of NW_012267228.1, forward strand.
GCCTCCACCCCTCTGCCGTCCCGATGCCCGTGTACCCCCCCCCGGGCCCCGCAGGGGGGCTCGCTCCAAACTTCGTCGTCCTGGGACCCAGCTCAGCCCCCCCATCCCCGGCCCCGCGACCCGCCCCTGGGGCCGCAGACCCGCCCTGGAGCCCTTCTTACGGGGCGGGGCTGCCCCTGGAGACCCCCCCATCCCGCCGGCCCCCCCTTGGGTCTAGTTCCCCCTCTGACCGCAGACCCCCCCAGCGCGGCCCGGTCCCCCCTCGGGTCTAGTTCCTCCCCTGTCCGCAGACGCCCCCCAGCGCAGCCCGGGACCCCCTTGGGTCTAGTTCCCTCCCCCGTCCGCAGACCCCCCCAGCGCGGCCCGGTCCCCCCTCGGGTCTAGTTCCCTCCCCCGTCTGCAGACCCCCCCAGCGCGGCCCGGTCCCCCCTCGGGTCTAGTTCCCTCCCCCGTCTGCAGACCCCCCCAGCGCGGCCCGGTCCCCCCTCAGGTCTAGTTCCTC
>NW_012267228.1:3575195-3602054 GCF_000151885.1 Dipodomys ordii
TGGCGGCTTCCTCCGCTCGCGCCCCGACTGTGGCTGAGGCTGTGTGGCCGGCGGCGGCTCCAGATGGCAGTACGGCCCCGCCCGGCCCCACGGGCGGCCCCCGCCCCACGGGAGCGGGCGGGAGCCAGCGGGGAAACCCTACCCGGACCGGACCGGACCCTGACTCTGACCTGCACCGGGAGCAGGGCTTCGGTCAGGGCAGGAATGCACGCCTCGGAACTAGCCCTGGTGCTGAAATACCCGGCGGAGGTCGGGGCCGGAGCCTCTAGAGCCTGGAAGCCTATCAGTCTCTTCCCATTTCTGGTTTACCTGGGTCTCCAAAAAGGAGTTACATTTGTTCTTAGTCCCAGCAACAACTGTGTGACCTTGGGCAAGTTTCTCAGTATCCCTGGGCAATGACAGCCCCTACTTGGGAGATTTGTAAGATCTCCAGCAATCTAAGAACAGGAAAATAAATCCATGGTAGCTGTTGAAGAACCTGCTCAGGCTTTTGAAGACTTTTTGTGCTTACCAGGATGGGGGCTTGAACTCGGGACCCTGATCCTCAGTCTTTTCCGCTTAAGGCTGACTGCTCTACCACTTGAGCCACATCTCTCTTTCTGGCTTTTTGAGTTAGCTGGAGATGTCTGAGTTATTCCTCTGCCCTGGCTGGCTTCAGCTCTCAACCTTCTGAGAGTAGGATTACAGGTATGAGCCACCAGGGCTCAGCCTCCTCTGAAGCCTTTTGACATCCACTATGCAGTGTGCTCACACTGCAGTACGAAAGGCTTCTGGCCCTTTCCTCCACATGTGCACCAACTACTGCTTCCCAAATCCAGATGCCAGGCCCTCCACCACAGGGAGAGCAGGGGCTGCAGGCTCCTACATGAGGTCCATGCTGCCTCAGACATTGTTAGAGATGAAGTTTCTTAATCTGAGCAAATGAGGATCCCAGGTGGCCCTGGAATCACAGCCATAGGTGATGAGGGCCCACTGAGCTTGGGGACCCTTCTCCCACTTTGGCTTCAGGCATCCGTGGCCACCTTCAAAGCTCAAGTGTTGAAGGACAAAGCTGACTCTAATGACTTTCCTATTCCAGGTCTCCCCTACCCCCATAAAAAAAACCAAAACCAAATTACCACTCATACAACACAAAGACATAGTTCCAAATGGCTACAAAGAGTAACCAAATGAGAAAGCAGAGGAATGGCTGTTCCAAAAAACCTTGACTTTATTTTGTGATTGGTGTCAAGTCACCTCATTCTCAGTGCAGATAACCCCTCCTTCCCAGGAAATAAGAATCGAGATTGGGCTCCTTTATGATGTCAGGGCCGCTACAGGACCCCAGGGAAATCCAACACAGTTCTGAGTTGATGGACTTCTGCAGAGTGGGGTAGGTAAGAGGCAGTGATAAGGGGCAGCGGTTACCAGTCAGGAGGCTGGGGGTTAGAAAACCCTGTCCTTGGCCCTGCTCAGCTTTGGGGCTGCCATGTGCATGGTGAACGGGGATGTGAGACTCGCCCCGGAACTCCAAGTAACCCTTGGCCAGGCATGGCTTTGATTCCACTAAGGCTCAGCTGAGAGAGGAGCAGGAAACTTTGGGCTGGCTGCTTCACAAAGTGGTGGTGCTGGTGCCCCGGAGCCCAACACCGCGGACAAACTGTTCCAGCAGACCCCCAATGGCACCAGAGGGACTGGGTGCTGCTGCCCGGAGCCCCACGGTGCGGCTGTAGGCAGCCAGGAAGGCTGAGCGCACCTCCTGCAGCCGCGCCTCACGATCACTCAGGGCTGCAAGCCTATGGGAAAGGGGGAAGAGAATGAATGCTTCACACCAGGTAGGCTCCAACGCCCCCCCTCACAGCACAGAATCTAGCCAGCATCTATCCTCTGGTCAGACAGTTTCCATATTTGGCCCTGGGCTCCTCTTTCCACCTAAGAGCAATAACTTTTTTTGTCTTTCCTGAGGCTTTAACTCAGGTCCTGGGCATTGTCCCTGAGCTTTTTGCTCAAGGATAGTGCCACTCCCAGTTTTTTTTTTCCTTTTTTCATGCGGCCTGAACTCTGGGCCTGGGCGCTGTCCCTCAGCTCTTCAGCTGTAGACTAGCGCTCTACCACTTGAGCCTCAGCCCCACTTGCAGCTTTTTCTGCTTATGTGGTGCTGAGGAATCGAACCCAGGGCCTCATGCATGCAAGGCAAACACTCTACCACTGAGCCACCTTCCCAGGCCCCCACTCCCAGTTTTTTGGTGGCTAATTGGAAAGAAGAGTGTCACAGACTTTTCTGCTCAGGCTGGCTTTAGACCACAATCCTCAGATCTCAGCCTCCAAAGTAGTTAGGATTACAGGCTTGAGCCACCAGTGCGCAGCATTTTTTTTTTTGGTGCCAGTCCTGGGGCTTGAACTCAGTGCTTGGGCATTGTCCCTGAGTTTATTTTGCTTAAGGCTAGGGCTCTTCTACTTGAGTCACAGCTCTACTCCCCCCCCCCCCGTGTTGAACCTTGATCCTCCTCGCAGCTTCCCGAGTAGCTAGGACTAGAGGCATGAGCCTCTGGTACCCAGAACAGTAACTTTAAGGGAGCACTGACCTGAACTTTCTGTTGTGAAAATGTCTATCCCTATGGTGGTGGGGGAGGAGAGGAGGAGAGAAGCAACTGTTGTTCGTTTTCATACTTTAGGAAGAACAAGCTAAGGTAAGCCCTCCACCCCCATACCTTCCAGTAAGGAAACCCCCCCATCGGGCAGCAGGCCTCAGCCACTAGAAGCCTCAGCCTTCTTGAAGCTGGGACCTGATACTACTTGGGAGGAAGCTCTGGCCCTGCAGAGACCAGGTCTCTTGGTGGAAACCACCAGGCTTAGCTTAGCTACACCTGTCCCTGACTGCTGGTAGATGAAGACAATTGTTTTTCCAGGTGACATGTGCTGATACTTTCTCCTTCCCTGGCCTTTCTGGACATTGACAGAAGTTTCTCTTCTCTCTTTATCTGGCATTACAGCCTCCATATGAGGCTGGCTAATATCAAGTCTTTGATTAAAAAAAAAAAAAGGCTGGAAGCTGGGCCATGCTTATAATCCTAGCTACTCAAGAGGCTGAGCTCTGAGGATCAAGGTTCAAAGCCATCCACCAGAAAACAAGAAATGGCATTTGAGCCAAAAAGCTAAGGAATGTTGCCTAGGCCTTGAGTTCAGGCCCCAAGACTGGAATGAAATAAAAATATATATTTTTTAATTAAATAAGGCCCAAGTTGCCAGCTCCACCCACTGTGGACAGGTCGGGTCTTGCATACTGTCCCTCCACAGTCTCTACTGGAGAGTCCTCCCAGGGCTGTGGGATGCACCCCTAATTCTCATCTACCTTGGCACTGGGACTATTCCTTCCTACCCGCTAAACTATCTCTGGGAATCTGTCAGACACAGCCACATTCCCAAGCCCAGGGTTTAGGGGAACAGATGGAGGTCTGAGGACTGGGCCGGGAAGCAGAGAGACGCTGCAGGCTTGGGTGAAGTCAAACAGCTCCTGCAACAGCACCAAAAATGAGCTTGTGTGGGATTCCTTTGACATGGGAGCGCAACCCTGTGTGTTTGGGGAAAGACACATGGCCCCAGAACTTTACTTTCTATTCTGTTTCACATGGTCTGGACACCAGGAGTGTGTCCCTTAGCTTCCAGCCTAAGTGAAGAAATGGAACATCTACAGGTCTACACTTGCTCCTCCTGCCCGCCCCTGCCTGCCCCTGGGCTGGAAGCAGAAGAACAGAGGCCAACCTATTCAGAGATAGAAAACTGGAGCCCAGGCAGCAGGCAACAGACCTACCGGAGTGCCATTCCCTGTCCAGAGCTGGGCTAAGAGACTTGGAGAAGTCAAGGCTGAGACCATGACTGAGACAGCGGCTGGGCAGAGCAGCTAGGATTGAGACGTTTCCCTGAGACTAAGCTTCACCAAGAACTGACAGGACTCCAACCCACCACCTGGAGGCTTGAGATCACACAGCTGTTCTTGGCCAACTTTCCAGACCTAGATGGTTGCCTTGGGGCTCAGAAGTACAATCTGAGGCCCAATTTGCAGGGCCTGAACTGGGTGACCTGAGGCAGGCCCTGCCCACTGTGGTGCTTCAAACCAGGGGAGGGGGAAGGGTGGTCACTGTCTGTGTTGCTGTCATAGATGGCTCTCAGGACATTCTGGCTGAACAGGAAGTTCCTAATGAGAAGTCCAAGTCTTCTCCCCCCCCCCCCTAAAAATCCACGCTATCTTGCTTCAGATGTAGTGCCTGGCTGCAAGGAGGGTGGTCCAGGCACAGGAGGCTCAAAGACACTTTGGTGACTTCCCAGCCACAAGGTCTGGACCTGTGAACACCATCCTTGATCTCAAGGTCTGGCTGCCCCTGCCTGCCTTCAGCCGGAACCAGAGCCCCTCCTGTGCAACTACAAGGCACCCTGCTTCCTGCCAGCCAGCAGGTGTAGGTATGAGTTGGATTCTGGTGGTAGGGGTTGGGTCTCTCCAGCATTTGAAGCTATCTAGCCCTCGGTGTGGAGGTGAGAGAAAAGCTCATTTCTGGGTGCATCTGGGAGCAAGCCCTGTTTCCTGTCACTGGAGGGAGCCCTGCCTGACATCTGTATAGCAGCACACAAGCAGGGGGCAGGGTCAGTGGCTCACATCATTTCTAAGTCCTCTAAGATTTGGCAGTCCAGTTGTGGAGCCTCAGAGGAAGGATTTTGCAATCATGCAATCTAGAATTGTTACCTGATTCTCTCTGCTGCTCAAAGGCAAAAGTGGCACACAAGGTAAGTGTGTGAGGGTGCAAGAAAGTGACCGTTGGCTCTGCTCAGAAGTACAGACCAGGACTGAGCACCACTCTGGCCACGGCCTCCAACATACACACCCACCTTCCTACCTCACTGTTCTGCTTTCAAAGGATTCTCATGTCAGGCAAAGCCTGTACAGAAATAGAATCTTCTATAGTTACAGTCCAGCCAGCTTTCCCTCAGGGCATACCTGACATACTGTGGATGGTTTTGGAGGCTGGGAAGAGTCAACATGAACCCTAATGCACTTCCTCAGCAGCCCACAGCCTCCCTGGCGCCATGGCAAGTCCAGCAAGCTGCAAGCAGGGATCCCAAGCGGTTCCCTGGGGATGGCCTCTGTCGTGTTCCTGACCAGTCCGGCCTGCTCACTGGCTTGTGACAGGAGCAGGGGAGCATCCTGCCTCCTCAAGCAAGACACTTACAGACAACTGTTAGGGAGCTCATCCGGGAAGCTGAAAGGGAGAGAGGAGTCTGTGTGCAGGACAGCCCGTTCCTGAATACTGCCACAGCCCGTTACCATCTGCCAGCTGCCAAAGTCTGTGGAGAGAGAGGATCCGGGCAGGGGATGGTCCACTGATCTGGGGCAGAGAAGAGAGAGAGGGGAGATGATGCATAGTCAGTTATGTGCCTGACAGGGAGGCCTTGGGGGGATACAGTGGCCCTGGGCCATGTCTGCAAGTCAAAAGCCAACCACTTCCTTCACAAGTGCCAACAAAGCTGGGTTAGTAGAGCCTGAGAAAGAAGAGACTGTAAGGTCCACCTGGCTACGAGGACAGTGCTCTGTACAGCAGATTATAGAAGCAAAAGAACCAAAGCAAAGCAGGGAGGAAGAGGTGAGTCAGATCCAAAGCCAGAGCAAGACGTGCTCGTCCTGGTGGTTGATGTAGCAAGCAAAACCTCAACAGCACCAAGGAGGGAGCAAGGCAGGAGGCTGGGCCTGGGCCCCCCATTCTTTCTGACACGCAGATGTGCAGAGTGGGAAGGGCAGAATGTAGGACCGCTGAGCTCTGATCTGAGGGGAGAGAGGACAGGCCCCTCGGGAACTGTGAAGGGTGGTGACCTAGATTGAAGAGTAAGTGGATGGCAGCCCTGAGGTCCCCTTTCCTTTGCAGTGCCTTCCAGGACCCAGAGTTTGTACTCAGAAGTGTCACTCAGCAAACTCATGGGCTATGCCCAGAGGGAAAGGATGAATCAGGCAGGCAGCGAGACAGCTTCCTCGAGCCTTTTTCTGATGGAGATCTGGGGGAGGAAAGAGGTGCTGGGAATCTACGGCTGCCACCTCCTCCCTCCTCACAGCCAACCCCTCTCCTGTGTCCTGGCAGCAGCCTGGCTTAGTGGAGGTCAGGAGAGGACAGGGAGGAACCAAGCAAAGGGCTTCCATCACCTACTGCAGGTCCCCGGAGTGCACTGTCTGATGTGTGACCCTTTATTCTTTACTTCTCAACATTGGAAGGGGCCCAAGCTGGGCCAGAAACAGCACAAATTGCCAATGGGGCCTGGGAAACAGAGCAAAACACTCACTGACCCTGGCCTACCCAGCTGGCTGGCAAGGAGACCTCCTATGGTAGCCCCCACCAGCCATGCAGTTCTGGTGATCCTTAACCATCCTGCTGCAGATGGAGAAGTAGCAGCCTAGATGAGTTATGACACTTGCTTGAGGCCCAACAGCCAATGAGCGGGAGAGATTGGTAAACCCAAGTCTGATTGCAGATTTGTCCTGAAACAAACCACCTTGAGACAACGGAGAACAGATGGATTTTTACGTTAAAGCTGTGCTGAACTGGAACCCCTGTGACATATAGACTCGCCACATTCATCACTGTCCTACGCTCTACAAGGTCTGTGATGGAACCATTAGGGTTGAGAACAGGACATGGTCTGCTACCTGACAGAAACCTCTAGGGTCTGACAGAGCAGGGCTTCCTTGTTTCTAGATGGAGAAACTTGGCTGGGCTCAGGCAGTCTGTAAATCAAAGAGACAGCTTCCCAGGAGAAGCCTGCCCTGGGCTTCTTCCAGGCCACACTGGGCTCTGAGCCAGCCCAACCCCCCTAGAGGCAGAAACTGGCTCCTCAGTCTCTCCTGTGGTTCGCACTATAGAGAACAGGAAACAGTCTCTAATGACCAGTGCTGAGGGATTGAAAGTCGGGAAGGTGAAAGCAAGAAACATGGTGACGCTCCCTCCAACCAAGGAAGTAATGTAGATGGAATACGGAGCCTCACAGTTGCAGGCATGTATAGCATCACTTGAGCTACACATTCTCCAACCCTTTTGTTTTTGAGAGAGCCTTGCTAAATTTGCCCAGGCTGGCCTCAACCTTAAAATTCTCCTGCTGCCACTGTCTGAGTTGCTGGGATTACAGACATGTGCCACCACACTTGGCTTGGGAACTTTTTTTTTCAGTCCTGGGGCTGAACTCTGGGCCTGGGCGCTGTCCCTCAGCTTTTCAGCTCAAGGCTAGCACGTGAGCCACAGCACCACTTCTGGCTTTTTCTGTGCTGCTGAGGAATCAAACCCAGAGCCTCATGCATGCGAGGCAAGCACTCTACTACTGAGCCACCTTCCCAGCCCTTGGGAAATTTCTTATGTCCCTAACCATACCTGACTCTTAAGGCAATCCAAGGATAACCCTGCCTTTAGCAAAGCCACAGACAACAGAGAGTTCCACAGACAACAGAGAGAGTTCTAGCCTAGCTACCTTCAAGGATTCCTGGTCACCTATGTTCAAACTTCCCTTTGCTTCCCCACGGTCCAAGCAAGAAGCACATCCAAGGCAGCAGAGGGTGGCCGTTAGGTTAAGCAGTACAGGAGGCAGTAGAAGGTATGTGATCCTACAGGCCAGAAACAGCTCTCAGTAGGCAGCCATCTTGGATGGCCCTTGACATTTTTCAAGGATAAACACAAGTTTCAAATGAATCTTCCTGTTGGAGGTTTTGTCAATGAACAGGTAGCAAGTGACCAGTTCCCACATTTGAGAATAAGAAGCATGCTTTAATAAGCAGGGTTTCAGAAATAGTGGACTGGATTAGCGGGTTCAAGGGCCACCTAGAGACACAGGAAAGAGGGACCTACATCTACACTGGTGTTTTAAGCCAGTTCTACAGCTTGAACTCAGGGCCTGGGTACTATTCTTGAGATGTTTTTGCTCAAGGCCAGTGTTCTACTACTTGAGCCACAGCACTCACTACTTTTGGCTTTTTGGTGGTTAATTGGATGTAAGAGCCTCATAGACTTTCCTGTCCAAGCTGGCTTCAAACTGAGATCTTCAGATCTCAGCCTCCTAAGTAGCTACGATTACAGGCATGTGTGACTCCTGGCTGTGACATGTTCAGCCACGTATACAGGTTCACCTGAGTTGCTTAGTAAGATCACAGAGGCTTTCTGCCGGTGCTCCTACAATGTGCTCTGCCCTCCACTGCTCTACCACTCTGGACTAGTAGGAATATGACCAAATTACCCTCAAACTACAATACCAACAAAGCTACAGAGGTCATTTGCCCACATCTTGGGGCCTGGAACCTCTGTGCAGGAGGGTAGATTCTCAGCGACATTGCACTCCTTGAGGACACAGCCCAGGCCCTGCTCAGAGGCCTAAAATTCTCACTCTTCCTGCTCCTGCCAGGTGCCTTAAGGACAGACTCAGAGCCCAGGTCTTCTAGACAGTCCTTTCTGGATACAAGCAGAGCGGCTTGAACACAGGCAAGAATAGATGGCTCTGGGTGGGATGCTAGATCTGGCCTTTTACCAGGTGCCAGTGCCCTCAAGTGTCCCATAGGCCTGCAGAGAAAGGTCCTTGAATCACAGCTCTAGCTTACAAACCTATGTGCTAGGTACTTCATTATTACATTTTAATCCAAACCCAGAATCAATGTTCTCACTTGGAAAAATTGGGATGAAAGGAAGCTAAGCTCAGGTTAGTGATTTTTTTTTTTTTCTAAGTCACAGTGAGGAAGGGCAAAACTGAGTGAAATGAAGTCTGGTCAAAGCCCATCCTAGCTAATGTACAAAGCTTTTCCTTTTTAACAAGAGGTGAAGACAATAAGGGCTGGTTCGTAGATGGACATATATATTCTCCAACCAAAGTAGAGCATGAAGCTTTCTAACAGGGATCTCTAGGCTTGAGAAAGGAAGCGAGATGTTGTCTCAGAAGCTGCCAACAGCAGTTTGGCCACAATGAAGGAAGTTGGCCAGGTGATCAACCTGGCACGTGGAAGGAGGTAGGAGACAAAGACCACAGAGAAATGGAGTTGGAAGCTGGATCAGGCGATGCCTCAAGGCTGCATTTCCACTGGACTCTTCCATATCTTTCTCTTAAACAATGTTGAACTAGTTTTGGATGCGTTTTCTGGTACTTTCATTTGAAAGTATCTCAACCAACCAGTCTGCAGTAGAATTGAAAATACAAAGCTAAAATGGGACTCTGCAGTTGTCTCTCTTAGGTCTCTGATTACACAGACCAGAAAGTGGAGACAAAATTCATCAAGTAACATGTACAAAGTCATGAAAGGAATTAGTACTGAGTGAAATTAGGGTTTTAGGGGGTCTGTATGTCACCAAATCTAAACTAATCCTTCCAGAACCAATCGGCCCACCCAAGGATGCTTCTCAAAGATGGCCCATACAAGTCCTGAGTGAACAGCACTAGGACTGAGCGTGCACATCATCCTCTGAGGACTTCTGTCCTCCTACAGCAGTTCTTTTTTGGCTTCAAGCTTCCTATGTTGCCAGCTGCTTCTCAACAAGCCTGGAGCCGGGGCCCCAGAAGGAACAATCAGATATGGGATAGGAACTGTGTGTTGCAGAGAGGAGTCTGGCTTCTCTGCCTCATAAAGACTGTCTGGGGGCCAGGCACTGGTGGCTCAAGCTGGTACTAATCCTAGCTACTCAGAAGGCTGAGATCTGAGGAATCTTGGTTCAAAGCCAGCTGGGGTAGCAAAGTCCATGAGACTCTCACCCCCAATTAAACACAAAAAGTCAGCAGTGGAGCTCAAGTGGCAGAGCACTGGCCTTGAGCAGAAAAGCTCAGCGACAGTGCCCAGGCCTAGAGATCAAGTTCCAGGAATGAGGGGGTGGGAGGGGGGGAGATGAGGGGAGGGGGAAAGACAGCCTGGGACAGAACTCCCTGCTTTTAATGAGGCAGTTAGCAAGTGGCAGTGGCTGGGTGAGCAGCTAACTGAGCAGAGGAAGTTGGTTCCTGTATTGCTACTTAGCTATTCAACCGGGCTGCTGGTCAGCCTCAGACAAGTTCATCTGCTCTGCAGGCAGCCTGGCTTCAAACTGAGCTCAGTGGTGGCAGCATCCTCCTTGGGTACGGATGATGCTGTGCAAGCAATCCCGTTTCCCCTAGAAGATGTCTGACTCCAGAGCAGAGACCAAGGCCATGCTGAGCTGGGGCAGAGTGACTTCCTAGTCAGAGCTGGGGGAGCTGCTCTGGGTTCAGAGCACTCGCCAGCCCTGTAGATGATGTTTTAGCAGTGTGAAAGGTATTAAAAAGCCACCTGTCCTTCTTGTGGGACTCTAAAGAACTTCCCTCCCAACCTGGCAACACCTCACAGGGTCTGCACAAGGGAGTCCAGCTTCAAGAGAGGCTGGGGCCTGTGGAGCATATAAAACCCAGAACACAAAGGCTGGGAGGAACGTATGGCTGGCCCAGGTAGCTTTCCCAAGGGATTGATTTCTGTACAGTTCTTCCTGCCACATTAAAGACCTGATTGGCTACTGTTACCTAACAGGCAGAGCTGCTAATGGCTGGATCCCTCAGGAACTTTAAGATAAAAGAGACTAAATTAATTTGAATGTTAATAGAAATACATAATTAGACTGCTCCAAATCAGAATAATCTAATCTTTCAAAACCTCTGGCAAACAAATCACATTCAGTAGAAGCTGGCTGGCCAGACTCTAGGCGGGCACTCCTACAATAGAGCAGAAGCACCAAACACCTCACATCAAGGCCCCATGCCTTATCTTCAAGGTGCCTATTTAGGTCCTGCTATGCCAGACTCTGCCTAGCCCTAGGTGCAGGGCTTTGAGCTTAGATGGAGCCCCTAACTCTCCAGTCACACAAGGAGGTGCCTTGGTGTTCATACTGGATCAACAACAAGTTATCCACCACAGAAACACCACTCATGAGAGGACTTCCCAGGACTGAGAAGTGGAATCCGAGGCAAGAAGGGGAGGACACACGGGGGGGGGGGGATGGGAATGGGTGCCAGTGCAGGTCAGCGTGGGCGCTCCCAGCTGTTGGCACAATTAGACGGGCAGGGCTCAGAAGATAAGAGACTCTTCTTTTCCTCCCTCTGTCCAGCAACATTGCACAGAAGAAAAGGAGGCAGGAACTCTGAGCGACTGTGTCCCACAGTACCACTGAAGCCCCTGAGCAAGCCTGAGGACAGCCAGGTATGCAGATTAGGGAGCATGGCAGGTGATAGTGGGCATAGGCATGTGGGCTTGTCTGCCTGGCACTGTCTCTGGTCAGCTGCACTTACTATAACCCCTGTGGGGCAGAAGTCTCCCGGTCTTAGTTTAACAGACTCAGCTCTGGTACTCACAGAGAGCATTGGGTCAATCACCTGCAGGGGTGAGCACACAGGACCTGAGACTGGCCAGTGCAGCCTGGCGGTTCTGCGCACCTATACCTCAACTGCCTCCTTGTGGAGGAGGATCTGGCTCTTCTTCCTTCACTCCCTGCTTTTGTCCAGAGTAGGGAAGAGGTTTCCAGAAGTTTTGGAAAGTCTTTCCCTGTAATAGGTCTATTACCAGGGAGGAAACGGACCAAAGATACATGAACATTACATGGCAGAGCTGAGCTGTGATCTGGGTTGGACCCCAGAACTCATGCTTCTTACAGCCTGGAATTCTTTGAGGATCTTGGAGCCACAACTGCTTTGTTCTTTCCTGAAGGACTAGATGTTAAAATTTGAGAAAGCACAGTGATCCATAGGATTCTTTCCTTGCAGGTGTGAAATGGATAAAGTAGTATGGTCAATTGGGAAATGCTTCCCTAAGCGTCAGTCCATCCTCCACTCCTAAGCCTGTGGCCTACCGCTCAGTTTTAATCAGCTTGCATGGCCACATCCTGGCTGAGGTGTGGCTCCTCCAGGTGTGCAGGGATGCTGTGGTTCCCCCCACAACCTCATCTCTTCACTAGCCCACCAATGTGGACATGGAATGTGAGAACCAAAGGGACCCAGAACATCTTCAATTACAATGTGTGGTACCGAGAGGGCTAGTATCTATCACTGGAAGCACACGGAGGCAGCCCTGACTCCCAGTCTGTCACATCACAATCACTGCACTCCCTGGAGATCCCTAGACTGGGCAAGGTTCCATCCAGGAAGGACTCTCAAACCTCTCTACAAAGCAGCCCTGGCTTTGTGTTCCAACATTAACAAATCTTCCCAACAGTGGGCCTGCAGCTTCTTTACCGCAGGCCACATAACAAGGAATCCCACCTAGGATACCTCTAGAGACACCAGCTCAGGTGCAGGATCCTTACCCCCAGCCTTGGTAAGCCAGGCCCTGGGACTCCTCACCTTGGTCTGGGAACCTCCAGGGGACTGCTGCCCATCCTGAAAAAGTTGTCAGAATGGTTTGAGGAGGAGGAGCTGGAAGACTTGGCTTCAGCTAGCCCTGGGTGGGAAGGCAAGCGGTCCTCCGAGGGCTGTGGCCGGTTCCAGAGCACACTCTGTGGGGAGGATGAGCAGCTCTTCCTCCTGAGGTGGAAGATTAGGACCGTCAGCAGGGACCCCTAGAAGGCCCAGCACTGGAGCCCAGGCACTGCCTTCTGCCTATGAGGAAGATGCCACAGGCAGTGGGCTCTCAGTACTTCTTCAGGCTCAAAGGCCCGGGCATCGAGGGCTACAACTTTACAGAGGGACTGACTGTGGCATCCAAATTACACTGACCCACCAGCCTCAGAGAGTATGCCAGAAAATAATTCTTAGATAACAGGCACAGTAACTCCCTGCTTCCCTTTCTGAAATTGCTATGCAAACTGCCACTGTCTATGGAGAAAGACATTTGGGCCTCAAATTCTATCATGTTCTCCATGGAGGGACTCCTCAGTATGTTCCTAGTCACTAACCACCGTTTTACATTCTGTTTCCTTTCTCTAAATTGCCCTTCCCCCACCAGGCACAGAGCATAGGGAGCTCCTCTGACAGGAGCCTCCCCGACCTGGCCAGTGCTTCTTGGTTCCACAGGGAGTGGAACCAGGCCCTTTATGCTCCTGGGCCACCAGGCAGTGCCCTTCATCAACCAGATGGCTGGCCTCTGAGTGCCCGTACAGACAGCAGGAGATAGAGCTGTGCTCTTGGACCTTCTGTCAAGGGCCCCTTTGTTCCTGGGGCTCTAGCCTGGCTCCCTGGGGCTGATGGCCGTGGGCCACAGCTGTAAGCTCTGTCCCAGTCTGGCTCCTCACCAAGCTGCCTGAGTCTGTGCTCCTGCCGGGACCAACTCCACAGCCTCATAGGTAAAGCTCCCCAAAGCCCCTGGAGAGCTCTCCATGACCAGGGAGAAGTCACTGCCCAGACTGGTGGTACTGCCTCGGTCTCTTCGCCCTGAAAGAAGCCAGTGCCACAGGTCAGCACGTTATTCTCTCCCATCACCAGTCCTCCACCTCTTCCACACCAGCTAGCTGGTCAGCTCCTGCGTGGGCTACACTCAGCTATGCTGAGGAGGGGAAGCCCGCTGGGGCCATGGACTCACTCAGCATGCAGATATCTTCTACGGTGAAGCCTGCATCCCGGGCTGGCAAACTCTTCCTCCTGGAACAAGAACCCAAGCAGGGAATTTCCTCTGTTCCCAACCTCCAACCCTGCCCATCCTGGAGGAAAGCTCCTACTCCCTGGCAACTCATAGAGGAGGTTCTACCTAGACGTAGGCCTTTGTGGGCTCCATTCTGTTTCTGTATGCCACACACATAACCGACTTTTGAGGTTGGCACTCCCATCTCCTCTTTACTAGCTTGGCATCTGAGAACTCAAGTCTAATGTGCTAGAAGCCTTGGGTAGGAAGGCAACCAAACTCTCAATTCTTGAGGGCTCTGGGTTTTAAAACAACTACCAGCCATGCAGCCTGCATGTCCCAGGCTGGAAGCAGGGACTCCAGGGAGAATGACCATCAGCTCAGGAGTGTGGGAAGTCCTGTGGGCTGGCTTCTCCCTGCGGTATCATGCCTGCTATCTTCCTCACCAGAGATCACTCATTGCCCTCCTCACCTCAGGACTCCCAGCAGGGATGCCTGGCCTGGGCCCAGAGGAAGGGAGTGCGTGCGTGCCAGAGACTTTGGGCAGGGATAAGTGGTAACTTGCCTCCTGTAGAGTACGCCTTGCTTACCTTTGGGTTTTCAGTGCAGAGAACTCCTCGGAGGTGATATGCTTCAAAAAATTGAAGCAGAAAAAAAAAATCTGAAGGAGAGACAAAACGCAACATACAGTAAGACATCCTTTCCCAGGGAGAAAGGCTGACCAGCTAGCTGGTGTGGAAGGCTGAAGTAGCAGAACTCCCAAGAGTGAAAAGCTGGTTTTTCTGGTAAATCTCTCTGTGGGGAAGGCCCTGCTTTGAAGGCACTCCACTGGATATTCTGGCCCAGGAGGTTTTGGATGAAGCTCAGCAGGGTTTGGTAAAGAGACGCCCTTGGGCTGGATTGGGCTGGGGTAAAGAAGGAAATGAGAGCCCAGGTCAGAATTTCCAAGCCCCCTTCACATTCAACACACATTCTCAACCTGTTATCGGTTGAAGATGAAGGATGAAGACAACAGTCTAGCAACCCAGGAAACGAAGCTGGCAGAGGACAGCAGGGAGCAGGGAGATCTTGGGACTGGGGTTTGATGACACAGCAGGTACACAGGAAAGGAAAAGGGAGCATATGGCAGAGGTCACTCAGAAACAAGATCAAGAAAACTGGAGTGGAGGTAGCCATTATTTGGCCTGGTGTCTGCCCTGCTCAAGAACTGTGAGGGCCAGGTCTTTGGCAGTACTGGGTTTGAACTCAGGGCCCAGAGCCACCCTCTTAGCTTGGGAGTGAGATGGGCAACCTGGCTCCTGTAAGTGCCCAGCCAGCACCCCAGTGGACTCCAGGGTAGATACCCAAGGCTTCTGTCTGTGTGGTCTACAAAAGCCTCTAGAAATCCCCACAAACCCCTTGCTCAGAGAAACACCTACCCAGTATCCCACAGGGCCCCAAAAGATTTGCTCAAAAGAACAGAGGGTTGCTCAAGTTAGGTCAGTATGAAAACACTGTGTTACATAAAATTAAAGACTTTCAGTCTTTAATGTGCTAATGCACTCTGTGAAGCTCAAAGGAGGGTTGCTGGCAAAGACGCCTAATAGACCTTGGTTCTGTCTGCTGCTTTGCAGGGCAGTGTCTAGGTGTGGGGAAGCGATTACCCTGGAGATCAGCTACTGAGACCCTCGCACATGGTGAGGAATGCAGGGCTGGAACTCTGACCCCACTTAGCTCAACTCTATCACCGCTCTGAGTCTCTGAAGGTAGCATCTGGTCCGCTTTGGAGAACAAGGGAGATGAGGTGGAGGACAGAATATACTGAACCAGCAAAATCCCCAAACAAGAGGCTACAAAGAGACTTTCTGCCCAGATTTTAATGCCAAAGTTGCTTGCTGTCTCTGACAGTTCACTGAGGTCTCTGAGGACCAGGCTTATAAGCTCCGTAGTCCTGGCAGATGTGATAAGTGCTCAGAAGAAGAGATTTGGTAGGGAGAGGAACAGCTGAGCAGGAACAACAAAAGGAGGTGGTGTGAGATAAGATGCCTAGGAAGGAGGTAGGCTCAGGAGGATGAGAAAGAAGAAAGATGCTTCACAAAGCTGGGGTGGGGAGATGGAAGAGGAACAGCTCCCATGCTGAGCACCTGGGTCCCTCAGTGAGGTGTCAGTAACTCAAAATAGGCCATTGAAGGTCACTCCAGCTCTAGGGAAGACAAGTAGAGGCAGGCAGCCTTGGGTCCAACTGCAGGTCTGTGTGCTGGGGAAACAAGCATACCAGGCAAAGATTTGGAAGCAGCAAGAAGGCTAGGCACGGATGGGCAGAGAGGAGTGGATGCTGGCCACAATGAAGAGGAGAGACAGGACAGAGTCTGGACGCAGTTCAGCAGCAAGGAGCGGCAGGACCATAGATACACAGGTGGCCCTGGGGTTGAAAAGTGGCAGAAAGACAGAAATGCTTCTATCCTTCAGCTGTGAAGATGAGGGGCACCAAAAGACCTGCTCGTGGGTATCAGCACAGAAGAGCAGGTCACCAGAATGGAGGAAATTGTCTAGATAGGTCCTAGGCAGCTGGGTAACTGCTCAGTGCCCAGGGCTCTCTCCATGGTGCAGGAGGACCCTGAGGTCCAGATGGGAGCTCTGTGCTCCTATTTTTTCCACCATACTTTGTGCAGCCCCCCGCAGTGTGTCAAGCAGACAGTCCATCATTTTGTCCCTCCATCAGCCTTGAGCTGTGCTCACAGTCTGTAAGAGGCACTCACCTCCTCTCCTTTGCTGAGCCGATCTACCAACATGTGCCTGAAAAAAGGAGAACACATACGTCAAAGGAAACCATACCACAACGAGTCAAGGGAGATCTGGACACCAGCAACACACAGTCAGGTGAGGTCTGTCAGCATCTCTGTCCTTCCCAAGGGACAGGGGACCAAACTCTTCTTGTGACCCTGACATGGCAGCCACCACACTATTCTAGTCACCATTCCACCCCAAGGTCCAGTTTTCCACGAAGGCTTACCCAAAGAGGAACCAGTCGTAGGCCACAGTCAGGTAGAGGATCTCAGCAGGCTTCAGGGACATGTGGATGAGCCCATCCTGGAAGAGACCAGAAAGCTGCCTTCCCACCATAAGCTTGCTCACCCTGGGAGTGCCCCCCATCCACAGGCCCTGTGACAGCACAGGCTGGCAAAGAACCCCAAAACCAGGGGTAAGCAGGACACCTTGGGAGTGGTTCCCTCGCCCCAGATCTTTACCCGTTGGAGATGCTCCCACAGTATCCTAAGGGTGGAGCTTATTAGCAGGGCCTCTTGAATACTCCCCAACCCCAGGGCCCAGCCATACTCACAGCCCACAAGGAAAGGCGCAAGAGAGAGATGAAGAGGGGGGTCCGATCCCAGCCTGAGATACAGTGTACCAGCAACCCACTGTCATCTGCTTACACACCACCAACAGGAGCCCAGGGAAGAACCAGACAGGGGCTGATGAGAAGGGAAGCATTGCCACCCTGGCTCAGGCGAGGGAGCCAGGCTACCTAACCTCCCCGCTGCCCTCTCTGGGTCCTCAAGACTCTTCTCCAGCCTAGTGCCACAAGTGGGTGCTGGCTTGGTGGGATATGCCTTGGTCTGTAGCACCTCTTCTCTTGGCGACAGTTCTTGTGCTTTCAGGGAAAGAATCTAGGCTCCACAGTGACTACCTAGGAGATGTAGGTGGTACTGCTCCATGTCCCTGCCTTGTGTTTGCTCTGGCTTGAGGGCTCAGGGAGGGAGAGACTCACCATCACTGTTAACTATAGAAAGCAGCAGTTTCAGGTAGTTTTGTGTTTGTTGCACCAGGTCCCAACTCTGTTGGGCAAAAGAGAGAAAAGGGATCTAGGAATAAATGTTAATGATTCATGTTTGGAGTTTAAAATATTCCAAAAACAAAATGCTGGCCTGTAATGGTGACACAGGCCTTTAACCCTAGCACTCAGGAGTAGAGAGATAAGGGTCATCAGAGTTCCATGGCAGCATGGGCCACATAGTGAGAAAAGCCAAAAATAGGGGCTGGGAAGGTGATTCAGCGGTAGAGCGCTTGCTTTGCATGCATGAGGCCCTGAGTTTGATTCCTCAGCACCACATAAGCAGAAAAGGCTGGAAGTGGTGCTGTGGCTCAAGTGGTAGAGTGCTAGCCTTCAGCTGAAGAGCTGAGGGACAGCACCCAGGCCCAGAGTTCAGGTCCCATACCCCATTAAAAAAAAAAAAAAAAAAAGAGAGGCCAAAAATAAATACCAGCTAACTAAAACGTTGGTTGGGGTGTAACTCAGAGGTTGAGCATACATATTTGTGCATGGACAACAAGTCCCTGAGTTCCATCCCCAACACAAAAAATAAGTAAAATTGATAAGCATTATTATGTGACAAGAGGTAAGGCTTTTGCTCTCAAACCCCAGATAACCTGAGACGCTCATTCCCCAGAGATTCAATGCCCCCAGGAGCCCTTTCTGCCTCTCCTTGCACTCTTTACATCACAGAAACCAACTACAGCGCTAACCTTCTCTTAACATGTTTCACTTTGTGTCATCAGTAACAGAGTTTGAACTCAAGGCCTTGTGCTCTCACTTGGCTCTTTTGCTCATGTCTAGTGCTCTACCACTTGAGCCATTCCTCTCTAATCTAGCTTTTTTGATGAGTAATTGGAGATAAGAGTCTCAAGGACTTTTCTGCCTGGACTGGCTCTGAATGGATTCTCAGACCTCAGCTTTTGATCAAAGGTATGAGCCACTTTTCACTGCTAGTCACTAACTTTTTTCTTTTGTTTCTGGAGACAGGGTCTTGCCATGTAACACCTCAGCCTTGTCAGTGCTGAGATTATAGACATGCACCATCACACCCGGTTGTATGTTTTTTATGAGTAATAAATACAGTCTGTTTGGCAGATAAAAAGGAGACTTATATGAGGTGGGAAATAGGAAATAAGGAAAACCTGTTCTAAGCCCAAGTGAGAGGTTTAGACCAAGCCCTGTGAAGCAACCTACTCTGAATCTGGGATTCCATGGAGGGGCCTGACCCAGTTCTGCAGAGCCCGTTTCCCCAGCTGGGGACAGCCTCTGCTCTCTATGGACACAACTGCCTATCAGCTTTCTGGGCTGTGTGCAGAGGGCTGCGCATGCCAGCAAGAGAGCACTTCCCGCAGGGGAGGGGAATGCAGCACCTGTAATTGCAGTGGATTTCCCAGGAATTCAAGCAGGCTCATTTACCTGACCCTCCTGCACCCCCAGAGAGTTGTGACCCACTTTTCAGTAGCTCTGGAGAGCTACTGAAGGGTCTCTCAATGCATGGAGCTTGACATGGGAGGCATACCACTGCCAAGAGATGTCCGGGGAGCAAGGATTCAAGGAACAAGGAGAAGCAGAACTGAGGCAGGAGCCTTGTAGCAGAAGCCCAGTGAGGGGTGGCACAGGTACAGCAGCCAGGGAGGGGCAGGGACCAAGGTTGGTTCTGTGGAATGTCAACTAGCTGGGCAGCTCTGAAGGAGGTGCCTACAATCAGAGAGAGAAAGCACATTCCCAGGGCTGGGGACAGGAGCCACAAGACAGGGAGAGCGATGGAAAGACGGCCCAAGGTCACATTGCCAAGCTTAGGGATGAAACAAAGTCCACATTTTTAGTCATGATACACTGTAGAGACTTTTGCTACAACACAGAGTGAAGAACAAGTTTGAGGGGACTTGTCAGGAAGGCCTGGGGAAAACTCGAACTTCTTGCCGCTCATCCTCCACTTCCCAGGAAGCTTCTGGAAGCAGAGCAGGACAAGCATTGTTTTTTAGTTCCATCCCTGTGGTACTTGTTCTCCTGCCTAGCAAATTTCTACCTTCACTTCAAAGGCTAAATTGTTTTCTCTCCATTTCCTATGTGCTATGCAGGTGACAAGTTGGTGCCTCTCCCTGGATTTATCTCTCCCAGTGCACAAGAGATGGATGGAGGGAAAGACTGGAGTGTTTCACCAGGGGCAAGATCCAGAGAATACTGGGGCTTGGAGATGGATAGCATCAAGGTCTGAGCTCCTGGATAAATGGTGGTCCACACTAACTTCATTTTGGACAGCAGGCTGCATGAATGACACTTGCGAGGATCACAGAGGCCTGACTCAGAACTCCCAAGTATGTCTTGGGAGCAGGCACCTGCAGTAGACAATAGACAAAACAATCACTGAGGTGAAGACTGGGGTCCTGGGACCCCAGTGCTGAGTAGCAGGCAAGGGCAGAGCTGAAGATGACAAACTAGCGGGGCAGCACTGAAGAGAAGGCCTGTGGGAGGACTGCAATTTTACCAGTGTTTATTATGACTCTAAGACATAATAAACGCTAGCCAGTGGCCTATGTCCTCAGTACCATGAAACCTGGCTTGGCACTTTCAGAGAACACCTGCACCTAGGGATCCTATTAGGGCCTAGAAAAGGAGCTGCCAACCCCACTTTTAGGGGGAAGTGAAGTACTCTGCCCAAAGCCATTCAGCCTCTCAAGAAGTGAGCATGTTGGGGGCCTATAGTTAAGACCTTATTTGGTGAGTAGTTCATCAGAGCGTTTGTACCTGCATAATGGGAAAAAAAAATGGTGCCAGAAGGGCCAAGAAGGGAAGCTTAGGGCAGGGTCTGCCTGAGACCTTTACATACAACAGACTAAGACATAAGGCTGCAGGTTCCTCTGGACATTCATTTTGTCTAGGCACAGCCCGGGATGTGAGGTATATTCCTCACATCCATTGGTATATTCCTCACTCACATTGGTATATTCCAATGGACAGGTATATTCCTTCATCAGGCCCAAAACACACCACTGGTCTGCTCTCCCCCTTAATACCACCGTAGGGGACACCTGACATTACCCTTCAGCATTCATTCATTCAATAGCCGCTGAGTACCTATCCTGCGATTAGGGTTGAATACTCAGAGAAAAGATAAATAAGATCCCTGTCATTACAAGAGTGGCGGGGGGGTGGGGGCAGTTGTCAGATGTAGGCTTGCCTTGCCTCTCTAAGCAAGGGAAACCTCGAGGCTGTGTGGGAGTTGTCCAGATGAGACAGAGGAAAATAGCCGAGGTGCAGATGCTTCTCATTATTCACTGGCTTGGCTATTCAAGCTCTAGGCTCTATGCCTGTTTCTGTGCTGGGGATGCATACATAAGCCATGGGTCCCCCAATCCTCTAGGAGCTCACAGAATCAGTGGAAAATTCCATAAAAGATGTGCACAGGAGGTGGTGAGGGGAGATATAGATTAAGAAACCCTTCTTGAAATGACACCGAGCCATATTCTGAGGGGCAGCGTGTGAGCCAGACAAGAGGAAGCTGAAAGGGGGCAGCCAAGCAAAGAGAACAGGAAGTGGGAAAGGGGGCAGGAATAAGGCTAGTTGTCTTGTTTCAAGTAAGTGGCAACTGAGCCCACTGGAGGCCTGTAGGACAAAGATACAGATGTACTCAGTACAACAGGGCCCTCCCGTGGCAGACAGTGACAGGAAAAAAACACAATGGAAACAATTTTAAAGTTCCTATAATCAAATGAGGTCAGACAGCTCTACATTTTCTTTGTCAGGACACAGATTTTAAAGGAAAAATGAAAAGTCATGTAGTGGGCTCCGTGAGATCCCTGCAAAGAGAACCCTCTGGTGGATGAAAATCCTTCAATGAATCACATTCAAAAAGCTGACTTTCTGGGCCAAAAGCCAATGAGAAGAAAGACAGGAGAGAGAGAAGAGGAGAGGAGAGGGAGAATGGGGGAGAGAGGGAATAGGGAGAGAGAGGAAGGGCAGAGAGAGAAAAAAGAGGGAGAAGAGGGGGAGAGAGCGATCACAGTATTAAGCCTGTATTAAAATCTCGTGATCCAGAGTCCCCTGGTGTCCCACCACCCTCCTGCCTGCTTGATCAGGCCCTCACCTGATACTGGCTCCAATCAATGTTCAGAGAGTGAGTCAGGAAGTCGGGGATACTCAATGGGGCATCGACGTAGTCCTGGGAACAGAAGGATACCTGTGAGATGTAGACTGACCACTAGAAGAGGCTGTAGTATGTCACAGCTCTGAAGCTGTGGTTACCACAGGCAGGATATCTCTCCATAGCTCTTGCCTTCTCTAGGCTAGCTGCTTGGGCTACTCTGGCACTGAGAGCTTAAAAAATCAAAGTATAAATTAGATGACTGCAATTGAGTAGTGTTTGCTGCTGCAATAAGCAAGATCCATCTGCACCCAGCTTGTAGTGGATTCCCCGTGCCTGCTTTGTTGATTAGAGAATGAGTAGAATGCTGTTCCCACTCTATGCAGAAAGTGAACTGAAGAAGAGGAAGAACTTTTCCTACCTGGACCCTGAAAAATTACCTTCTGGAATGGAAGACATTAAAAAGGGAGAGGAGCAGGTTGTGATGCCACATGCCTATAATTTCAGTAATCAGGAGACAGAGGCTGGGGAACCATGAGTTTCAGACCAGCCTGAGCTACAAAGACCCTGTCTCCATCAAACAAAGGCAAAACAACACACACACACACACACACACACACAAAATGGGGCAGATAGAACAAAGTATTTTTTAGTTTTTGTTTTATGCTGGTCTTAGGGCTTAAACTCAGGGCTTGGGTGCCATCCCGGAGCTTTTCTGTTTAAGACTAGTGCTCTACTACTTGAGCCACAGATCTACTTCTGGCTTTTTGCTGGTTAACTGGAGGTAATGGACTTTCCTGCCTGGGCTGGCTTTGCATTGCGATCCTCAGATCTCAGCCTCCTGAGGTGTGAGCTACTGATGCCCAGCCCAAAGTATGTATTTTAAGAATTTTACATGTATAGACGAGAAAAGAAATAATGAGACTACTCAGGCAAGGAAAAAAAAATGGTAGTTATTTTTCCCAAAGAGATGTAGCTAGCTGTCCTCCTTAGTCTCCTTTCACAGAAAAACACAGGTTAAATATTGTTGCTCATACCTGCTTCCAGTTAAATATGAGCCCTTCGGCCATGTAATCCCGGTCCTTATATTCTTTGAAAAATTCACAGCCTGGAAAAGAAGGCAGAGTTAGGATACCTTTGGTCCTACTGCAAAGGTGAAGACTTACCCCTAGCCAGTCCATAGCCCTGGTGCTAAAGGACTAAGGGGCCAGCAGCTCATATACAATTACACTGCTGCCCCAGAGAAGATCAAGGCCAACTGGCAAGGGCAACGGCAGAGGCAGAGAGGAAGCCCCTGGTAACTTCTCTGGATCCCTAGCTATACACCTGCCCCAAGGTACCACCTGTCCCCACGGTTCCATCTGTGCTCCTTGGGATCTGGTCACTTCCCACTCATTGCCGGTTCTTTGTCCCAGTAGTCTGGGTGCCAGCCTCAGTGGGCAAAAGCATGGCTCACAGTGATATCCTCAACACTTTCAGCAACCACTCGGTTACAGAGGATTGGTCTTCTTCACTGCTAACACGAGGACAGTAATGCTAACCTCACAGTTTCGGTAGAGACTGAACTTCTAACTTACTGGAGAGGAAGTGAACAATACCTGCAACCCAACAGGTGCTCATGAGGCATTGCCTCCTCCAGATAAGCAGGCAAAGGGTACTTTTCCACATCATTCACTAAAACTTCCTGAGAAACTCAAGCAGGCTGAGGCCTGGGAAACAGTGGGGGCAGAGTGGATGGAAGACGGCTCCAGCAGCTCTTCCAGCTTCGCTCTGTCTGAGAACAAGCTGCGTAGTCACTAAGCCTGGCCTTTCTTACTTGTGGGGATGGGTGCTTAAGGCTGAAATACAGTAATACATATATAACAGGGAGCACCCAAATGGCAGCACACTACAACAGGAGAGTTCCATGGCTCAGCCAACTGTTCTGTTGACTGAGAGATAAGGCTTACTCCCAGACTATGGCTGGCCTTTGTGGGGTGACCACAGCACAGGGATGGGGGTTAGCAGCTCTCTCAGTGTCAAGCCACAGGGCAGGGGAGGACACCTGGGGGTGGCTTTCTCTCAGTTGTTCTCAGTTCCTCAACAAGGGGCCATCCAGACTTCAGACGGGGCTTTGGCCACAAGAAGTCTAGTGAGGTCCCAGAAGGCAAGAAAACCATTGTCTCAATTCGGCAGATGGGGCTACAGGCCAAAAAAATATACTTGAGCAGTGAGAGGTCACCTGTCCCTGTGGAGATGGGACATCCCCCCTGCAGGACTTGCATTCCACATAATCCCCTGTGCTCTAACCCTTCAGGCCCTGCTACTGAATGACAAGTCAGGAAATAAACCTTCGGCAGCACAACACTTCAGCCTGTTTCTAGGGTGCTTCACCAGGAGAAAGAAAAATCATAAATATCAGACAGAGCTCTTGAGCATATGAGCCCAGGTTGAGAGGAGCTATCAATGAACTCTTTGGGCCCAGTGAAATGCCGCTTCTCTGAACCCCGGCGGCTGGTTAATCCTGCAGGCTGAGTTCTGACACAACGCATGGTACAGAAACGGATCCCTTTCTGCAAAGAGACCCAGTACCCAGGACAGCGCTTGACACTTACTACCAGAACAGGCTTCAGAACCCATCAGCAGACAAGACCACAGGGAAGAAAAGCAGGTGATGGCAGCAGCTCACTCAGAAGGAAACAAGCTAGACAGTGGGGCAGGGTTTGGCCTCATCTATTTTGGTGCCGGGAGAAGTGCTAGGGAACACTTCCCATTTCATCTAAGCCCTACTTTTTTTAATTATTAGGGCTAGAACTGATAGCATCACAGTTCCTGTCTGGGATTCAAAGTACTTACAGGGTTCAACTGAGGATCTTTATATGGCATCAAAGACATTCCATGATTTGAGCTAATGGCAATTTACTTTTCTTTTTTAGAAAGTAATATAAGTATGTCAGGTAAAGGGTGCTTCTGTAAGGGTGAAGGATTGCTCATGTGGTATAGCATCTGCCTACCTAGTATGAGGCCTTGAGTTCAAATCCTAGTACTACCACACAAAAAAGTATTCTCCTTGTCTTCCTTATCTGGAGGGTGTTCTCCCTCTACTTCCTGCTTTTTTGTTTTTACATCCCCAACACATACAACCATCAGATGAAATACAAAAAAAATAAAAAAATTGGGGGCGAAGAGGAGAAAAACATTCAGACAGATCATAACATTTTGGCATCTTTTCTGTTAAGTCTCATAAACATCTTTTCCTTCATGTAATGGGAATGTACTAAAAAAAATCATATCCTGCTCACCATCTTGAGCACTGTTTTACAATTACATCCTATTCATTCTATGGATGAAGTACCACTGTTTACTTAACCCTCATTCTGTCTAGTGAAAACACATCCCTGGTTTGCTGTTACGAGACATCACCACAAACATCTCAGTTGTAAGTTAGCTGGACTGCAGTCAAATGGATGGATTAGGACAGTAACAGGATCAGTGTTATATGAGGAGTCTGGTAACAAGTTGTTAAACTACAGCATAAAGGACACCACACTAGTATTCCAACTTGGACTGAAATCTAGGCAAAGAAAGCAAAGACTGGCTCCTAAGACAGCACACCTTCGGTCCAGACACTTCAGTTGGGTCTGTGCTCCCCCTGCCCACCCCTGTCCTGGTCTCTCCAAGGAGTCTGACACTAGCTCTGAAACTCAGCTGCCCAGCTGAGAAGAGAATCTTTCTTCCATCAATTCCTTATTAGGCCATTAAGGTTAAGGTTAAATCTTGGCAAGCTATCTGAAGTGTCAGTATCCTCAGGTATAAAAGATGAAAACAAAGCTTAGAAGAGTTGAGGGGCTCTTCAAGGACATATGGCTTTAGGACCAGTTCTATGGGACATTGAACTGGCAGAGGAGGGTGATAACCTACTAAGATGGAGGCCACCGCAAGGGTGCCAGGTCACACAAGAGGTGGGTCTGAATACCACCAGCTTGTCTGATAAGGACAGTCTCTCCTACAAGGTGCTACATGATTTGCAGTTCTGAATGAGGCTGTCACCAGCCTGCCCTTGCGTTGGGCTTTGTGGCTCCAGGACTGAGGAGATGACGTCTAAGCTAAGACCGAAGGCAGATGCTGGTGCTGAGAAATAGGAGAGTTTGAAAGACTCTACACCTCCTGCTGTGGCCAGCAAAGGCTGGCATTCCCCAGCAGGCAGGGATGACGGAGGCCTGGAGCACTGTGCAGGTCTACCACACCTCCAGTATCCAGGGTATCCAGGGTAAGAAGAGTGCCTAGCCATAGGCCACATACATTTGTGTGTGCTGTATCCATGGCTGTGCAGACACCAGAGCACTCTCACTTCCAG
This sequence comes from Dipodomys ordii, assembly GCF_000151885.1. Classification (NCBI taxonomy): domain Eukaryota; kingdom Metazoa; phylum Chordata; class Mammalia; order Rodentia; family Heteromyidae; genus Dipodomys; species Dipodomys ordii. The sequence continues at coordinate 3,600,934 of NW_012267228.1, forward strand.
AACAGCTTCCAAGAGCAACGTCCACAAATATCTTCATCAGTGCAAAACATTCTCATGAAAGCCCACAACTCATGGCCTGAGCAGGATGAACATGATCTCATCTTCACAACAAAACCTTGAGCTAAGGCTTTCCAAGCTCCGACTGTTGCTGAGTGCCAGTGAAAGGTCTCAATCCTGGGAACCTAGAGTTGAAAGGCCCTTCTAAGACACCATTCCACCTATCGGGTGAGCACCTAGTGACCAAAGCCCAACTGTCCACACTAACTGGATACAAGCTCCTACCTAAGCATAGGCTTGCTCCTGGCTCCCTAGGTCCCCCAGCCTAGGGAGCCTGTCACTTTACTAGAAGAGAGCTTCCTACCTGGATATGGGATGGAGAGGAGAGTGAAGTCGGCGTAGCGCTGGGCTTTGTCCACCTTCTCAGAGGAGGTTATACTGTTAAGATAGGAACACATGGTGCTAGAGCATCTGAACACACGCACACAAACACAGTTTCCCAAATGAGTGTTTCCTAACTTTAAATGATGCATTCTGCTAAAAACAAAACCAAAACTATCATTCAAACATAAGAATAACTACCCTTAACAGTACAATTAAGAAATCTAACTTCTCTATCTTACTCCAACATCTCAAATGATAGAGGTCTTTTTCACTACAGCAAGCCTCAACTGGAGCCTGAAATTGGAGGATCACTGTCCACATGTACCCACAATGCATGCGGTGTAGTCACTTTGACCCTGGAAAGGGGAGCAAGGCAAATTCAATCAAGGAGATGATTGAAATGGGGGCCTGTGAGGGAACTCTGCTCTACTGCATTCTCTGAGAGCCGCAGAGGCCATTTCTACACAGGGAAAACAGCCTCTGAAAGGCACTGGGGGCCATCCTGACAAAGGGAGAAGGGCACAGCAAAGTTCAAGATATCAGTAGCAGGCTGAGCTCTGACTTTAGCCTGATTATGCCCTATTTTCTAAGGCAACCTTTTATTTTTTTATTGTAAAGATACTATACAGAGGGTTACAGTTACATGAGTGAGGTAATGAGTACACTTCCCCTTGAACATTGTTACCCCCTCCATTGTTTTCCCCCTACCATTCCTTCCCTCCCTACCTTCCCCAAGGTTC
>NW_012267228.1:3603540-3606935 GCF_000151885.1 Dipodomys ordii
AGGTCTTTTGTTGTTCCATATGAATTTTTGGACTGTTTTCTGTATTTCAGTGATGTACATCATTGGGATTTTAATAGGAATTGCATTGAATTTGTATATTAGTTTTGGAAGTATTACCATCTTTACTATATTAAGTCGGCCATCCAAGAGCATGGGAGGTCTTTCCATTTCCTAGTGTCTTCTGCAATGTCTTTAACTTTTTATAGTTTTCATTAAATAGTTCTTTTACATCTTTGGTTAGGTTAATTCCTAAATATTTTTTGGGGGGAGGTTATTGTGAATGGGGTTGCTCCCTTTATTTCCCTCTCTTCTTGTACATTGTCAGTGTACAGGAAGGCAACTGATTTTTGTGGTTTATTTTGTATCCTGCTATTTTGCTGAAGTGATTTATGATTTCTAAGAGTTTGGGGATGGAGTTTTTGGGATCGTGAAGGTATAGTATCATGTCGTCTCTAAGGCAACCTTTTAAGATAATTAAATATTACTTTAAAACAAAACATAAGGACTGAGAATGTGGCTTAGGGGTAGAGTGCTTGCTTAGCATGCATGAAGTCCTGGATTCGATTCCTCAGTACCACATAAATAGAAAAGGCCAGAAGTGGCGCTGTTGCTCAAGTGATAGAGTGCTAGCCTTGAGCAAAAGAAGCTTAGGGACAATGCTCAGGCCCTGAGTTCAAGCCCCAGAACTGGCAAACAACAACAACAAAAAACCCACAGATAAGACAAAAAATTTTTGGAAAAAGTCCCTACAATTTTGTTACACTAGCCCAGGTTCCATTTTTTTTTAAAGCTTTTCATTAGCATATACAGCTATATTTGGTCCTTATGTGTTATTTTTATATATCAGTAATCAGTGAATCAAAATTAAGAACCCACTGAATTGTTGGTTCTGTGTTAAAAGAAATTCTAATGTGTTAGGAATGGCACAGAACTTAAAGAGATGGGAAGGGGGCAGCAGGGTACTGGGTATAGACTCCTGACATCCACTATCACCAACGTGCAGCCTCCAGCAAGTTACTTAACTTCTCTGTGTTCAGTTTCCTGTTTACAAAAGAGAGACACACCCTTCATGGCTATCTGAAGACACAGCATAAGATACACTGACAGTCCTAGAACAAGCCCACACACGGTAGCTCTCATGTTCCCTATGACCCCCTGACCCATTTCAGAGTGGGTGCCCTGTACTTACTTCATACCGAACTTCACCTTCTTGTTCTCCACCATCAGGTCACAGATGTATTTGACTGACAAATACCGAAGCAGCCTAATATCATAGCCTCTGACCTTATCAAAAAGATGCACGTCACCACTTCTGAAACACAGAGTCAGAAGGAAAAGTTACACCATGTGTTCACTCAGTCAAGTCGGTTGGGAAGCACCTTCAGAAAAGGACAGCTGTCATTATCAAGAACTTTTATTCTTCTTCTCTAGATGCACAGGGAGTAGGGAGAGAAGGTGACTTTCTAAGAGATTATCCCTATCTCTGGGACACTTCAAAGAGGAGCACAATTTCCAGTCGGAATGGGAAAGCGCTTTCTGGCACGGCTTGACATTAAGCCAGAAGACTCAACATAATCTCAGTTCTAAAAAGCATCAGCTGGTGGCTGATAGAGTCTTTGAGATTCCATTAAAGTTGTTCTCCACTCCGTCTCCCCTCCCTTCCAGTTTAGGACCATTTTTAGCCACATGCATCACTTATAACAGACTGAAATTCTTAGACTTGAGTTCTATGAATTCCCTCTGCTTAGTAGATCTATAAGGCAAGGAGGAATATAAAAGTTTTCCTTTGTTGCTGTCCTTGGTCATGGAGCTTGAATTTGGAGACTGAGTGCTATCCCTGAATTCTTCTTGCTCAACACTGAAACACTACAACTTTGAGCCACAGTGCCACTTCCAGTTTTCTGGTGGTTAATTAGAGGCAAGTCTCACAGGCTTTCCTGCCTGGTCTGGCTTTGAACTTCAATTCTCAGATCTTAGTAACCTGAATAGCTAGCATTACAGGTGTGAGCCACCAGCACCTGGATCAAGATATAAAGTTTTTTGAATCCCAGGCTACCTTTAATCAGCCATGCAGATTTGGGTAGAAGTAGAAAGAGTAAGCCGTCCAATTATTATTTTTTCTTTTTTCTTTTGTCAGTTATGGGGCTTAAACTCAAGTGCTGTCCCTGAGCTCTTCTGCTCAAAGCTAGTGCTCTACCACATCCAGTTTTTGAGTGGTTAACTGGAGATAAGAGTCTCACAGGGACTTTTCTATATGGGCTGGCTTTGAACTGTGATCCTCAGCTCTCAGCTTCTAGAGTAGCTAGGATTACAGGCATGAGCCACCAGCCCCCAAGTAATTTTTTTTTCTTTAAATGTCCATGTTTGGGGGTGGGAATGTAGCTTAGTGGTAGAGTGCTTGCCTAGCATGTGTGAAGCCCTGGGTTCAATTCCTCAGTACCACATACACAGAAAAAAACAGAAGTTGTGCTGTGTTGCTTAAGTGGTAGAGTGCTAGCCTTGAGCAAAAGCAGGGACAGTGCCCAGGCCCTGAGTTCAAGCCTCAGGACTGGCAAAAGAAAACATCTATGCTTTGACATTTCCAGCAGTCTCCAAGAAGAACAGCGTATGCTGCAGAAGGTAATCTGGCTGAGGGAGTGGTCACCTGACCTTGGAAGAGCCAAAAATTCTTGAGCACAAGCCAGCACCACTGCTTTGAGAGCAAATGGCAGAACCCAAGCACAGCAAGACATTCTGTCATGCTCTGCGCCATGATTTGGGCAGCTGATCTTACTAGGGTGCATTCCAGAGATGCCCAACTCTGGTTAAAGATTTTCCATGTGACACCAACCACACAAAGGAGTTTTGAAAAATACCCTGTAGTATTGGTTTTGGAACCATTTGGGAAGGGTATAGAAATGCAAACCAGCCCATTTCCTTCCTTTAAAGGGGCTCAAGCTGGGTGCTGGTGGTTCATGCCTTTAATCCTAGCTACTTAGGAATCTGAGATCTGAGGATCCTGGTTCAAAGCCAGCCTTGGCAGGAAAGTCTGTGAGACTCTTATCTCCAATAAACCACTAGAAAATCAGAAGTGGCACTGTGGCTCAAGCGGTAGAATGCTCGCCTTGAGCTAAAGAATACAAGGACAGCGCCCAAGCCCCACGACTGACCAAAAAAAAGGGGGGGTTCAAAATTGGGCTGGGGGTATGGATCAGTAGTACAGTGCTTGCTTAGCATGTATAGGACCCTGGGTTCAATCTCCAGCATAGGTGTGATGAAGAAAGTGTTAGAGGGGTTCATTAACACTGTTTTGTACCAAGCTCTTTTTTTTTTCCTTTTTTCTTTTTGGTGCCAGTCCTGGGCTTGAATGTAGGGCCTGGGTGCTGACTCTGAGCTGCTTTTGTTTTTTTTTTTTT
>NW_012267228.1:3608190-3632788 GCF_000151885.1 Dipodomys ordii
GAAGGTGGCTCAGTGGTAGAGCGCTTGCCTTGCATGCATGAGGCCCTGGGTTCGATTCCTCAGCACCACATAAGCAAAAAGAAAAAAGCTGGAAGTAGCACTGTGGCTCAAGTGGTAGAGCGCTAGCCTTGAGCTGAAGAGCTGAGGGACAGCACCCAGGCCCAGAGTTCAGGCCCCATGACTGGACCGGACTCTCTCCTCCCCCCCCCCAAAAAAGTGAATGCAGCCATTAGGGAACTGTCTTGGACCTTTAGGATCCTGAGGTCCTGCTGTGCTTTCCTTCTGCCTGCAGACTGCTCAGGTATTCACCAATCAGTGTTGGGATAAGGCCACTATTCTGCACACTATTTCCTGGGGATAGACTTGGGAGATAGGTATAAAGAGCCAATCCACTCACCTGCACTGTGAGATATCATACTACCAGGATGCATTAAGCTGCTATTGGCACATACCATCCCCAACCCAACCCTTGCCCACAGCAGCCCAGCACTGACCGGAGAGTGTAGTCCTCCTCAGTGACGTCCTCCACATCAGCCCAGGCATCATCTACACCCCCTGCCAGAGAAACCAGTCTATCAGCACTGAGGGCAGCCATCAGGAGATTCAACTAGAAGATTCCACCAGGGCCACCATCCCAGCAACCACTCCCAGGGACACGCCTCATGTATCCTTCAGGATTATAGGCCATAAGTAGGGCAGTCCTCTTGAGTTCCTTCTCGAGGGAATTCTTGTCTCCTGGTTCCTGTTGAAAGGAATGCCCTGATCCCACACCGGCTGCCTGCACCCTCCACCTATACAACTGTGGCGTGGGCTTTACTCCATGACCAGGTTCTCATTCTTAGTCCCAGAGAAAGTTGCTCAATATTCACCTGAGAAAAAATAGTTGTAGCCAGAGCGTCCATACAGCTCCCCCCATCCAGCCAGCGTGGCCGACCTGCAAATATGCTGGAAGACAAACAGCGTTTTCAGCGTCAGGCAGTTTTCTGAAGCATGCAGAGCTAAAGAACACCTGGTGCTACTGAAGCTTTGGTCTTAGTGCACTTCCAAGTCTTATTGGCATAGGTAGATGCTATCACAGCCCAGTCTAACGGATGTCTAAACCTTAATCCACCTTTATCCAGAGTCTCTCCCCCAAATCTGAAACATTTGTTACTAAAAGTAATGGACAAAACTTGTGGTGGCACATGGGTACCACATGTTGGGCATGGTACTGACAAAACAGCACAACCTCACAAGGCATGAGGAAGGTGGGGCATCACTGCCAGCTGACAGATGGAGAAAAGGAAAACTAGCCCAGAGACATGAAGGAAATAAAAACAATCAAGAAGCTGGAATTTGCTACAAAGCCCATGTGGCAACTTTTTAGCTTAGAAGGAAGCACTTTTTTTTTTGCTGGTACTGGGGCTTGCCTTGTGCTCTCACTCAGCTTCTGGCTCAAGGCTGGCACTCTTAATACCTGAGTCACATCTCCACTTCTGGTATTTTTGCTGATTAAGTAGAGGTAAGTCTCTCAGACTTTTTAGCCTGAACTGGCTTCAAACCACAATTCTTTTTTTTTAAATATTTTTTTTTATTGTAGAAATACTGTACAGAGGGATTATAGTTACATGAGTAAGGTAATGAGTACATTTCCTATCGAGCATTGTTACCTCCTCCTTTCAAACCACAATTCTTTTTTTTTTTGTCGATGGTGAGGCTTGAATTCTGGGCTTGAGCACTGTCCCTGTGATCTTCAGCTCAAGGCCAGAGCTCTACCGCTTGAGCCATAGCACCATTTCTAGTGGTTTATTGGAGATAAGAGTCTCACGGACTTTCCTGCCTGGGCTGGCTTTGAACCAGGATCCTCAGATCTCAGCCTCTTGTGTAGCTAGGATTACATGCGTGAGCCACTGGCGCATGGCTAAAACCACCATTCTTGTATCTCGGCCTCCTGAGTAGCTAGGATTGAAGCGTGAGTGACAAGTGTCTGGTAAAGGGAACAATTAAGGGAGCTATTTATTTTTTTGGTGCCAGTCCTGGGGCTTGAACTCAGGGTCTAGGTGCTGTCCCTGAGGTTTCTTGCTCAAGGCTAGCACTCTACCACTTGAGCCACAGCTCCATTTGCAGCATTTTTAGTGATTAATTAATTGGAGATAAGAGTCTCATGGGCTTTCCTGCCAGGGCTGGGCTGGATTCCTGATCCTTAGATCAGGCTCCTGAGTAGTTAGGATTTTAGGTGTGAGCCACAGTGTCTGGCTGTATTTTGGATTTTTTTAAAAAGGAGTGAGCAGCTAGGCACAGTAGCTTCGACTATAATGCTACCAACTTGGGAAGCTGAGAGCAGGAGGAGCAAGTTTAAGGCAAGCCTGGGCAAAAAGCTTATGAGGTTCTCCCCAACCATTAGCTGGGCATAGTGGCCATGCCTGTCACACAGAATACTGAGATTAGGAGAATCATGGTTCCAGGCCAGCCCAAGCAAAAAAGCTTTCAGGCTGCACTCCAAAAGAAGTGGGATGTGGCAATGTATACTCTGCTGCATCAAGTATAAATAGGAGGGTTGCAGCCCAGGTGCGGGACCAGGCAGAAAGCAAGAGCTTGTCTCAAAAATAACCAGTGACACTTGGTGGACACCCAGTGGCTAACACCTATAATTCTAGCTGCTCTGGAGAATGAGATCTGAAGATTTCAGTTTGAAGCCAGTCTGGTAGAAAAGTCCACAAGAAAGCGAGGAATGTGGCTCAGCGGTAGAGTGCGTGCCTAGCATGCATGAAGACCTGGGTTCGATTCCTCAGTACCACAAAAACAGAAAAAACCACAAGTGACACTGTGGCTTATGGTAGAGCTCTAGCCTTGAGCAAAAAGCAGCTCAGGGACAGTGCCCAGGTCCTGAGTTCAAACCCCAGGACTGGCAAAAAAAAATAAAAAATAAAAAGTTCACAAGTCTCTATCTCTAATAAACCAGCAAAAAAGCGAGGCTGGAGGTGTGGCTCAAATGACAGAATACCAGCTGTGAGTGAAAAATTCAAGCTAAAGCACAAGGCCCTGAGCTTAAGTCCCAGTACTGCACCAAAACGAAAAATCTCAACAAAACAATGCAATAAAGGGTTGGTGGCCTGGCTTAGGGATAGAGCACCTGCATAGAAATCATGAAGTCCTAAGTTCAAACCAAAGTACTCCTCTTTAAAAAAAAGATATTATCAAGGAAATATAGTCAGTATTGCTGTGGGATTGTTTTCACTGCTGGGGATTAAACCCAGAATCTTGATAAACTAGAAAAAAATTATAGCTGAATAAACAAGAATGAGTGACCAAGTTCCCAAGTAGAAGACAAAACTTTTCAAGAAAATCCCAGACAAGGCCTGGCAAACTTTTCAAGAAAATCCCAGACAAGGCCTGGCAAAAGAGCTCACCCCATCACCTACGGTAACTCTCAACACCTATTCTTCAGCCTTGGGGCTCCACAGTATAATTCATTGCTTCTATAGCTTAGCAAGGTTCACTCCAAATGGTCTCCTGTTAGCTTATTCTGAATGGTTTAAATTGCACATGTGGAACAGCACTTGGCAGTATCTGCCAATCTAGTGGCCAACTTGGCACAAAGAATACAAGTGGACTGGTGGGGGGCGGGGCGTAGCTCAGTGGGAAAGCACATGTTTAGCAGGTGCAAAGCCCAGAGTCCAATCCCTAGAACTCACTAAAGGAGGAGGACAATAAGTAAACAAAAGTTACTGATCTGATTTCTATCTCTTAAAGGAGGAAACAAAGATGAACTGTCCCATATTTCAACTGTTTAAAAGACACATACAGGGTTGAGGGCCATGGCACAACGGCTGAGCATAAGCCGTTGTGAGTATAGGCCCTGAGTTCAAACCTTTCTAGTGTCTATGTGACACCAAAGGCTACAAAGAAACACGAAGAGAAATGGTATAGGAGTATATTTTACCCTTTAGTACTATACATTTTAACTGATTTATTACTCATTTTTTTTGCCGAAGCTAGGGCTTGAACTCAGGGCCTCTCACCTTAGCTTGCTTCTATCACTTGAGCCATACCTCCTATCACCTCCTATCTGGTTAAATAGAGAAGGACTCTTACGGATTTTTCTACCTGGGTTAGCTCTAAATGTGATCCCTAGATCTCAGCCTCCTGAGTAGCTAAGATTATAGGCATGAGCTATTGGTGCCTCAGTTTTTTTAATGAAATATTTTACCTAATTCCAACACTCAAAATTTTACTTAACATTCAAAATATGACCAATATGTAATTACTTTAAAAATCAGTATTTAAATGGGTGTGGTGGAACACACCTGTGATCCCAGGACTTGGCAGACTGAAGCAGGAGAATAATTAATTCAAGGGCATCCTAAGCTACAAAGAAGTTCTTGGCAGGCCTGGGCTACATAGTCTCAACTATGTCCCCAATCCTCCAAGAAACCAACTGTGTTTGTGTGCATGTGCATATTATAGTCTTCAAAACCTGGTATGTATTTTACTTGTCTATATGAGACAACAGGCAGAAAGAATTGGGGGAAGATAAAGAGTTGGTGGTACCAGGGACTGAAATAGTGTCTTCCCTTTGCTAAAGAAGGGTTCTACAGCTTGAGCCACATCACCAGCCTTTCCTCTTGTTTTTGTTTTTTAACTTAGGGGCTCACAGTGCTCAGCCTGCTTCCTTGACTGGTGTCCTACCTCTTGAGCCATGCTTCTAGTCCTTTTTTGCTGAGTTTATTTTAAGAGACAGTGTTTCAGAAACTTCTCTGCCTGGTCTGGTTTTTGAATCACAATCCTTCATATCACAGCCTGCTAATAAGCAGCTAGGATTACAGTCATGAGCCACAGGTGCCTGGCTTTCCCCTCCCCCTCCTTTTTTTTTACATGGTCTTAGTATATAGCTCAGACTGGCCTGAAACTTTTGATCTTCCTGCCTAATTACTGAGTAGAATAACAGGTGTGCACCCTATACCTGGTTCGACATGTATTTTAGCATATATCAAGTAGGATGCTAAATTTTCTTTGTATAAAAGGAGACGTAGGGCTGGGAATGTGGCTTAGTTATAGAGTGCTTACCTAGCATGCATGAAGCCCTGGTCTCAATTCCTCAGTACCACATAAACTGACAAAGCTGGAAGTGGCCCTGTGGCTCATGTGGTTGAATACTAACCTTGAGTATAGAGTAGCTCAGGGACAGTACCCAGGCCCTGAGTTCAAGCCTCAGGACAAGAAAAAAAAAAAAAAGATATTCTTATCTCAAAGTAAATTGTTTTTAACATTTTTTAATATAAAACTTTGACTGGGGGCTGGAAAGGTGGCTTAGTGGTAGAGTGCTTGCCTTGCATGCCTGAGGCCCTGGGTTTGATTCCTCAGCACCACATAAGCAAAAAGAAAAAAGCCGGAAGTGGTGCTATGGCTCAAGTGGTAGAGCGCTAGCCTTGAGCTGAAGAACTGAGGGACAGCGCCCAGACCCAGAGTTCAGGCCCCATGACCGGACCAAAAAAAAAAACAAAAAAACTTTGACTGTCACAGCTTTAACTGAAAAGAGATAAATTCAGACATTTACTTCCTGTTGCATTACCCATACTGAAGTGAGTTTGGGAAGGTACAGGACACAGGCATTTTCTTTTCTTTTTTCTTTGTCGGTCGTGGGGCTTCAACTCTGGGCTTGGACGCTGTCCCTCAGCTTTTCAGCTCAAGGAGAGCGCTCTACCACTTGAGCTACAGTGCCACTTCTGGTTTTCTGGTGGTTTATTGGAGAGAAGAGTCTCACGGACTTTCCTGCCAGGGCTGGTTTTGAACCGCGATCCTCAGATCTCAGCCTCCTGAGTTAGCGCTAGGATTACAGGTGTGAGCCACCGACGCCCGGCTGACACAGGCATTTCTGAGCAAAACTTCCTCCCTTCCCTAGTCTAGAAGAAAGCAGCACTGAAATAGTGTTGGTAGGAACACTGCCACCCTGGCATATGGGACAAGTGCTGCTGTGAGCCACACATCTGAGGATCTGGTCACCAGTTCACAGCATAAATCTTTTCAATGGAGTACAGTGTGTCCTCTCCAAACTCCCTCTGAATGCCATACTCACTACTCAAATTCCAATGACAGTCTTGTGAATCTCCACCTAGACTAGGGATTCCTACTGCTTACTCCAGAGTAGTGTCTTCCCATGGAGCAGGAACTCTCATGCTGCCCAGTCTGCTCACCAGGAGGATGGTCATAAGCAAGCCCTCTGTCCCCACAGCAATTACATCAAAGGGAACAGACAAGTGCAGCAGGTGTTCCATGTGTGGACATTGATTCGGAAAGCTAAGAGGGATAAGCTAAGATGCAAAGGGAGCAGGCAGCAGAATTCATAGTGAAGCCAATCCACCACAGCAAGTTCCCTCGAAGAACCTCAAAGCCATCCCTCTGCAGTTTGTTGGCCCTGGGCTCTTTCCTCACGGGCCTGTCTAAGCTTTTCTTCTGGACTAAGACCCAAGAATCTGGAGTTGCTTAATGTGGTATTTCCCAAATGTAGTCACGAAGTTCCTTACTCACAGTCTCCAGACAAAGGACTGCTACAGGACTCCTCAGAGTCTGATCCTTGTCAACATACACACATTGATACACTTTTGTGAATCTGGACGGAAGGTTAAGTTTAAAATGTAATTTCTTAAGCTGGGCATTGGTGGCTCATGCCTGTAATCCTAGATACTGAGATCTGAGGATTGAGGTTCAAAAGCCAGCCTGGGCAGGAAAGTCCATGAGACTCTTCTCTCCAATAAACCACCAGAAAACCGGAAGTGGTGCTATGGCTCAAGTGGTAGAGCGCTAGCCTTGAGCTGAAGAGCTGAAGGACAGAGCTCAGGCCCAGAGTTCAAGCCCCATGGCTGACAAAATAAATACGTACATACATATATAAATAAATAAAATGTAACTTCTTGTTCCTATTTGACAGGGAATATTTTCCACAACTCCATCCTTGAACTGCTGATCTGTGAACCACCCTGGGGAAAACACTAGTATTTCTCGTGTGATTTCTAAAGATAAGCACTGTGCTCTACCAGAGCAGCACTCTGTAAATTGTTAACTGAAAAACTTCACTAAATGTGAAGAGGAAGGATTTGGGACCTAGCATTTCAACATACTTTTTTTTTTTGTCTCAGTGAGTACATACTCCGTTTATTAACACTTCTAGTCAAAAGAGTTTGTATAGTTTAGTTTAGCAGAAAGGTTGAGAGAGTGAAGTGGAACAGACATACTTGCGTGAACCCCTTTCCATCTCTAGCTATATAATTTTGAAGACAAGGTATTCTATCTCTTTCCAACTCAGCTTTGGTTCCTGTAAAATAAAGATCTGTGAGCAAACTATCTCTAGGCCGAGCACTTGGATATGTGTATACTTTACCTGTATATTTTTAATCTGGTTTCACTATCTCAACATACTTTTGCCAAATAGTATCTACCCAAAAAAGCCTTCAACAGTCTCCTTTCCCACCTTGTCTTTCCTGATTGTCCTTCTCCTTTACAAAGACACACCAGGGACTAAGCCAATATTCAGCCTCTCTTCTCCTCAGTCCTTTACCACCCATGCTGGGTGACTGCAACTGTAGGCTGCAGAGTACTCGGACACCTGCTCAGCAGGCTACCTTACTGCTCATCTCCCTCCTGGACTTCACTACTCAAAAATCACAAGGGCTTTCATGGCAAATCTAACACCCTGGAAGCATTTAGCCTCCTCCATGGTCTGCAATGACATGCACAAAGCTCACTGTCTGTAGAGGCCTCCTGGTACCTCTCCCTAACACTTCTGTGTTCTCCTGTACTGTCCATCCGCATCATGCTTGCTCTCCAGTTACTCTCAAGCCATGTCCGGCTTTCTGCAAATGATTAGTTAGGACATCAGTCCACACTGCGGCCTTGTGTGGACTGCAACATGGTATTAGAGAGCTTCATATATCAGCGCTTTCTTCTTCTTCTTTTTTTTTTTTGAGGAGGGTCTTGCTATGTAGCCCAGGCTAACCTAGAATTCACAATACTCCTACCTCAGTTTCCCAAGTGCTGGGATTACAGAACACCACACTTAGCTCAAATCCAAGCTCTGTTTTCTATGTTTAAGTAAGCTTAGGCAAGTTATTCAGCTACCCTGAACCTATGTTTCCTTTTAAAGCAATATCACTTAAGTCATATTGGGGAATTAACTCTATAGTAATTATACTAAAATAATAAGCTTCACTAGGGGAAGGATTTTTTTCCCCCCAGTCCTGGGGCTTGAACTCAGGGCTTGGGTGCTGTCCCTGAGCTTCCTATGCTCAAGGCTAGCGCTCTACCACTTGAGCCACAGCACCACTTCTAGCGTTTTCTGTTTGTGTGGTGCTGAAGAATCAAACCCGGGGAAGCCTTTTGTCTGCCTCAAATGCTGCTATTTCTTGAGGTCTGAAACAGCCTAGAATATAATGTATGTTCAGTAAATACTTAATGATGAAAAGAATGAAAAAATAGAGGCTGGGATGGTGGTTGAAGAGCTCAGGGACACCACCCAGGCCCAGAGTTCAAGCCCCATGACCCCCTCCCCCAAAAAAAAAGAATGAAAAAATATTTGATTTTGTAAGCTTTGATATAGATACACTTCTTCCACTTTATTCTTCAGTGAACTGAGGCCATGTTCAGGTAGGAAGTAACTAGAACTAGGATCTGAACTAGCAATGGGGTACCCTGGTATGAATTGCCCCTACTGCCCTGAAACCATCTTCAAATCTGTTTTCTATGGCTTGTTTCCCACCACTCTAGAAACCCAGGAAGCAGCCACTGATCTTTGGCTAGTAGAGAACTAAAAGACTCTATATTGTGCACGAACGCATAACGGGAGTTGGAGCTTGAGGCTACAGGGAGGCCCTTACCTTGCCTTTGAACAGGATCACTGGGCAAACAAACCGTCCTCTGCACCTGGCCATCTTGCTGCGGTGGATGAGGTCTTGCAGCTTGCTCACCTGCACGGTACTCTGAAACCTAACACACAGGCAAGAGCAGGTCAGTATGGCTTTCCAGGGGGAACTCCACCTATTTATGTGTGTTTGTCCACAGATTCAAACAAGGTCTGAAAACATATGTAAGAATATCCACTGGGCTGGGTGCTAGTGATTCACGCTTGTCATCTTAGCTACTTAGGAAGCTGAGATCTGAGAATTGCAGTTTGAAGCCAGCCTGGGCAGAAAAGTCCCCATGAGACTATTATCTCCAATTAACGCTGTGTCTCAGTGGTAGAACACTAGGCCTTGAGCAAAAGAGCTCAGGGTCAGCACCCAGGCCATAAGTTCAAGCCCTACAATCAACAACAACTACAACAACAACAACAAAAAGAATACTCACTGGGAAGAAGTGGAGGTGTGACTCAAGTGCTAGAGCACATAAGCCTTGAGCAATAAAAACAAACAAGAGCTCGAGATCCTGAATTCAAGTGCCACTATTGTTATAAAACAAACAGTAACAAAAAAATACTTACTGGAAATTTAATGAATACTATTAATTCCTAAATTTCAGAGCACTGGTACATTAAAGTTTTCAAGAAAAGAAAAATATGTTAAGTATTAAAATCTAAGTTGTGGCTCAAGTGTTAAGAGTACCAGCCATGACTAAAAAAGCTGAGCAAGAGCAGGAGGCCCTCAGTTCAAGTCCCACTACCTGTGTTCAAGCATGTGCACACACGCACCCACTTAAAACAGAATTCTGGCTTCAGAATATTTATGGGATCTGTGATTTTTTAAAAATGAACTCAGATAAAGACACTGGTAAATAAGAGGCAGAACTACACACAGGAAGTTGAACATTGGTTGTTGACAGTGGTCAACATTTTATTTTCAGAGTAAGATCTAGTGTCCCCTGAACCGTCTGGAAACCACAGGGCAACTTCTGGGATTTCTTTAGGGAATGTGATGACATGGTCATGGTACACATTGTTCTAAGACATCCTAACCCTAACCTTTAACAGTCCAAACAGTCACAGGGCAGGGAACTGGGGTCAAGGAGAAGAAACAGAAGCTATCAGTGACTGAGTGGTGCAGAAGTGGGTACACTGGGTTCGAAAGGGGAACTCCTAGAGTTAGGTTAGAAATGAGCTCCAGCAATCCCCACCCACACCAAATCACATTTCCCTAAAAGAAAGGTCATACTCAGAAATTCACCAACCAGCCTTTAGCAAAAGCCTCACCCTGCCAGTTAGAGCTACTGGCAGTAAGAGAAACAAGAAGCAGATAAGTTTGAGTGGAAAATTTTCCCAGTGGTGCAAGTAACTAGCCATTAAGAGTAGAGCAAGACACTAATGTTCTCTCCTTAAAAGAGCTGAGTTTCAGGCTGGGCGTGATGGCTCTTTACCTAAAATCCCAGCTACTCAGGTGATGAGTTCTGAGGATCTCCATTTGAAGACACACCAGGCAGGAAAAGTCGACAGGACTCTTATCTCTAATTAACCACCAAAAAGCCGAAAATGGAGCTGTGGCTCAAGTGGTTGAGTGCTAGCCTTGAGCACAAGAGTTCAGTGACAATGCCCAGGCCCTGAGTTGAAGCCTTAGAACTGCCCCTCCCCACAAAAAAAAAAATCCCAACAATTTCTACCTCTGTTTTCTAACTAGTACCTATTTTTATTTTATTTTTTAGTTTTTATTACCATTTATCCTTACAATTTTTTATTGCAGAGATAAGTAGACAGCTGTGTGTCTGGCACATGAGACTCATTTTTGAATGTAGGCTTATATATTTATGTCTGCAAATAGACACTAAAATTTATAGCAAGATGTTTTCAGGTAGCAAAATTTTCTTTGAAGCCGGGCGCTGGTGGCTCACGCCTGTAATCCTAGCTACTCAGGAGGCTGAGATCTGAGGATCGCGGTTCAAAGCCAGCCCGGGCAGGAGAGACCATGAGACTCCTATCTCCAATAAACCACCAGAAAACCGGAAGTGGTGCTGTGCTCAAGGCTAGTGCTCCAGCACTTGAGCCACAGCACCACTTGTGGCTTTTTTCTGCTTATGTGGTGCTGAGAAATAGAACCGAGGGCATCCTGCATGCAAGGAAAGCACTTTACCACGGAGCCACTTTCTCAGCCCCATTATGTATTTTATTAAATCAACTAACTGAATTTTATTTTTCATGGGCAGCATTTATAAACAAACAAAAATTATTTTTAAATAATACGTTAAATAATGTAACGTAACTTCTTTTTTTTTTTTTTGGTCTAGTTGTGGGACCTGAACTCTGGGCCTGGGTGCTGTCCCTCAGCTCTTCAGCTCAAGGCTAGCATTCTACCACTTGAGCCACAGCGCCACTTCTGTCTTTTTTCTTTTTTGCTTATGTGGTGCTGAGGAATCGAACCCAGGGCCTCATGCATGCAAGGCAAGCGCTCTACCACTGAGCCACCTTCCCAGCCCCTGTAACATAACTTCTATCAGGAAGCTTCTAAGATTAGCTAGGCTGCTTGTTCCTCAAAACTTGCTGAGATAAATACTGCTGTTATTATTATTTAACAGATATGAGAAATTCAGGCATAGTGGTGGGTATATGCCTTTACTCCCAGCTACTAGGAAGACTAAAGCAGGAATACTGGGGCCAGTTTGAGCAGCGGAGCAAGACTCAATTTTAAATTTAAAAAAAAAAAAAAAGGTATGAGACACAAAGCAAGGCTTATATCCACATCAGCCTCTTATAGACAAACCAAGTTAGGAACGTACTAGCTCAAAGTCACACACACAAAAAAGTCAGCAGGCCAGAGGAGATTCTAAACTTGTGAACAGCCAATAAGGCCACGGCTTTAGTCAACATCCCCCAAGCACCTAACCTCTACTTGCCTAACTCTAGTTTTTTTTGGACTATTAGTTGCTTATTTACTGGTCTCTGTCTCCCAGCAGACTTTTTTTTTTTGGTCCGGTCCTGGGGCCTGAACTCTGGGCCTGGGTGCTATCCCTCAGCTCTTCAGCTCAAGGCTAGCGCTCTACTACTTGAGCTACAGCGCCACTTCCGGCTTTTTTCTTATGTGGTGCTGAGGAATCGAACCCAGGGCCTCAGGCATGCAAGGCAAGCGCTCTACCACTGAGCCAACTTCCCAGCCCCTCCCAGCAGACTTTTAAAGCTAAGGACTTCATCTACACAACTTCTCACTGTTCCTGAGGTGACCCAGCAGCAGCTCAGTGAAACGTTGGTGACTAATGTATCTCAGCTGTTGAGGGCAATCTGTCTAGGCTTCGAATCCTAGACATGAAAGGCTTACCTATGGAGGTTTGTTAACTAGCCCAAAGCACTTCCTGAATTTAGTTCTACTGTGTTTAACCATGTCTGGTTAGTGACATAGTAAAACCAGAGCCAAATATATAAAGAAGCAAACAACTGATTTTGTTCTCATTCAAGTGTATCCAAACTCTCCTTTCTGGGGTTGGAAGCATGGCACTAGCCAATAAGTGAAAAGTGTCAGGTATGACTCCCAGTCTCAGACCTTTGGAAAGAAAGGAGGGGAGGGGAGGGACAGGAGGGAAGGGAGAAAGAGGGAGGAAGGAGGAAACAAGCTCTCTTTTCCTAAAACAAATGGGCATGGCCTATGCGAAATCAGTTCTGTACCACTTCAAGGCCCTGAAAGACATGAAAAGTTAAAAACCAGTTCCAGAGCCAGGCCCAGATGTCAAGTATTTTGGGAGGCTGAGGAAGGACTAAGTACAAGGCACTAGCAACTTAGCAATGAGACCTCAATGCCCCCTTCTCCCCACCCCAAAAAAGCTGGCTGTAATCAGCACTCAGAAGACAGAGGGAGGACTCAGAGTTCCAGGCCAACCTGGGCACAGCAAAAAGAAGTAATAAAAAAGCAAGGATATATCTCAATGGAGGAGCATTTGCCTACCATGCCAAAGGCCCTGGTTTCATTCCTCAGCTTGCAAAAACCAAACCAACAAAAGCAAAAAAACACAACCCTCCAATAACTCCCTAGAGTGACATATTACAGTGGTCCTAGCCTGGACAGTGAAGCCCTGCTGGACAAGGTTGGGAGGGGGAGTGGGGAAGCTGGTTAAAGAATCAGGAAACTTGGCTTTTAACACCACTGCCCCAAATCTGGTGACCTTAACAGGGGCAAGTTGCTTCTCTGGGCTTCAACTTCATTCTCCATAGGATGGGGGTAATTTTGTCTTCTTCACTGCAGGGCTGGTTACACAACTTAGCTGGTGTGCGAAATGTTAACACTTGCCAGTCAGTAAGCAATCAGTAAACATTAGTTTCCTTCTCTTTAATGGCTAGACCTGATTAGCAATGAAAATGTTTCCTTTCAGGAAAAGATTCGTTGAGGCCCAATCTTCACTTTCCATGTACTACTAAAAGGTATTCTGGCATTAGCTGGGAGCTTGTTAGAAAACAATTCGGCCCTACTTCAGAGACACTGAGCTACACCATGCAGAAGAGATTCCCCCAATGACTCAATCACAAAGTTGAGAATGCCATCTGGACACAGATGAAACCACCAGCCACCCCTTGGCCAGCACTGATGAGAATGCAAAAGGAGAACAAAAACAAATCTTGCTCAAAGCCCTGTAGGTCACAGGACTGGAGAAAGCAAATTTACCAAACTAGCAGGAGGAGCTTAGAAACCCCCAGGATGTGATACAATTTCTAGGATCTTCATAGAATCTGTTTTAAGTTGGGTGGACCAAGACAGGGGCTTGAACTTGGTACCTGACGATTTTGCTCACTGGCTAGTGCTCTATTAACTAATGTATGCCTCCACTCCCTCCACAGAATCTTTAATTCATCCATTTTTAGGGAACCCCAGCATGACCTCACAAGGAATTTTTATTTAGTAAGTCATGGGGCTTGAACTCAGGGCCTACACATGGTCCCTGAGAGCTCTTTTGCTCAAGGCTAGAACTCTACCACTTTGAGCCACAGCTCTACTTCTGGTTTTTGAGTGGTTAATTGGAGATAAGAGTCTCATGGGGACTTTACTGCCCAGGCTGGCTTTGAATCATGATCCTCGGATCTCAGCCGCTTCAGTAGCTAAGTTTACAGGAGTAAGTCACTGGCGCCCAGCTCACAAGACATTTTTTTTTTTTCCTTGGGTCCGGTCGTGGGGCCTGAACTCTGGGCCTGGGTGCTGTCGCTCAGCTCTTCAGCTCAAGGCTAGCGCTCTACCACTTGAGCCACAGCACCACTTCCGGCTTTTTTCTTTTTGCTTATGTGGTGCTGAGGAATCGAACCCAGGGCCTCGAGCATGCAAGGCAAGCACTCTACCACTGAGCCACCTTCTCAGCCCATCACAAGGCATTTTTATAGACATGTCCACCCTTCAGATGAGGAAACTAAGGCTTTTCCCTCTAATCCTTCTGAGTTAGTTAGGTTGTTCCTCTGGTCATAAGTCTTCTCTGGATCCCAGTGACATGCAGCTGCTTAGACGAGCTAGGGAGATCTAAGAAATTAGATTCTGGAAATTCTGGTTCTGAAGACCCAGGAGAATTACCAGAGAATCTATAACCCTAGTGAGTGCTCAAAACCAGTAACACCCACACACAATCCTCAAATACTTGGCCTGATGATCATGACCCTACTCTAAATCGAGGTGATACTTGTCTATAATCACTCTGTAGCCGAGACTGGCCTGGAACTTCCAATTCTGCTTCCACCTCCTAAGTGCTGGAATTACAGACATGCAACACCACCACACCCAGCTTCTCTTCTCTTCTCTTTTTGCTGTTTCTTCCTTTCCTTTCTCTCTCTCTCCCTCTTTCTCCCCCTCCCTCTCCTCCTTATCCCCCCCTCCTTTTTCTCTTTTTCTTTTTGAGATAGTCTTGTTGCTACATTGCTTGAACTGCCAAGTTTTGAGATGGGGTCTTGTTGCTAAATGTCTTGATGCAACCCTGAAATCCCAGCCTCCTAGAGAGGCTGAGGTATTTTGAGGCTAGCCTGGTGGTTACATAGCCAAGACCTTGTCTCAAAAACAAATACACACATACACTAGGAAAAATAACAACTCTGGAGCCTCAGTGTTTCATTTGATCAGTTGTCCATTTACTACTTAGGGGCTACCTCGTGCATCAGGCGCTTAAGTGTCTGCTCTGGTAAGAACTGTTACCTACATGAAAACACTCAGGCCACGTAGGCATAAAATAAAAAGGTAGCTCTTATTTCTAATTCTTACAACAAACATGTCAGCATGTATCAGCACCATTTATCAGTAGGGACTGAACGAGCCACCTTTTCTAGAGTTTTAACTAGTCATTATAGGCATTAATTAAGATGAGGCAGGGAATTATAGATGAGAAAACTGAGGACAAAGAGGTTAAATAACTTGCTCAGCCAGAAAATGGGACAGCCAGGAAGTAAACTCAAATTTTAGATGTTAGGGGGCTAAGGGCTATATGATAAATGCTCTTGTCTGTCTTGACACATACACTCACAAAAAAAAAACAAAAACCAAACCCAAAAGCCACTGAGGCTGTACAGAGAGGTGAAAGGTGGTGACAGCTGTCTTACAACAATGAACTGAAGAGTAGGGGTAAAATAATCCCAGGCTGTGACTTCCTAACCTCATTCTATGAATGTCATGCCACCTTGCCGTCCCAACTCATCAAACCCTGTTAGCACCCGGGGAAAGTGAGTCTACCCTGCCCAGCTGCAGGTGAGCGCCTGGGCCCCAGTCACATGATGCTCACGTGTCTTTCTCCTTCTCAGAACATTCATACTCCAGGAATACGATGTGCCGGGGGTAGTGGCCGCAGATATCCCCATTCACATTTGGAATCACGCTGAAACAGTAGTCTTGGCCAAACAGTTCTAGACATCTTTTCTCAATGCGCTCAACCTGTACAGAGGAGAAGAAGTGAATATAAAGATTCCTGAGTTCAGGGCTGGGAAGGTGGCTCAGTGGTAGAGTGCTTGCCTTGTGTGCATGAGGCCCTAGGTTTGATTCCTCAGCACCACATAAGCAGAAAAAGTAAGAAGTGGCGCTGTGGCTCAAGTGGTAGGAGTGCTAGCCTTGAGCTAGAGATGGGGGACAGAGTTCAGGCCCCACGACCAACAACAGGAAGATTCCTGAGTTCTGAATTTGAGAATTAAGCAGCACCGGATCTAGAGAGGTCACTGGAATTGACTATTATTACTCAATGCTGTGAAGAGACATGAATCTGGGTCACAGGCCCCTTGTGTTAATTACACCACACGTGAAATGCTTCAGGAAGGATCCTGAATTGCCTCCATATTGTATGTCATGCTGTGTTCAGTTTTTTTTTTTTTTTTTGTGCCAGTATTAGGGCTTTATCTCAGGGCCTCATGCTATTACTTGGCATTTTCACTCAAGGCTGTCACTCTACCACTCAAGTCTCACCTACACTTCCAGCTTTTGGCTGGTTAATTGGAGATTTTTTTTTTTAAATCTCTTGGATTTGTCTGCTTTGACACTCAGCTCTCAGCCTCCTAAGTAGCAAGGATTACAGGTGTGACCCACTGGCACCCAGCTGGAGTATAGCTTTCATTAACTTCAAATGAGTGGATGACCCATAAAATGTAAGAAATCTTGCTGTCCTCCCAGCACTTGGGAGGCTGAGGCAGGAGGAGCATCATGAGTTTGAGGACAGCCAGGGCTAATCAGTGAGACACTGTCTCAAAACAAAACCAAAAACAAACCCTTACTCTTACTCTAAGCTAGTATAACTGGCAATAATCCATCATGTTCCTTGGACAGCAGGCATTCCTTACCTCCCTGAACCTATCTAGTACCTTGAGACTCTTGTCAGTGTTATCAGTAAAAACTGCCTCCTTACACACCATCTGCTTAACATCAGAAGAACTTTGTAAGAAAGCCGGGAGTGGTGGTATACACCTATAATCCCAGCACAGGAGGCTGAGGCAGGAGGACCCCATGTTCAAGATCAACTTGGAATCAGGATATCAGTATGGCATCAGGACACAGACCTTGTTGTCTCAAAATCAAACCACCTAGTGGGTATCAATGGCTCACACATGTAACTCTAGTTACTTGGCTAGGTTGAGGATGGGAAGATTATGGTTCAAGGTCAGCCCAGATAGAAGTCAGCACAACCCCATCTCAACCTATCAGCGAATGTAGTGGGGCATGCCTGTGGTTCCACCAATGATAGGAATGTTAGTCAGACTGAAACTCAGAATGGGTCCAGGTGTGAGGCAAGACCTCTATCCTGGAAATAACCAGTCAAAACAGGGCTGGAGGTCTGGCTCCACAGCATCACCACAGTCTAGCAAGCTTGAGACCCTAAAACCCCACTATTGCCAATAAAAGAAAAAACAGCCAGGTGAATTGTAATCCTAGCTACTCAAGAGGTTGAAATCTGAGGATGGAGGTTCAAAGACAGTGAGATTATTCTCTCCAATAAACCACCAGAAAACTGGAAATGGAGCTGTGGCTCAAAGTGGTAGAGCACTAGCCTTGAGCAAAAGAACTCAGGGACAGCAGCCAGGCCCTGAGTTCAAGCCCCATATGTGACAAACAAACAAAAAACAACTTTGAATGAGCTCAAGAATCCCAAAGAGACACTAAGGCTAGCTTGGGGTTACTGTCAAGTATAACATGACAACTGTAATTTTCAGGGGTAAGATGCAAAAGGGGTCCACAAAAAACCCTCAGGAAGGAAATAATTCATAATGGCTTCCTCAGGGTACATAATTATCAAGCCTGCTTAAAAAATGCAAATTCTAAAGCTAGTCAAGTTGGTACATACCTGTCTGTAATCCCAACTACCTTCTAGATAAAAAAAAATTAAAGCCAAAAGGACTGGAGTATAAGGCAGAGTACTTGCTTAGCCAACTAAAAACCTCAGAATAAATGCCAGAGTACAGTCCAAAAAAGCGCCAATTCTAGGTTACTCTTAACAAGTAACCCAGTTGATGCTCTGAAAAACACTTGGTTATTTGGAAAGAGAGCCCCTTTCTTACTGAGGTCTTCCTTCCTTGAGTTACTTCAAAGACTTGCAGATGCCACCTACAGTATGTCCCAGCCAAATCGAGTGCTTTGAGGCCGAGGATGGAAGACAGTCGCACTGGAAAGCTGATCTGATGGAAGTTGCCAAACCCACGTGGGAAGGAGAGGTGAAAGGATCAGTGAGATTCCCATTTCACCACCAGCCGGCACTTAGGTGGGTTTTCTTAGGCCGGAAGCGGCCAGGTCTGGTGATTATAGATGCCCCGAGGAAACCCCAAGGGAGTGGGAGGGAAAAGAGGAACTGAGAACCTCGGATGAAGGAACGTGGAGGCCGAGTGTGTGTGTGTGTGTGTGTGTGTGTGTGAGTGTGTGTGTGTTGAGAACCTCGGATGAAGGAACGTGGAGGCCGAGTGTGTGTGTGTGTGTGTGTGTGTGTGTGTGTGTGTGTGTGAACTGTCTTCCTACGAGGTGGAGGAAGGGGAGGGCTGGGCCGAAGTCATGCTGGGCCCTTATAAGGAGGCGACACGCTCGGGTTCGTCCGACTCCGAACTGCCCCGCTACCCTTGGCCCCCTCAACCTGACCTCTAACCTGGGGGCACCCCCAGCCTATTTTCACTTAAGATTGGGGGTGTTTTGTCCCGACACCACCTCTCGGCAGGCTGGGCGGGATACTATCTCCCTCCCGCTCTCCTCTCCGGCCTTGGCACCTCAGCCCTCGGCTCGGACCCTGCTGGCAAACCCCAGGGGCAATTCCTTCCTCGGCCCTCGTTTCACGGGTCCGGAGCCCCACGCGTCCTCTGGGGGCCCCGACCCGGGAGCAAGCCCCTGCGCGCTCGTCCTCCGCAGGGCGCTCCCACCAGCTCCCGTCCTCCGGACCCCGGCCCGGCGGGGGTGCCCGCGGTCCCCCTTCGGGACTCACCTTGGAGCCGCCCGTCCCGCCGCCGTCCTTAGCCCGGTACGGCGTCCGGGAGAACTCCTCCAGCAGCTCCCCCAGCCCCGGCTCCGGCGGCGGCGGGCTGCCCGAGGAGGCAGAGGTCCCCGCCGAGGCGGCGGCGGCGGCCCTAGCGCCGGCCATGGCCCAGCCCCCGCGGCCCCTCAAGGCGCCTCAGCCCAGCCCATGGCACGCGGCGGCACCGACTCCGACTCGGGAAGCTCCCAAAACCGCCCCAGCCGCCGCCTTCTTCTCCCACTTCCGGCCCCGCCCCAACTCGCCGGATGTTTACTTCGGATGTAGCCAATCAGAGCCCAGGAATCGCGCCCTGCCCACGAAGACCGACCCTCCCCTGACGCGGAGCGATCCAAGTGGACTCGCGGAGGGGAACGCCGCCCCTGGCAGAGGCCGGCGCTCCGCCCTTCGGGGTTTCCCCTGGGGAAGCCGGGCTAAACCATTGGGGCTGCCGGCGGGGGAGGGCAGCCTGGGAGCTAGTAGGAACGGAACCGTGGCGAAGAACCCGGGAGAGTGGGATAAACCATTACGGAGAGAGGAGGGAACCGACAGGGCTAGCAGCCAAATTAACCGTAATAAATAATATTAAGACAGCATTGCGTAAAGCTCTTTTCCAGGGCTCCCGACCACGCAGCGCATCACCCCACCAACTCTGCTCTCTTTTTCTTTTTAATAGCCTTACTCGCTTTCCATTTTGGCAGACTATGTTAAACACCTACAGAAGTGGAGATGATAGTTTAATGGTCCCTCGGGTATGTACTTACGGGCTCAAGCAACACAGGCCCATCGCTCCTGTTTAATCGAGCCTGCCCAGCCCAGGAATTATTTTAAATCAAACCCCATCCACCACATTATGTCATCTGTGAATGCTTAAGTATTTGCCTCTAGCAGATTAGCTAATAATAATAATAATAAATTAAAAATTTTAAAAAGCCAGGCGCCTGATGGCTCACACCTCTAATCCTAGCTACTGAGGAGGCTGAGGTCTGAAGATCCTGGTTCACAGCCAGAAGAGTAGAAGATGCCTATGGCACTCTTCTTTCCAGTTAACCAGCAAAATATTCAATGTTCCTTAAATGGTGGAGTGCCAGCCTTGAAGAAAAAACAAATAAGAGGGCAAGGTCCTGAGTTCACATTCCAGGACCAGGGCGAAAAGGAAAAAGGGGGAGGGAGTACATGTTCACAAGGCCGTTTAACAACCCTAACAACAAGATCGATACTGTTCCTTAATGGTGTTAGGAAAATGGAGGAGAACAAAAAAGGAACAGGCCAGACCCCTTCAGCAATGGCTAGGATTGTTCATTGCCAGGGAGGGACATAGGGCTTCCCGCGGGTGTGGAGGTTGTGCAAGGGACTAGATTTTGGGGTGGGCTGTATAGGGCTTACCAAGGAAGCAGAAAATAAAAATATGGGGCTGGGAAGGTAGCTCAGCGGTAGAGTGCATGCTTTGCAAGTATGAGGCCCTGGGTTCGATTCCTCAGCACCACATAAACAGAAAAAGCCGAAATTGGCGCTGTGGCTTCAGTGGTAGAGCACTAGCCTTGAGCTGAAGACTTGAGGGACAGCGCCCAGACCCAAAGTTCAGGCCCCATGACCGGCAAAAAAATATATATATATATACATATATATATGGGCTATGGTCTCTTGGGGGCTCAGGGCAGTGTCCTTGACCAAGCCTACAGTGGAATGCTCCACCTGGAGTGAGGGGAATTTCAGCTGAGCCCAGGTCCAAATGGCTTGTCTGAGGGCAAGCAGGTGAGCAAGTACCTGGTGCTTTGCTTGACCTAGGGGAATAAAGCAGGAGACAATCCATCACATATGATCCTCATAACCAATCTGTGTTGCATTTTTCTCAGACAGTTGAAATTACTTTGTACTTTTGATGAACATTTTATTGAGGTACTATATATATATATCTCAGCACCCTTGAAGCCAACACATGCTGGTTACACTGGACCAGCCAGAATGTCTCAGTTCCCCAATACCAGTTCTTTAGTCAAATTATAAACCACGAGACAAAGATAGTTCTGGAATGACCCTGTTTCTTGAATGACAGACAAAAGAAAATTACTTGAGCCAACAGTACTAATGAAGAATCAAAGACTATGTGTGCAGAAGAAATTGCTCAAAGGGTCCAGACACCTGTCTCTTCAAGGTCTGGGTTGTCATCAGTTGAGAGCAATGCATTAATGGCTTTGCCTCACTAGGACAGGGCATCTGTGTCCGTGTTACCTTTTAATTGCTGTGGGAAAGTCAGGTCAAAGGAGGACATGTTTATCCTGACCCACAGTTGCAGGGTCACTGGGCTCTGTGGCTTTGGGGTGTTGATGAGGCAGAACATCATGATGAGGAACTCATGGCAGAGCAAAGCTGTTCATGGAAGCCAGGGAGAGGACAAGACATAGCTCCCAAGGGAATGTCCCAAATTACCCACCCCATTCAACTGGACCATCACCTCCCAAATGCCCATCAAATGATGAACCCATCACTGGTACATCCATTGATATGGAGGTCAGAGCCCTGAAGATCCAATCACTTCTCTAAAACCTGAACATTGCTGAAGGGGGTGGGGCCAGACCCATAAGAGTGCTTGAATGCCTTTTCTTAGAGATTACTTGCAGAGTTGAGATGTCTCCATTGGCAGTCTGACATCACTGGGATTTGCAGTACAATGAGGCATACTGTCTCAAAAATGTTAGTTTGTGGAGATGAAGATCTAGGACATCAACTGTTGTATGTGCCATGGTCCATTTAGCTATCAGTTGGTTGTCAGAGGTCACTATGGGCTGGTGCTGATGGCTCACCCCTGTGATTCTAGCTACTCAAGAGACTGAGATCTGAGGATTTCAGTGCAAATCCAGACCAAACAAAAAAGTCCCTGAGACTCTTATTAGCCACCAAAATATGGAAGTGGAAGTAGAGAACCAGCCTTAAGCAGAAAAAGCTAAGAGACATCACACAGGCCCCAAGTTCAAGCCCCACTGGCATAAAAAAAGACAAACATAAATAAATAAAGTGGTATGGTTGTTCACACCTGTAATCTTAGCATTTGAGAGGCCAGCCTGGGCTACTTAGTGAGACCATGGTCTCAAACAAAAAACATCATGACTATCAGCCAACCAGTTGGCTAAGTTTCAGGAAATGTAAAGCTCAAAGTGTAGTGTTGTCAAATCATAGTCATTTTGATCCTAATTAAAATACTCATCTACTGGCAGGCATAGTAGCACATCTACACATCTATAACCTCACACACCACAGAGGATGAGACAGGAAGATGGAGAGTGTGAGACCCTAGCTTTAAGGAAGCAACACAAAATTCACACCCAAACAACAACAAACCCAAACAGTAAGACCTCATTTTCTTACAAGATTCACAAGAGGCCAAAATATACAAATGGAAACACCCGCCAATTCTGTCACTAACCACCTCCTAACCAGGAGAGTACTCTCTTGACTTTTAACTTTAGAGGTTAGCTCTGCCTGTTATTTTTATTTATTTATTTATTTTGTCAGTCTGTCCGTTGTGGGACTTGAACTCTGGGCCTGGGCGCTGTCCCTCAGCTCTTCAGCTCAAGGCAAGCGCTCTACTACTAGAGCCACAGTGCTACTTCTGGTTTTCTGAGTGGTTTATTGGAGATAAGAGTCTCACAGAGTTTCCTGCCCAGGCTGGCTTTGAATCGTGATCCTCAGATCTCAGATTCCTGAGTAGCTAGGATTATAGAAGTGAGCCACGGACCCCAGCTTCTGCCTGGTTTTAAACTCCAGTCAAATGGAATGACAATGTGTGTTTTATTGTGTTTGGCCATTTCCTCTCAACTTATACTGTCTGTTTCTGCATAGTAGAATAGTGGTTCTTCATTCTTGTTGTTTTCCATTGAATAAATCATATATATATATATATATATATATATATATATATCCATAATATATATGGAAATAAATATATTGTATATATATTTCCATTTTATGCTATTAAAATAGTGCAACTTTGAATTATTCAGTAGATTTTTTGGCAAGTCTACACAGACATTTCTCAGGCATATATGCATATATCTAGGTAGAATTGACAGGATCAGTATAAATATAATTTTACAGCCTAGGCACTGGTGGCTTACGCTTGTAGCCTGGGCAGGAAAATCCATGAGACTTTCATTGTTGGTGGTGGTGGTTGTGGGGTTTGAACTCAGGGCCTGTCCTTGAGCCTCTTTGTGCTCAAGGCTTGTGCTCTACCACTTGAGCCACAGCATCACTTCCAGTTTTTGAGAGGTTAATTGTAGATAAGAGTCTCACAGAGACTTTTCTGCCTAGGCTGGCTGCAAACTATGATCCTCAGATCTCAGCCTCCTGAGTAGCTAGGATTACTAGCAAGAGCCACCCATGCTGGCTGTGAGACTCTTATCTCCAATTAGCTACTCAGAAAAAATCTGAAATGGCACTGTGGCTCAAGTGGTAGAGGGCTAATGTTGAGCGAAAGAGCTCAGGGACAGCACCCAGACCTGAGTTCAAGCCCCATGTCTGTCCAAATTAATAAATAAATAATTTCTCTGCAACTATGAGCATTCCAGGGGCTCTGTGTCCTTTCTATTGTGGGAAGTTTTAGTTAAAGCAGCTCTGTGGGAATGTAATGATACCTTATGGTGCTCTTTTTTTTTTCTTTTTTCTTTTTTTTTTTTTGCCAATTCTGGGGCTTGAACTCAAGGCTTGGGCACTGTTCCTGAGCTTCTTTTGCTCAAGAGTAGCACTCTACTTCTTGAGCCAGTGTCACTTCCAGCTCTTTCTGTGTATGTGGTACTGAGGAATGGAACCCAGGGCTTCGTTTGTGCTAGGCAAGCACTCTACCCCTAAGCCACCTTCCCATCCCCTGTGGTGTACTTTAAAAATCAATTTTAGTAGCATGCAGCAGCTTATAAGTGTCATCCTGGCTACTCAGGAAACTGAGATCTGAGGATCGTAGTTCAAAGCCAACCTGGGCAACGAAGTTCTTGAAAACCTTATCTCCAATTATCCACCCAAAAGTTAGAAGTGGAGCTGTGGCTCAAATGGTAGGCAAAATGCTAGCCTTGAGTTTAAAAGCTCAGGGAGAGAGCTCAAGCCCTGAGTTCAAGTCCCAGACTAACACACACACACACACACACACACACACACACACACTCAATCAAACAATCTATCGATCAATTTTACTCTTCTTTCTTTTTTTGGGGGGTCCAGTCCTGGGGCCTGAACTCTGGGCCTGGGCGCTGTCCCTTAGCTCTTCAGCTTAAGGCTAGCGCTCTACCACTTGAGCCACAGCGCCACTTCTGGCTTTTTTTCTTTTTGCTTATGTGGTGCTGAGGAATCGAACCCAGGGCCTCATGCATGCAAAGCAAGCGCTCTACCACTGAGTCACCTTCCCAATTTTACTCTTTTAAACTTTTGTTCTTTTTGATATTTTTACTGTTACCTTGACTGGCCTTGAACTTCTAGACTATACAATCTCCTGCCTCAACCTCCCAAGTAGCTAGGACTACAGGCATGTACCACTGTACCCAGCCAAAAGCAGTTTTGTTTATATACAGAGTACATGCAATAAAATGCACTTACTTCGTCCATGTGACGAGTGACGCCAAATTATAAAATCACCTCCATAAAATGGATGGAGCTAGAAGGAATCATGTGGAGCGAGGCAAGCCAAGAGTGAAGAGATAAACGGTACATGGTCTCCCTGATAAGTGGATGCTAAATCCAAAATTTTAGGTGATACGACACAACCAACAGGACTTAGGAAACAAAGAACTCCCACTCATCTGGT
>NW_012267228.1:3635657-3647188 GCF_000151885.1 Dipodomys ordii
CTAGCCTTGAGCAAAAGAGCTCAGGGACAGTGCCAAGGCCCTGAGTTCAAGCCTCAGGACCAAAACAGAAAAAAAGATTAACATATTATTAATCAGTAATATGGATTGTTAAATTCATTTTCATTTGCTTTGTATTTCTTTCTTAAGGTATATTCCACTGAGTGTCTCATTCATCCAGGAATGGTCATATAAACCTGTAATCACAATACTCAGGAGACTGAGGTAGGAGGATCTTGGATTTGAGGCCAGCCTGGGTTATATAGTAACACTCTCTAGGGGCAAAAAGTTGTCTGTTTGAATAATTCTCCAACTTGATACACTGTGAGGTTCATTTGTTGAATTTTCTTTTTCTTTTCTTTTTTGCAGTTCTAGCATTTCAGCCTTGTGCTAGCCAAGCATTCTGTGACAAGAGTCACACCACCAGTCCCATTTGCTTTCATTATTTTTTCTCTTGTCTTTGTCCAAACTAGTGTCATACTTATTATGATTCTATTGAGTTGCCAGGATTACAGGCATGAGCCACCACACCTGGCTTCTTTTATTTCATTTGCTCCCCACCCCGCACTGTATTCAGAGACTGACAATATTTCTAGAAGTAAAGATTATTAGTTTTGACTGGAACTGCTCCAGTCTTCCAACCCAGGGCTAGAGAGATGGTGAAATATATATTTGGTCTTTGCCCCAGTTTCCTGGCACATAGCTACTAAAATCCTTGAAATTGCTAAAACCCTAATGCTCTCTTTGTATACTGATGAGCTGAGTTGTGGTGGGCAGCTCTTAAGTAGCAGCTTCAGGACTGGGGCTGGTTACTGGGGCTGGTTACCAGGAAGATCGGGGCAGGATGAGAAGTTTGGGCCTTGCAGCTTTATCTCCCAACCTCCAGGGAGGGAAGAGGTTAAGGATAAGTTGGTCACCAATGGCTAACAGCTTAATCCATCATGCCTATGAAATGATACCTGCATAAAACCCTCAAAGGACAGGCTTCTGAGGAGAAGCTTCCTGAACAAGGGCAGGCCTGGTGGGCACCCCCGCATCACGGTATCCTTGGCAACAGATGGTACTTGTGAATTGATTTGATTACACTTCTTTTCTTTTTTTTCTTGTCGATCATGGGGTCTGAACTCTGGGCCTGGGCGCTGTCCCTCAGCTCTTCAGCTCAAGGTGAGTGCTCTACCACTAGAGCCCACAGAGCCACTTTTGGCTTTTTCTGCTTAAGTGCTGCTGGGGGATGGAACCCAGAGCCTCATGCATGCGAGGCAACCACTCTACTTCAGAGCCACCTTCCCAGCCCCATTACAACTCTTTCAGGGAGGGGATTCTTGGCTCATAGTCATTGGATCCTAAACACAAGGGAACACCCCAGGGCCTTATGATTAGCTTTGAAAATGGGCGGGGGTGGGGGGTGGGGGGTGGGGCGGTGGGGGTGGGTATAGTTTTGAGGAACTGAATCTCCACTTTGGGGAAGTCTGACATGATCTCCAGATAGCCTCAGAAAGTCAGTCAGCTGGTGTGTGTCCTTGCTAGGCCTGCAGGGAGCCCCTCCCTCCTCACCCCTCACTGGAGGTCAGAGCAGTCTTTCCCTGTTGATCCGGATTGTGGAAAGAGAGGGCCAGAGGAGCTTGTTGTTTCTCTATTCACCCAGCTTCTTAATCTTCCGGTTTGAATCAGATCTCACTCAGACACCTACAGGGCTGATTAAAATGGGCGATGCTGGGCCTCCCCTCTGAGATTCTGACTCTGATGGGGTGGGGGTGCCCAAGGCTGCATTTCTGAGACTCCAGGGTGAAAATTGCTGCTACCACACACAGTCCCGGAGGCAGTTATTTGGCTTCATCAATATCGGATGATGGGCAATTTGTGTCCCCAGAGTCTGCCTCGTCCCTGCTGAGCAGGACAATAATCCCGGCCTCCCGGGGCAGACATGTGGTGGAGGCGGTGATGTCAGCAAATCAATTAGCTTGCAATGTAATGGGCCACTGGTGAAACTATCCACGAAAGACTCAATACTAACTGCTCACACGTGTCTAGAATGTCCTCGGACGCCAGGCACCTTGTGGAGCATGATCATAAGGAAACTCATTTACTCCTTAGTTGAACGACTCTAGTTTGCATTTAGGGACATCAGGCAAGGAGTGGGGTGGAGGAAGGAACAGGGCAGGCAGGAGCTGGGCAGGCTCTGCCACCAGGCAGGCTGCGGCCTGAAGCCATGTTCCTTCTCCAATGCCACACTGCCCTGGTGTGGGTGCTAACTGGGTGGGGATCTTGGTTCGAGAGGCACCAGATATTTCTCTGTCCTGTGACAAGTCCTGTGTGGTACCTGGGCTGCAGAGATAATCAGCCCTCCTCCCTCTCCCTCCTCTCAGTACCCTGATTATGGGAAGAATCCAGCATGATGGATACATGAAAAAGAAGCTTGTGTGTGTGTGTGTGTGTGCGCACACACACACAGTACAGGGGCTTGAACTCAGGGCTTTGTGCCCTTATATGTCTTTTTTAGTCAAAGCTAATAATACTCTGCCACTTGAGTCACACCTCCACTTCCAGCTTGTTAGTGCTTAATTGGAGATAAGAATCTCAGAGACGTTTCTGTCCTGGCTGACTTCTTTTTTCTTTTTTTTCTTTTTCCTTTTCTTTTTTTTTCTTTTTTGTCGGTCATGGTGCTTTAACTTGGCCTGAGTGCTGTTCCTTAGCTCTTCAGCTCAAGGCTAGTGCTCTACCACTTTGACCCACAGTGCCGCTTCCGTTTTTTTCTGGTGATTTATTGGAGATAAGAGTTTCATGGCTTTTCCTGCCTGGGTTGGCTTTGAACTGCAATCCTCAGATCTCAGCCTCCTGAGTAGCTAGGATTACAGGGGTGATCCACCAATGCCCCCAAGGATAGATTCTTGATCCCCACCTCAGGTCAGGATCCTGCACAATCATGGGGCTCCCCAGGGGACTTTGATGCATGGCTTAAGCACATGCACACTAGAGAGAAACTCACTCATTAAAATTTGGTAAGGGGGGCTGGGAAGGTGGCTCAGTGGTAGAGCGCTTGCCTTGCATGCATGAGGCACTGGATTCGATTCCTCAGCACCACATAAGCAAAAAGAAAAAAGCCAGAAGTGGTGCTGTGGCTCAAGTGGTAGAGCGCTAGCCTTGAGCTGAAGAGCTGAGGGACAGCGCCCAGGCCCAGAGTTCAAGCCCCATGACCGACCAAAAAAAAAAAAAGATAGGGTTTCACTAGGTAAACCAGGATGGCACGAACCCCCGATCCTCCTGCTTTACTCTCCCATAAGCTGGGATAACAGCAGGCAGGGGCATACTCTCTAGGCATTATGGCTAATCCTGTCAACTTGATTGGTTGAGAGTCTTCTAGGAGAGGAGGAAAGCACACCCTTCGGAGTGTCTTTAAGAACATTTTCAGCAGGGCGCCAATGGCTCACGCCTGCCATCCAGCTGCTCAGGAGGCTGAGATCTGAGGATTGTGGTTTGAAGCCAGCTCAGGCAGAAAAGCCTCTCATTTCCAATTAACTACTCAAAACACTAGAAGTGGTACTGTGGCTCAGTGTGGTAAGGCACTAGCCTTGAGCAAAAGGGGCTCAGGGACAGCATCCAGGCCCTGAGTTCAAGCCCCACAACCAACAACAACAACAAAAAAAACCCCACACATTTTCAGAGAAAATTAACTAAGTGGAGACTTCCCTGTAGGATGGATGTGCCCATGGCTCCATCCCACAGGCTGGTGACCCGAATGGAGGAAGCCTCCCTCGTCCTGTCTTCTTTTCCCTCTCTTCCCAATTTCTCCTTCCTGGCTTCCAGGAGGTAAGCAGCTTTTCTCTGCCACGCCCTTCCACCTTGATCTTCTGCCTCAACATGGGCCCAAAACAATCAAGTCATCTGACATTCACAGAAACCCCTGAAATTGTGAGTCAAACAAATCCTTCCTTAAGTTGTTTTCTTGGGTGTTTTGTCCCACAGATTATATAAGTAACATGAAGTAAAGCTATTTGTAGCAACAATTGCAAAGGCCTATTTAGCTGCTTTGGTAAAGGACTCAGTTTACAACCGGTTGTGGTGTTAGACACTTGTAATTCTAGCCTTGGGAAGCAGAGGCAGGAAGATTGCAGGTTCAAGGCCCAACTGGGAAAAGTTAGTGAGGCATTACCTCCAGAGCAAAATACAAACACAAGAGCTGGGGACATGATAGAGTGCTTGCCTAGTAAGTATAAGGCCCCAAGGTCAATCCCCAGTACCGGAAAAACAATCATGAAACAATTAAAAAACAACTTACAACTGTGAAAACATGCATGCAAAGTTAAGAGGAAAAAAATTGCCAGGCACTGGTGACTCACACCTGTAATCCTAGCTACTCAAGAGACTGAGATCTGAGGATTCAGGTTCAAAATCATCACAGGCAGATACATCTGAGATACTTCTATCTTTAATTAGCCAACAAAAAGCCAGAAGTAGAGGTGTGGCTCGAGTGGTTAGAGCACCAGCCTTGAGCAAAAGGACCTAGTAAGAATGCAAGCCTCACATCTGAGGGAAGCTAGGCGGAGGACACAGAATCAGAGGGAAACAGGGGAAAACATACAACAGAGGGGCCATCAGCTGCACTCGACATTGATGAAAGTGAACTAAGCAACTCAAGGAAAGCGATGGGAGGGAGGGAACGAGAGGAAAAGAGGGAACAGCTCACACTAAGAAAAGGAAAGGAATGTACATATCACCTGATGTGGAAGAAATCGTTGTATTGTCAGAGCTCCAAGAATTCACAATTTTTTTTTTTGGTTCGGTTGTGGGGCCTGAACTCTGGGCCTGGGCGCTGTCCCTCAGCTCTTCAGCTCAAGGCTAGCGCTCTACCACTTGAGCCACAGCACCACTTCTGGCTTTTTTCTTTTTGCTTATGTGGTGCTGAGGAATCAAACCCAGGGCCTCATGCATGCAAGGCAAGCGCTCTACCACTGAGCCACCTTCCCAAGCCAGAATTCACAAATTTTATAGATCATGATGATGACAATTTGCCTCATGAAGGTTAAAATGTGTCTGTGACTTTAAGTATCACTATTCCACAATATTGTGAAATTTGTTAAATTTATGTAATCACTTAATTTCAATTAAAAATTATAAAAATAAAAAGAATGCAAGCCTCTGAATTCAGGCTCCAGTATTGCCTTCCCACCAAAAGAACAAAACAACACCTAATGTATATATAACAAAAAAACGAATGTATTTCTTCACTAGTATAACTTGAGTGTTGGAGACTTTAAATCCCTCAAACCCACATAACTAGACTTAATTTTCCAGCAAGGGGATGCCGGCATGTCAACAGTTAATAAATCAATCATTGACTAATTAATCAAGCGTGTTGGAATGTTCCTCTTTGGGCAGGCACAGGGACAGGAAGCCAGTGTTGGCCAAGGCTGGAAAGATCCTTGAGCTTTGTGGTTCAGTCTTGAAGGGAAGGCAGAGGGTGAACAACCCATCCAGGGGGTGAAGGGCTGGGGAAGAGAAGTCTAGGTTCTGGGGCAATGTGTGACTCTTCTGGAATCCCATCTAGAAAGTCTAAGCCAGGAGGCTAAGCTCTCCAGAGGATATCTTCCCCAGGACACATGCCTCAACCCAAGTGGGAACTAACTCTGGCCAGCCTGATGTGTGTCCTCAATTTCATATTGCCAAACAACAGCCCAAGGCAGCCTAGTGGGATTCCACTCATATCGTTGCGAATCAAGGACTTACCTTTGGATTACTTAACCAGGTTTCTGGCCCAGGGCCCAGTTCAGATGACTTTCCTGATCCTTAAGTGTGATTCTTACCAAAACCCCTGAGATGCAGAGAAGAGAAGCAGAATGGCCTCCTACAAAGCGCCCGGACCCAGGCTCATACAGACCTAGCAGGGCTTGCTTCTAGGCTGTGTGGCTGTGACCACAGTTCTGTTTGCTGAGCCTCAGTGCGGGTGCTGGCATCTAGTGTCACTGTGTCATTGAAGGGATTAAAGGCTGTAATGGTTGGCTTTTTTTTTTTCCTGGTCTGGCCTGGTGCCATTCCTCAGCTCTTCAGCTCAAGGCTAGCGCCCTACCACTTGAGCCACAGCGCTACTTCCAGCTTTTTCTGCTTATGTGGTGCTGAGGAATTAAACCCAGGGCCTCATGCATGCAAGGCAAGCACTCTACCACTGAGCCACCTTCCCAGCTCCACTTGGGTTTTCTTAGTGGTTTATTGGATATAAAAGTTCCCTGGGGATTTTCCTGCCCAGGCTGGCTTTGAACTGTGATCCTCAGATCTCAGCCTCCTGAGTAGCTAGAATTAGAGGCGTGAGCCACCAGTGCCTGGCACTTTTTTTTTTTTAATGCTGGCCCTGGGGCTTAAACTCAAGGCCTGGCACTGTCCCTGATCATTTTTTGTTTATGGCTAGTACTCTACCAATGGAGTCATAGCTTCACTTTTGGCTTTTTGGTGTTTAATTGGAGATGAATCTCATGAACTTTCTTGACTGAGCTTGCTTTGAACCATGAACCTCAGATTTCAGCTTACTGAGTATCTAGGACTGAGTATCTAGGTATGAGCCACAAGTGTCCAGTGGCAATAATGTAGTTTAAGGATCCAATGCAAGGCAGGAGAAAACTAATGTTTTCCTTTCCTCCCTCCCTCCCTCCCCCCCTTCCTTCCTTCCTTCCTTTCGTCCTTCCTTCGTTCCTTCCTCCCTTCCCTCCCTCCCTATTCTCTCCCTCCCTCCCTCTCTTCCTCTCTTCCTCCCTCCCTCCCTCCCTCTCTCCTTTCCTTCCTTCCTTCCTTCCTTCCTTCCTTCCTTCCTTCCTTCCTTCCTTCCTTCCCCCTTTCTTCCCTTTCTCCCTCCCTTCCTTCTTTCCTTCTTTCCCTCCTTCCTTCCTTCCCAGTAGTACTAGGGTTTCCTTGGGCCTTGGGCTAGCTAGGCAGGTGTTCTACCACTTGATCCATGCCTCCAGTCTTTGCTTTAGTTATGTTTCAAATAGAGTCTCTCATCTCTGCCTAGGCTGGCCTGACATCTTCTATTCCCACATAACTGGTATGACAGGTGTGTACTCCAAGACCCAATGTTTTTTTTGGCTGAGATGAGATCTTGAGAACTTTTTGTCCCACTGAGACTGTGATACTCTTGCTCTCCACCTCCTGAATAGCTAGGATTACAGATGTCCGCTTGGCTTCCTTTGTTCTTTTCTTGTGGCATAAAATAATTACAAAATAAAGACTTACAAAGGAAATTGGCTTTTGCCAGAGGTAGAGTCTAAAAGACTTATTACAATGGTTGGAATAGGCCAGACTCAGTGGCTCATGCTTATAATCCCAGTTATTTAGGAAGTGGAGCTTGGGACGATTGACGTTTCAGGCCAGAATGGGCAAACAGTTATCAAGACCTCATCTCAACAAACAATCCAGGCTGAGCCTCAGTGACTTATGCTTGTAACTCAGAAAAGTCCATAAGATGCTTTTCTCCAATTAAGCACCAAAAAAAAAAAAAAAAGCCAAAGTAGAGCTATAGGTCAACTGGTAGAGCACCAGCTTTGAACAAAAAAGATAAGGGACAGCTGCCAGGCCCTGAGTTCAAGCCCCAGGATTGTCATACACACAAAAAATAACCAGTGAAAAACAGAACTGGAGGCATGGCTTAACAAGAAGAATAAATGAGGGGCTGGGAAGGTGGCTCAGTGGTAGAGCGCTTGCCTTGCATGCATGAGGCCCTGGGTTCGATTCCTCAGCACCACATAAGCAGAAAGAAAAAAAACTGGAAGTGGCGCTGTGGCTCAAGTGGTAGAGCGCTAGCCTTGAGCTGAAGAGCTGAGGGACAGTGCCTAGGCCCAGAGTTCAGGCCCCATGACCGGACCCCCCCAAAAAAAGAAGAAGTGAGATACTGAGTTCAAACCCCAGTACCCCTTAAAAAAATGGGATCAACCAGTAATACAACATGGCTGAACTCCTAACATATTAGCCAAGTGACTCAAAAGGGTGCATATTAATGTATGCCACTTAGGTGACATTATATAAACGGTAGGAAATAAATAGTGGCCCAGGGCCCCAGTGGAATGCAGACACAACTTCACAGTGACGGTGGGGAGTTTGGGGATGATGGAATTGTTCCGAACTTAATTACAGTGGTTACACAACCATGTATGTTGCTCAGTGCTGAATAGGGTGTATTTTACTGTAGCTAAATTATACCTCAATAAACCTGACTAAAACATTACACATTAAGGGGCTTTAAATAGAAGTTGCAACTGAAAATAGTCAACGATGATAATGAAAATGGAAGAGTATTGTATTCAGATCCATTTCTGGGCAGGAGTAGAGATCTCCATGTATTTCAGCTCTTCTGTTAATTATGCATGTTTTTAAAATGCAAGGGTAGACACAAATGATAGGAATAAAATTCAGGCACTTCCTGCTTACCACCAGTAATCTATGTTAGAAATCAATGCTCTGAGCCAGTGGCTCACACCTCTCATCCTAACTACTCAAGAAGCTGAGGATTATGGTTCGAAGTCAGCCGAGGCAGGAAAGTCCGTAAGACTCATATCTCCAATTAACCACCAGAAAACCGGAAGTGGCACTGTAGCTCAAGTGGTAGAGCGCTTGCCTTGAGCTGAAGAGCTGAGGGACAGCGCCCAGGCCCAGAGTTCAAGCCCCACGGCCGACAAAAAAAAAGATTTAAAATAGTAGGGGGCTGGGAAGGTATCTCAGTGGTAGAGTGCTTGCCTTGCATGCATGAGGCCCTGTGTTGGATTCCTCAGCACCACAAGCAGAAAAATCTGCAAGTGGTGCTGTGGCTCAAGTGGTAGAGTATTAGCGTTGAGCTGAAGAGCTGAGGGACAGTGCCCAGGCCCAGAGATCAGGCCCCATGACTGACAAAAAAAAAAAAAAAGATTTAAATACTAAAGCCATTTCTTCCTTCAAGGCAATGTGGTGCTGGCATATAAGAATAAACACACAAGCTAGGCACCTTGTGGCTCATGCCTGTAATCCTAGCTACTCAGGAGGCTGTGATCTGAAGATCACAGTTTGAAGCCAGCCTGGGAAGACAAATCTGAGAGACACATCTCCAATTAACCAGCAAAAAGAAGGTGTGGCTCAAGTAGTAGAGTGCCAGCACTGAGTGGAAAAAGAAGTTATCTAATGGCAAAGATGGGCCTCAGATTGTTGTCTTTTGGTTTTAGTACATAAGGAGTAGCTCACTTATTCAGGCATTCTTTTATTTCAAAAACCCCAGCATTGGGCAGACAGTGGGGAAAATGATGGGAGAGGAGACTGGTAGCATGATACACATAAATGAGCATGTTAAATTGAAGCCCCTTTATACAACTACTTGAAGATTAATTTGTTTTTATTTTATTTTTTGCCAGTCCTGGGGCTTGAACTCAGGGTCTGGGCACTGTCCCTCAGCTTCTTTTGCTCCAGGCAAGCACTCTACCACGTGAGCCACAGCGCCACTTCTGGCTTTTTCTGTGTATGTGGTACTAAGGAATGGAACCCAGGGCTTCATGCATGGTAGGCAAACACTCTACCACTAAGCCACATTCCCAGCCCTAATTTATTTTTTGTGCCAGTCCTAAGGACTTGAACTCAGAACCTGAGTGCTTGTCCCTGAGCTTTTTTGCTCAAGATTAGTGCTCTTGAGGTTGGAGGCTTGGCTCA
Source organism: Dipodomys ordii (assembly GCF_000151885.1). Classification (NCBI taxonomy): domain Eukaryota; kingdom Metazoa; phylum Chordata; class Mammalia; order Rodentia; family Heteromyidae; genus Dipodomys; species Dipodomys ordii. The sequence continues at coordinate 3,645,306 of NW_012267228.1, forward strand.
GTTAGTAGCACACCAGCCAGTGAGCAAAGTGTCAGGTACTGAGTTCGAGTCTCAGTCTCACAGCAACAAGAAAAGAAAAACGAAAAAGAAATGAAAGGATAGTGCTCTATTACTTGAGCTATAACTCTACTTCCAGATTTTTGAAGAAAAGAGCCTCACAGACTTTCCTGCCCGTGCTGGCTTCGAACTGTGATTGGTCCATTTTCTTCTCTGGCTCCTGTTCCCCATCTGTAAAGTAGGAGAGAATGTAGAAGACATTCCTGGGCTTCCAGCTCAGCATCCTGGCATAGCTCTCAGAAGACACCAGAGCACCATCTCCAAAGACAGTGTATCTGAAAGCCAGACCCACTGAGTACCCTGTGTTCAGGCCCTATGTAATTGAATTCATGTGACTTTGAGTTCTCCACATGTGGAATTTCATGGACCCCTAATTTCTCTTCTTGAAAACTGGGATTGAAGCTGGGTGCTGGGTGCTCACATCTGTAACCCTAGCCACTCAGGAGACTGAGATCTGAAGATCACACTTTGAAGTCAGCCCTGGCAGGAAAGTCCATGAGACTCTTATCTCCAACAAACTACTCAGAAAAAAAACAGAAGTGGTGTTGTGGCTCAATGGTAGAGCACTAGCCTTGAGCACAGAGGCTCAGGGATAGCGCCCAGGCCCTGAGTTCAAGCCTCACAACCTTTCCCTTTCCCCACCTTTCTCTCCCCCTCCCCCACAGAGTATTGAAACTAGGGTGCTTGATTCTTTTAAGGACATTAAAACAAACAGCTCCCATCAGCTATCACCACCTTTCCTTCCCTTCCTTCCTCCCTCCCTTCCTTCCTCCCTTCCTTCCTCCCTTCCTTCCTTCCTTCCTTCCTTTCTTTCTTTCTTTCTTTCTTTCTTTCTTTCTTTCTTTCTTTCTTTCTTTCTTTCTTTCCTTCCTTCTTTCTTTCTTTCCTTCTTTCTTTCTTTCCCAGTCCTGGGTCTTGAACTCAGGGACTCTCTGTGCTCAAAGCTAGTGCTCCACCACTTGAGCCACAATACCACTTTTGTTATTTTTCTTGAGTAGTTGACTGGAAATAAGAGTCTCATGGACTTCTCCTGCCAGGGCTGGCTTCAAATCTTGATCCTCAGATCTCAGCCTCCTGAGTAACTAAGGCTTACAGGCGTGAGCCACCAGTGCCCGGCTTGTCACCACTATTTCCTAAAAGAGGTGGATTTCCCCAGTAATGTCATAATCTCAGAAAAAGAATTAGACAACCTTGCATGATTCTATTTTGGCAGACCTGCCCCTGTGTGCATCCAGATTATTTTACACACACGCACACACACATGTGAAGTGAGGGGCTTCACTTGTTCACATGGCAGATGTCGAGGAAACAGATTCAGAAAGCACGAGTGCAAGGTCACAGAGATGGCAGCCGTCACAGCTCAGCGCGACAGACCCTCAGCCACCACGCGGGCACTCCAAGTGCTTCCCGGGAGCGTCCCTCGGCTGCTCTGTTGCCCACTGCATGCCGGGCTCAGGGCGGATGCTGGGGACCATGGAGAGAGGGGGAGCCACAGCTCCCAGACCCTGGTCTCCGGGTCCCTCGGTACTCACCTGGCTCCTGATTCCCAGGATCAGGAAGCTGGCTGCTAACGGTTTCTGGGGGGGGGGCGGTGGGAATGGGGGGTTCCCTCTCCCAGGGGTATTTGGCAGTTTCCTGGGAGACTCAGGGAGCCTTCAACATCTCCATGACCCAACCGACCAGAAGCGTGATGGCCCTGCACCAGGTGTTCCGTCCAAACGTCAGGTCGGGTCCCCCTCCATTCCCATGGGCCGGAAGGGGTGAGTCCCAGAAACCAGGGGTCCTGCTGGGGAGGGTCCCGGGGACGAAGCCCTCCCCCTGCCCCC
>NW_012267228.1:3648226-3658941 GCF_000151885.1 Dipodomys ordii
GGCACCATGCTGCCCTCGCAGGAGGCCTCCAAGCTCTACCACGAGCACTACATGCGGAACTCGCGAGCCATCGGCGTGCTGTGGGCCATCTTCACCATCTGCTTCGCCATCATCAACGTGGTGGTCTTCATCCAGCCCTACTGGGTGGGCGACAGCGTGAGCACCCCCAAGCCTGGCTACTTCGGCCTCTTCCACTACTGCGTGGGCACCGGGCTGGCGGGCCGCGAGCTCACCTGCCGGGGCTCCTTCACCGACTTCAGCACCATCCCGTCCGGCGCCTTCAAGGCGGCCGCCTTCTTCGTGCTGCTGTCCATGGTCCTGACCCTCGGCTGCATCACCTGCTTCGCGCTCTTCTTCTTCTGCAACACCGCCACGGTCTACAAGATCTGCGCCTGGATGCAGCTCCTGGCAGGTAGGGAAGGTGCGCGCGCAGCCCCCAGAGAAAGGCGCTGGAGCGGGGGAGACTCCCTGGAGGAGTCGGAGGAAGACGCTGCTCCTCCGCGTCGCCTCACTCCTTGGCCAGCCCCGGGCAGCGCTTGGGGGAAGCTGTGGTTGAGACTCAATGACCGAGAGACACCTTAGGGTGGGAGCCTGGGACCTGGACACGTGGGCCCGTGCGCATTTGTTGGTGGGTTAGCATTCTGTCAGCGTCCCTGAGGGTCTCCCTTGGCCATCTTTGTGGAGTCGTTGTTCTGAATGTAATAGATGTTCTTAGGTGTAATCAATTTCTGTTATACTGAAACACACACACACACACACACACACACAGCTCACTGTGAGACAGAGAATCTAGAGGTCTGGCTTGGACCTCCAATATAATCGAGTTGGGTGTTCACATTACTTTCTTGAAGCTTGAGTTCCCCATCTGTAAACCATCAGGGATGACCTCAACAGGACAGAGGAAAGTATCTGTGCTGAGTCTCCTAGAAAGGGTGGAGGACGCTGTGTATTGGTGTCCATCCAGTGCATGGCTGGCAGTACCAGGCTGTGGGGGGCTAGGAAGGGGAGGTCTCCACCTGTCCAAGGACGTCCTGGTCCATGCAGGGAGGGTCTCATGCCGTGCCCAATGGGAGTGAGTCTCTGAGATCCTCTGGAATATTTGTCTCAGACTTAGTCATCTCTTCCTCAGATTCAGAGAAGGACCTTTTGGGAATGAGAAATGCTGAGACAGTTTACCAGGATCCATTAGAGTCCCCTGCCCCCGCCCATTTTTCGATTGAGGAATGATTTTGAAGACTCAGCAACCTGGGTATTTGCCTAATTGCAGGCCTGGGGGAAGTGAGGCCAGGTGGGAGGGAGACTGGTAGAGGCCAAGAAACAGTGGAGCTTAGTGGCGCTGTAGTTCAAGTGGTAGAGCGCTCGCCTTGAGTTGAAGAGCTGAGGGACAGCGCCCAGGCCCAGAGTTCAAACCCCACGACCGACAAAAAAAAAAAAAAAAAAAAAACCTATATAGAAACAGTGGAGCTCTCCGGGGATGAGAAGAGAAGACAATATCTGATGATCATGCATCAAAGTGTTTTTTCTTTTAATGTTAAGCACCTCCAAATACTCAACAAGTGTTTAACCCTCCCAAAGAGAGGGAGGTGTTATATCACTTCCTGGCGATTCCACTACTTGAGTACTGCAGGGAATTTGAACATCACTGATGGGAAAGCCTCCATCTTTTCAAGGAGGAATGTGATTTTTGGAAATGGCTTGACATTGCTCAGGGTCACGTGTTGAGAACATGAGAAGTGATCATATTTGGAATTGCCACTTGGGATGAAAGCCAAGGAGGAGAACAAGGTCACAGGACTGATCTGCCTCAGAGGGCCTTTACAAACACGGGGAAGATTTACTGGAAGAACTCTCCAAAATTCTAGAAGAATTACTTTAAGGAAGGAAATATATCTCCAGATGTGAGCATTCTCCTGTCTTGTTTCAGCCTGGCACTGGTGGCTCATGGCTATAATCCTAGATACTAGGAGGCTGAGATCTGAGGATCGTGGTTCAAAGCCAGCTTTGGCAGGAAAGCCTGTGAGACTCTTTTTTTCTTTTTTTTGTCGGTTGTGGGGATTGAACTCTGGGCCTGGGCACTGTCCCTCAGCTCTTCAGCTCAAGGCCAGCACTCTACCACTTGAGCCACAATGCCACTTCTGGCTTTTCCTGCTTGTGTGATGCTGAAGAATCAAACCCAGGGCCTGTGCATGCAAGGCAAGCACTCTACCAGTAAGCCACCTTCCCAGCCCCCAAGAGCCTCTTCTCTCCAATAAACCACTCAGAAAACTGGAAGTCGAGCTGTGGCTCAAGTGGTAGAGTGCTCACCTGAGCTGAAGAGGTGAGGGACAGCTCCGAGTTCAGGCCCAGAGTTCAAGCCCCACAACCAAGCAAAAATAATAATAATGTCTTGTTCCAAATCCATCTCACCCTCCACTCAACTTAGATGTGGGTCTTGTAGAATCTTTGAAGATAGCGCAGAAGGAGATCTGTGGGATATGAGTTACTACTCTCATTTTCAGTTGTACCCAGAGAAATGATATTGTGTGTTTCCAGTCTATTGTTTTTTTTCCTCCTAAAGGCAAGCTGGAAAGAATATATGCTTAGCTAGATACCCTCACCCCCAATTCATCAACTGTAATTTGATGTCTGCAGATGGGATCCTGATCTCTTAGCCTTTAAATTCTCTGTAATCCCTGTGGGTTTGTTTAATCTTGGGATTTGATTAACTGTCCGGTAACCTCCATGTAATCAGCAAAATTCAGGGATCTTAGCAATGACTCCTTCACCTTCCAACTTCTCTCCCTATGTCTTAGAAAGAGGGACCCTGAGCATACTCAGTCACACTGTGATCAGGTCTAATGCCAGGTTCTGCCACCCCTGACTCCGGAATCCACCCTCCCCGGTGTTCCTGCCTCACCCCCCGAGGCTCAGGGGGAAGTTGGCAGAGTTGAGAAGTTTACTGCATTTTGCTCAGAGATATTTGAGCTCTCTGGGAAATGGAATGCCAGAGGCCAGAGTTCTGGGTGGGAAGTTCTTTCCTGACTCTATCTTTGTCTCTCCACTGTGTTCAATAAGACCTTTTGGGTTAGATCTGTTTCCTCCTCTGGGAATGCCAGAACAGTTAGATTACTTGACTCAAAATATCTCTTTCAGCCCTGTGGGGACCCTAGATAGTTTCATTCCAAAAGTGAGCCATCAGTCATCTCCAGAGGAACTGCAGAGCAGCTAAGAGCTTTGTTTGTTTCATACAGAAATCCAAGGGGCCTGTCATATGATTCTTGTTCTTGTGAACTTTGATTCTAAGGAACATTGCACCATTAGGAAAATACAGAGATATTTATATGTCTTCCCCACCCCCTCTTGCCAGTACTGGAGCTTGAACTCAGAGCCTGGGCACTGTCCCTGAACTTCTTTTGCTCAAGGCTAGCACCACTTGAGCCACAGCACCACTTCCTTCTTTTTCTGTTTATGTGGTACTGAGGAATCAAACCCAGGGCCTCATGCATGCTAGGCAAGCACTCTACCACTAAGCCACCTTCCCAGCCTATATATGTCTTTATTTCTTACCTGCTCTTGGATCATCCCTATGTTAGGTGTTATAGTATTGAGCTGCCTAAGACATGCTGAGGGCCTGGCATGCCTGAAGTGGGATTCTGACAAAGCTTGCTGTCCAGTTGGGTCACTATATTTGTCAGCAGTCTTTGCAGAGATAAGTGACAGAAACTCAACTCACACTAGCTTAAATATATTAAAATAAAGAGCCTAGGGTCTCTTTTCTTTTCTTTCTCAGTCATGGGGCTTGAACTCTGGGCGTGGGCACTGTCCCTCAGCTCTTCAGCTCAAGGCTAGCAGTCTACCACTTGAGCCACAGTGCTACTTCCATAGCATAGGGTTTCTTGGCTCATAATAATTTGCAAGTCAGGAGTGTCTGGCTTCAGTCATGGATGGATTCGGATGCTCCAATAATATTATGAAGAATATGGTTCTTTTCCTTTCCTTTTTTTGGTCTGAGACTGGAATTCAAACAGTATCTGATGCTTTTGCTCATTGGCTGATGCTCTACCACCTGAGCCATGCCTGAAACCTCTTATTTCTTTGTGTGTGTTGGGGGGGGGCGGGGAGGGTATGTGCCAGTACTGGAGCTAGAACTCAGGGCCTTTCATTCTCACTCAGCTTTTTCACTCAAGGTTGGCATTATACCATTTGAGCCACAACTCTCCTTCAGGCTTTTTACTGGTTGATTAGAGATAAGAGTCTCTCAGATTTGTCTGTGCAGACTGGCTTCCAACCACAATGCTCAGATCTGCCTTCTGAGTAGCTGGGATTAGAGGCGTGAGCGACAGATACTCACTATCTACTTCTTGGTTCCTCTTTACTGGCTCATTTTAAGTCCACTTCCTTCTTGAAGATGATACATCAGGGCACTGGCAGCCCTGAATTAACATCACTTCAGCTGTGGGGAAAAGTATGATTGTAACCAAAGTTCTAGGACTGATTTTTACTGACCCTGCTTTGGCCAAGTGTCCACATCTTAATGAATCATGAGAACTTTATTGCCTGCGCCATGTGCTCATCCTGGAACAGCACGTGAATTCAGCATGGAGAAAGGTCAAATCCTGCAGAGCAGATCATGCAGGATGACTGTTAGAGGGAGCTGTGGGGGAGCTGCCTGCAGGTGGAAGCCTCCTCCCCCTGGGCAGGCTGAGCAGTGATGCATGCTGGGTTGTTAGTGGTTGGCTGTGACAGGTGGGAGGCTGGGTGGGCAGGAAGAGCACTCTGAATGGAGAGGAGCATCATGGGTGGAAACGCAGAGGTGAAGCCATGTCTGATTCGAATGTGACATCCATATAGAGCCAGGAGAAGAGATTCAGGGGGAACCCTGTATGTCTTGGGCCACATCAAGGAAGTCGAACTTTAAAGTTATTCTGGTACTACTCCACAAGAAAAATGACTAACATTCTGAGCTTTTAATCGATGTATCCTATGGTTCAATCCTCACAATGGTCTTGTGGCCCCAGTAACATTATTCTTATTATAGAGACCAGAAACCTGAGTCTTGAAGAGGAAAACATCCCTTGTTCAAGGTCACAGAGGTGTAAGTGGTGGAGCCAGGGTCGTAACTCGGTCCTGTGACCCCAAGCCCATCAGGAGGGGGGACGTTGAGGACGTGGCAGGATGTTGGAGAGCTGCGGGGACTGCACAGAGCAAGGGCGCTGCAGTCTAGGGCTTCTCAGGATGTCTCTGCTTCACTGTCCTCCCGTGTTCCCGAGAATGTGCCGTGCACTGGCTTCTTGACGTCCTCACGCTCGTTGTCTTCTAACTTTCATCTGTTCACCCGACTTGCTCAAGGTCACACGTCAAGCTGAAACTCAAAGTCCAACTGGATCTCTGAAGCAGAGCCCCAGAAGTAAATAACACAGATGACAAGTGAGAGCTGAAAGCTCCAAGTACCCGCTGGTACTGGTGGGCTGGGTGAGATTTGCCTTGAACAGGTTCCTGACAGCAGCAGAGAAGTAAGCTGAAGAACAATTTTGGACTAGAAGGTGCTCTACTGCTGAGCCATACCTCTAGACCCTTTTTGTGCTGATTATTATTTTTTTCTTATGCTTGTACTGGGGCTTGAACTCAGGGTCTCGAGATCTCACTTGGCTTTGCTCACAGCTGGTGCTCTATTAACTTGTTTCTGTTTTTTAACTGGTTAAGAGTCTCTCAGATTTGTCTGCCTGGACTGACTTCAACTGCAATCTTCAGATCTCAGCCTCCTTAGTAGCTAGGATTACTACATGAGCCACTGGCGCCTGGCTTGAAAGTATTTTTGTTTTTGGACTGGAGTTGGAACTCTGGGCTTCCTGCATTCTGGGCAAGCACTCTACCACTTGAGCCACCTTCCCAGTTTGATTGATATTCTAGAGATAGATTTTCATTACCTGATGCACTTGGACTGTGATCCACCTATTTTGGGATTCCCACTGTAGCTAAAATATGCACCACCATGACCAACTTCTTCTGTTGAGATGGACTCTTGCAGACTTTTCTGCCTGGCCTCAAATCACAATCCTCCCAATCTCAGCCTCGCACAAAGCTAGGATGACAGGCATGTACCACCACACCCAGCTTGCTTGCTTGGTTGCTTTTCTTTCTCCTTTCCCTCCCTCCCTTCTTTCCTTTTCCCCCTCCCTCTCTCCTTTCTTCCCTCCCTTTCTCCTTCCCTCCTTTTCATCTTCCCCAACTTCTTCCTCCCATGTGCTTCCTTCACTTCATTCTTGTGGTGACCCTTTCCAGAAGGTCTCCTGTACTAGCCTCAGGGAATCCTAAGTCTGTGCTCAGTCTAACAAGAGTCAGGAAGGAAACCAGATCCTTACCGTATGACACACGAGATGACTGAATTACCCACAGAGTGTTCTGAAGCGTGAAGTGAACTTCACACACAGCTAAAGACAGCCGGGGATGAGTAGAAAAGAGAAATGCAAGCCAGGTCAAGGCCATGAAGGTGAAAGGCATAGAAGTGGAGTACCCTGTGTGTGGGGAATGGTAAGTGACTAGTCTAGGCAGGGCAGAAGCTGGGACTAGGAGTTTGTGTAGGAGCTGGGCCATGAGACCTTCTAAGACCTGGAAAGGAGTTTAGACTTTCTAGGGGGGCAAATAGATGTGGTTTTTAAAACATGATCAAACACTAATTGTAAAGTCGGGGCGGGGGGGAGAATTCATTGTGATTGTCTTATTGTAAGTGTTTATTTTTTAAAATATATTCTGGCTTGCCAAGTATATGGTTGCAAATAATACCGTTGAATCCAATGAAGTCTTTTAATTTTCTTGATAGTGTCCTTGAAGCACAATTTTTAACCTTATGCAAAGTCCAGTTTACCTATTCTTTTCTTTGTTGCCTATACCTTGTGTGGCCTAAGAATCCACTGCCAAATCCAAAAGCACTAAGATTTACTTGTATGTTTTCTTCTAAGGCTTTTGTAATTTGGGGTCCTATATTTAACTAAGTCTTTGGTTCACTTGGAGTCGATTCTTTGGGAAGGAAGGAGTACATGCTAGACATTTGCTCTACCACTAAGGGGCACTTTCAGCCCCTTGAGTTAAATTTTTTTTTTTTTTTGTCGGTCGTGGGGCTTGAACTCTGGGCCTGAGTGCTGTCCCTCAACTCTTAAGCTCAAGGCAAGCGCTCTACCACTTGAGCTACAGCGCCACTTCCGGTTTTCTGGTGGTTTATTGGAGATAGGAGTCTCACGGTCTTTCCTGCCCGGGCTGGCTTTGAACTGTGATCCTCAGATCTCAGCCTCCTGAGTAGCTAGGATTACAGGCGTGAGCCACCATCGCCCGGCTCTTGAGTTAAATTTTGAATGCAGTATGTGCTATTGTTCTGCATGTGACTATCCACTTGTCTAAGCACCATTTGTTTTTTGTTTTTGCTTTTGGCTTCTTGGAGATAGGATCTGGCAATGTAGTCTAGGCTAGCCTTGAACTTTTGATCCTCCTACCTCAACGGTTCAATATTGGGATTTATAGGCATGATGATCATGCCTGACTCCAATCACCATGTATCGAAAACATCATTGTTTGTCCTTGTCAAAAATCAATTGAGCCGGGCGCTGGTGGCTCACACCTGTAGTCCTAGCTATTCAGGAGGCTGAGATTTGAGGATCATGATTCAAAGCCATCTGGGACAGGAAAGTCTGTAAGACTCTCATCTCCATTTAACCACCAGAAAACTAGAAGTGGTGCTGTGGCTCAAGTGGTAGAGCACAAGCCTTGAGCTGAAGAGCTGAGGGACATTACCCAGGCCCAAAGTTCAAGACCCATGACTGACAATTTTTTTGGGGGGGGCCTGAATTCTGGGCCTGGGTGCTGTCCTTTAGCTCTTCAGCTCAAGGCTAGCGCTCTACCACGTGAGCTACAGCACCACTTCCAACTTTTTTCTTTTTGCTCATGTGGTGCTGAGGAATCGAATCCAGAGCCTCAGGCATGCAAGGCAAGCGCTCTACCTCTGAGCCACCTTCCCAGCCCAATTTTTTTTTAATCAGTTGAATTTAGTTACCTGGATCCATTTCTGGACTCCATTCTATTTCGGTGATATGGATTTGTGGCAGGCAGTACCAGACTGTCCTGGTTATTGTTAGACTGCAAGTAGTTCTGAAGTCTGGGAGTGTGAGTCCTCCCACTCTGTCATCTATCAACCCTAATGCTGTCACAGGCCCTGGGACACCACTCACCACCACTTTTGCCACACTGTTATCAGATATGCATTCCTAAACCAGGGTATTCATAACTTGGTCACGCCTGTGACCCTAGCTACTTAGCAGGTTGAGATCTGAGGATCTTTGTGTGAAGTCAGCTGGAGCAGATAAATCTGAGAGATTCATCTCCAATTAATCAGCAAAAAGACAAAGTGGAGGTATAGCTCAAGTGGTATAGCACCAATCTTGAGCATCAAAATTAAGTGATAGGGCTGGGAAGGTGGCTTAGTGGTAGAGTACTTGCCTAGCATGCATGAAGCCCTGGGTTGGAATCCTCAGTACCACATAAAAAGCAAAAGCAGGAAGTGGTGCTGTGGCTCAAGAGGTAGAACACTAGCCTGGAGCAAACGAAGCTCAGGGACAGCACCCAGGCCCTGAGTTCAAGCCCCAGGACTTGCAAAAATAAAAATTAAGTGAGTGTGTGAGGCCCAGAGTTCCAGCCCCAGTACTATCATATACACAGGGAAGTGAGTGATTAAAATCTGCCCACATCTAGCTGGGATCCGTATCAAAGAATTTGTGGATGTACTTTCAAGCTACCATGAGCGATAACATCCTAGCCACTTGTTTCTGTCTCTTGTTCTTTTATTCAGTAATATATCTTGGAGATTGTTCAGTTTTACCTGTTTCTTAACAGATATATAAGCTTTTATATGAATGCATGACAGCTTAGTTAATATTTTTTTATATGTAACTGTAACCCCTCTGTACATCACCTTTACAATAAAATAAAAATTTTAAAAAGAAAAAATAAATTTTATTTATAATATGTTGCTATAAGGATTTGGTGAATAACATATATAATTTGGTACATATATAAGTATAGGCTAGAACAAAGCCCCATAGTGGAATTGCTTGGATGAAATGGTATAATGGACAGATCTGTAATCAGTGCCCCCCATGGAGATGATATAAAGTTACTTTCTCTCCAGCAAGTGTGATAGTTCCCCTTTCTCCACATCCCTGCCAATTGTGTTATGAAATATTTTGGGTTTTTTTCCCCCAATCTAATGGGTGAAGGCTCAGCTCTCAGTCTTATATTAGTAATTTAACTTTTCTTCTTGTGAATGAGGTTGAGTGACTTTTATATAGAATTTTCTATAGAGTGTCATTTCAAGAATATTGTTATTGTCAATGGTAATTTTTCCTCATTGATGTGTAAGGTCTCTTTATCTACTAAGAAATCGAGCCCTTTGTGATAGGAGTTATAAATACTATTCCCAGTTTATCATTTTAAATTTTTTTTGGAGGTGCTAGAATCTGAATTAGGGTCTGTAGCTCACTTGGCTTGCTTGCTTTGCTGGTGCTCTATGATTTGAGCCATGCTTCTAGCTTAGTCTTTTGCTGGCAAACTTTTCTGCTGAGGTTGGCTTCAAACCACAGTCCTCTGGGTTTAAACTTGCTGACTAGCTAGGATGACAGGGATGAGCCACCAGCATCTGGCCTAATGTGTGTGTGTGTGTGTTTCTTGTAATGTGTGTGTGTGTGTGTGTGTGTGTGTGTGTGTCTTGTAATGTGTGTGTGTGTGTGTGTGTGTGTGTGTGTTGTGTGTGTCTTGTCTTGTCTGTCTGTCTGTCTGTCTATCTGTCATGGGGCTTGAATTCTGGACCTGGGCACTGTCCTTCAGCTCTTCAGGTCAAGGCCAGCACTCTACCACTTGAGCCATAGCGCCACTTCGGGTTTTCTGGAGGTTAATTGGAGATAAGAGTCTCATGGACTTTCCTGCATGAGCCCCCAATGCCGGCTTTAAAGTTTCTTTATGAGGAACCCTGCTTGCAGTGAGGATGTAGCTTAATGTTAGAGTGCTTGCCCAGCATGAATAAGATCCTGGATTTACTTTTTAGCCCTGCAAAAATAATAAAGGAGCATGTTCATGCAATAACAGCACCAATCCTTTCCTGAAGGCAGAGCCATTGCAACCTAAACACCTCTACAAGGTCTCATCTCCTAACACTTCCAAATTGGGGATCAAGTTTCCAACTCATGAACTTTGTGGGGCACTGTCAAACCATAGCAAATAAGTAACAATGTCAGGGACTGCTAAGGGCTGCTTGTGAACATATGTGTGTGTTCTGCCATTAAGAACACGCTTAATAAATGTTAACTATTGTTATATGAACTGAAGCAAATGTTTTTGGCTCCAAATTCTGATGGTCTGGGTGAACAGAAAGGAAAGGCTGAGAAGTGGGGAAAGTTGGGAATAACCTAGAAAACTAACTAGGTTTGGCTTATGGAAGGCCTTGAAAGTTGGGTTTTGGAGCCAGACATAGTGGTGCACACCTTGTTACTTTGGAGTAAGGGTAGAACAATCTTGAGTTTAGGGTTAGCCCAGGCAAAGTCAATGAGACCCTGTTTCAAAAACAAAATAAAGGCTAGGCACAGGTGGCTCGCACCTGAAATCCTTGCTACTCAGGCAGCTGAGATCTGAGGATCATGGTTCAAAGCCAGCCTGGGGCAAGAAAGTCCCTGAAACTCCTTTTTTTTTTTTTTTTT
>NW_012267228.1:3660828-3663229 GCF_000151885.1 Dipodomys ordii
GAGTGCTCTACCACTTGAGCCACAGCGCCACTTCCAGTTTTCTGGTGGTTAACTGAATATAAGAGTCTCATGAACTTTCCTGTCTGGGCTGGCTTTGAATCATGATCCTCAGATCGCAGCCTCCTGAGTGGCTAGGGTGACAGGTGTGAGCCACTGGTGCCGGAGGCCCATGTGTTTTTTGCAGAGGGGAGGTCTTCCAGGGTGCTAACCACCCCAGAATATTCAGGTTGCCCCTCTCCCAGCCCCTCCCACCGAGGCTGAGAAGCTTCGTTGCATGCTACGCTTTGCAGCACCCGTGTGTGCCTAGTGTCATTTGTCTCCTCGTCCAATTTAGAATTTCCAGAACACCTGGGAGCTGGACTGCAAAGCCCTCAGCCTCAGGCTCCTCACGCAGCACGTGGGAATGCTGAAGCTTGCTTTGTCCGGAGAATTGCATCTCTGATCATCTCTTCTCTTCCCCCTGACCCTAGGAAAGGCCACTCTGGTTGGCTTTTCTGCATTTGTTTGACTTCGGAGTGGCCTGTAGGGCCCCAGTGCCACCATTTGGGCCCTGCAAAGGAGGCAGAGTAGTGTCTCCATGGTCTCTGTCCCCGCTGGTCTCATCTCCTTGTCTGCTCCCTTGGGACACACGGTGACATGGGTATTTGATTGTGTCTGTGTGTTCACTCTACTTTATTCCTCCCGAGGACAGACACTATGCTTGCCTGTGTACCTGGCACACTGCCCCATGCAGGGCACATAAAAGGACCTCAGAAGTTCACTTGTGAAATGTACCAATGAAAAGGCAGAGAGGAGAGAGAAGAGAGCGGGGAGGGGGGGAGGGATAGACATGGAGATTGGAGAAAAAAGCCATGGAGAAGAGGCCTGCAAAAATGAATGCTAATTGTTGAGAGATTCCAACAGAAAAGGGAAATGGGAAACTGGAGGGTCTAAGCTGAGCATGATGTAGCAGACTGAGGGAGAGGAAGGCGAGGAGAGGACAGGGAGAGGAAGGGGAGGGCCAGAGGGAGGGGGAAGGGGCAGTGAGGGAGACAAGCGCAGAGCCTAGGGAACCGGGCTCATTGAGATCTCAGTGCTGGGATTGCAGAGAAAACCGCCTGCAGTAGCAGAGCCTTGAGGCTGGGAGCGCAGGGATACAGGAGTGGTTTCCATGGAGACAGGGATGCTCCAGGCATGAGTGAAGACAAATTACAGCAGGGCCAGCCACTCTGACACCCAGGAGAGGAAGAGGGAGAGGAAGGGGAGGGACAGTGTGTGTGTCCCCTACCCAGCCGCTTCCCCATTCTGCCACTCCTTGGAGATTGGAAGCTCTTCAGAAAGGTCCTGGGGGTGCCAGAGGAGGGGGCAGGGCCTGCCTGATCCCCTCCCTTCCCCCACCATTGACCCTTATACCCTCTCTGCTTGGGTACTGGAGGGTCTGCAGGGGTTTGTGGGGACACAGATGGTCCAGATTTTTCTGCAGGCTCCTCTTCTTTTCATATGACAGCACACAGTGCACAGGACTAACTCCTGGACTTCTCCAGGGCAGAAAGGAATTTAAATACCCATAGGTGCCTGCAGTTTCCAATTTGCACCTGCAGCCTGGTTGTCCACTGAGCTTTGTACTTGCCTCTCTATTTGGATGTCCAGCAAGCATCCTCAGACTGTGGAGTGTAGCTCACCTGGCTCGCCCTCGCTCGGAGGTTTGCACTTTCCACTCCCTTTCCCAGGAACTCTATGTCTCAGTCCTCAAGGGGTGGTGACCCCACGAAAGTAGAGAATTATCTTGGCAGAGGCACACACTGGAGGGGGGAGGAAGCCACACCAGAACATGGGCCAGGTCATGGCGCCATGGGGGTCCAGCATCAGAAGCAGGAGCTGGCGCTGGACTATGGGAGAGGACTAGCTCTGGGCCACGGGGAGGACTGATGCTGGACCACGGGAAGGACTGGTGTGGGGGCCACGGGGAGGACTGGCGCTGGACCACGGGGAGGACTGGCTCTGCCCCACGGGGAGGACTGGCGCTGGGCCACGGGGAGGACTGGCGCTGGACTACGGGGAGGACTGGCGTGGGGGCCACGGGGAAGATTGGTGCTGGACCACGGGGAGGACTGGCGTGGGGGCCATGGGGAGGACTGGCGCTGGACCACGGGAAGGACTGGTGTGGGGGCCACGGGGAGGACTGGTGCTGGGCCACGGGTAGGACTGGTGCTGGGCCACGGGGAGGACTGGTGTGGGGGCCACGGGGAGGACTGGCGCTGGGCCACGGGGAGGACTGGCGCTGGGCCACGGGGAGGACTGGCGCTGGGCCACGGGGAGGACTGGTGTGGGGGCCACGGGGAGGACTGGTGTGGGGGCCACGGGAAGGACTGGTGCTGGACCACGGGGAGGACTGGTGTGGGGGCCACGGGGAGGACTGGTG
>NW_012267228.1:3663489-3667240 GCF_000151885.1 Dipodomys ordii
TGGGGGCCACGGGGAGGACTGGTGTGGGGGCCACGGGAAGGACTGGTGCTGGACCACGGGGAGGACTGGTGTGGGGGCCACGGGGAGGACTGGTGCTGGACCACGGGGAGGACTGGTGTGGGGGCCACGGGGAGGACTGGTGTGGGGGCCACGGGGAGGACTGGCGCTGGACCACGGGGAGGACTGGCGCTGGGCCACGGGGAGGACTGGTGCTGGACCACGGGGAGGACTGGTGCTGGACCACGGGGAGGACTGGTGTGGGGGCCACGGGGAGGACTGGTGTGGGGGCCACGGGGAGGACTGGTGCTGGACCACGGGGAGGACTGGTGCTGGACCACGGGGAGGACTGGTGCTGGACCACGGGAAGGACTGGTGTGGGGGCCACACTGCTGGAGGTGGGAGGGGCTGGGACCTGGGGAGGAGGCAGGCCGCTCCAGGGTGCCCAGGCCCCTGGAGTAACGATCCCTTCTCTTCCTTCCTGACTGCGGTGGTGGCCCCGCTTCTCTGCCCAGCTCTGTGCCTTGTTCTGGGCTGCATGATCTTCCCTGACGGCTGGGACGCCGAGACGATCCGGGACATGTGCGGGGCCAAAACAGGGAAGTACTCCCTGGGGGACTGTTCGGTGCGCTGGGCGTACATCCTGGCCATCATCGGCATCCTCAACGCGCTCATCCTCTCCTTCCTTGCCTTCGTGCTGGGCAACCGGCAAACAGACCTGCTGCAGGAGGAGCTCAAGCCGGAGAACAAAGGCAAGTGGGGGGCGGGGCTGGGGGGCACCGGAGGGCCGGGGGACCCCGGTGGGGGCAGCTTCAGGCCCCAAGTGATGCAAATACCCGAAAGCTTACAGCAGTGGGGGACTAGCTCCCCGATATCTGCATGCTAGTAAGGGAGAGACATGACAGCCCCTGAGCAGTGTCCAGGAGTCTGGGGGGCTGGGACATCACAACAACCTGGGGGCCATGCTGGGGTCCCACCATTCCGCTCCACAGTTGTGCACATGCGTGCAGGAGTCTGTGAAACAACACTGAGAGCAAAACATGGAGCTCCCCTGGGCCACCGCCGTCTCTCCCAGCCCCTTCCTGCCTGTGGAGGGGGAGGAACGCGGTGGGGTGCCGGGCCTCGCATGGGGCTCCGCTCAAGCTGGCTCCACTTCAATACACTTTGCACCTTTCTTCCTTTCTCTTTCTTCCTTTCTCTTTCTTTCTTTCGTTTTTTTGGTTGGTTGTGGGGCTTGAACTCTGGGCCTGGGCGCTGTCCCTCAGCTCTTCACCTCAAGGTGAGTGCTCTACCACTTGAGTCACAGCGCCACTTCCGGTTTTCTAGTGGTTTATTGAAGATAAGAGTCTCATGGACTTTCCTGCCCAGGTTGGCTTTGAACCTCGATCCTCAGATCTCAGCCTCCTGAGTAGCTAGGATGACAGACGTGAGCCACCAGCGCCCGGCTTTCCTTTCTTTTTTGTACTGAGGTTTAACCTTTGGTCCCTCTGCCACCCAAGCGACACACACCATCATCTCTGCTAAGCTAAAGACCAGGTGAACCTGAGTGATGCAACCGCAAACGTGCCACTTGATTCTAAGAACAAAGAAATGAATAGACATGCAGAGGGTAAGAGAATGGGTCTTGCTGAGCAGCTCGGGCTGGCCCTGGATCAAAGCATTCTCCTGCTTTTAGCCTCCCAAGTGCTGGGATTATAGGTGAGTACCCCTATGTCCAGTTGAGTTATAGTTCTGGCATGATATGCCAGTTGAAATGTTTCCATTTCAACTTTGGCTATGTTTAGTATTAGTAAAATACAATAAACAATTTAAGGCCAGATGTGGTGGCACCCATGTGTAATCCTAGCAGTCAGGAGGCTGAAGCAGGAGGATCTTGGATTTGAAGCTAGACTGAACCACATAATGAGACCCTGTCTCAATACAAAAACAAAACCCAATTGCTGCATGACTTCAGAGTGTCGGGCTAGCAGCTGCTACCAGAACCGTGCTTGTACGTGCGCACATACTCGCGTGTAAGAGGAAGGGATGAGTTTATCTCTTCTCCTTCCGAGTCTTTACTACTCCTGACATTGCTGCTGCTGACATCTTTCTTCTGCCTTCTCTCTCTCTCTCTCTCACACACACACACTCTGCACACACACTCACACATGCAGTGTATGCCATTCCCTCCGAGTTTTCTTGGAATTACAGGCTAAAAACAGAATCAGTTGAGCCAGGCAGCTGGCGGAAGGGATGGTTCCAAGCGAGGCCTGCTCACCCCAGGCCCAGCCCTCCCTGAGCCAGGAGGCACTCCAGTCCAGGCCCTGGCTGTCGGAGTGTGTCCTCTTTCCTGAGAATGCGAATAGTGACTTTCAAAATCATACCTTCAAGGCTGGCGCCGGTGGCTCATGCCTGTAATTGTAGCTACTCAGGAGGCTGAGCTCTGAGGATTGTGGTTCAAAGCCAGCCCGGGCAGAAAAATCCATAAGACTCTGAGACTCTTATATCCAATAAACCACTAGAAAACTGGAAGTGGTGCTGTGGCTCAAGTGGTAGAGCGCTCGCCTTGAGATGAAGAGTACAGGGACAGCACCCAAGCCCAGAGTTCAAGCCCCATGACCAACAACAACAACAAAAAAAAACAAGAGTCTCATGGACTTTACTGCCCCGACTAGCTTCAAACCATGAACCTCAGATCTCAGCCTTGTGAGTAGCTAAGATTACAGGTGTGAGCCACTCGAGCCCAGATAGCAGATTGAGTTTAAACATTACTTAACCTTGCATTTTAGTTCCCTGCACTTCATCAAGTGTGGGTGATGAGAATAACGCCATGTTTTGGGGCTGTCATGTGAGCTTTGTGCCAGCCACAGGTTGGCTTGTGGAGAATGTTTTGTATCATAGACACTGCTTTAGAAATGAGCATGAAATCTCAGGGTCAGAGAAACCCAGTAACTTGCCCAAGCTTACCTAAATTTGGACACAGCCCCAAATGTCCTCACTAGTTATCTCAGCCCAGCGAGGCTAAAGAATTTGAGTCCCCTTTTTAGGATCTTTCTTAGATGCTGGGCTGCTAACTTGTCTATAGAGATTCCTTCTGGGAAGAGACCCTCAAACTTGCTGGTTTTCTGTGGTCCTGGTGGGAGGTCAGGGTCTGCCCTCTGGTGGTAGCTCCCAGAAGTGCAAGACCATGACTTACTATGGACCCGGTGGGTGGTGGCTCATGTCTGTAATCCTAGCTACTATGGAGGTGGGTTCAATTCTGCAAAAGCAAAAAGTCATGAAGACTCCATCTTGACCAATAAAGATCTGGGCATGGTGGTGCACACCTGTGATCCCCCTGTGTGAAAAGCATAAATAGTAGGAATATGACCTAGGCAAAAAGTGAGACTATTTGAAAAATGACAAAAGCAAAATGGGTTCAAGTGGTAGAACAGCAGTGTAGCTAGATTAAGGCCCTAATTTCACACCCCAGTGCCACAAGGAAGGAAGGAAGGAAGGAAGGAAAGAAGGAAGGAAGAAGGAAGGTAAGAAAGAAAGAGAGAGAGAGAAAGAAAGAAAGAAAGAGAAAGAGAGAGAAAGGGGCTGGGAAGGTGGCTCAGTAGTACAGTGCTTGCCTTGCACGCATGAGGCCCTGGGTTCGATTCCTCAGCACCACATAAGCAGAAAAAAGCCGGAAGTGGGGCTGTGGCTCAAGTGGTAGAGCACTCATCTTGAGCTGAAGGGCTGAGGGACAGCGCCCAGGCCCAGAGTTCAGGCCCCACGACCGGACCCCCCC
>NW_012267228.1:3669080-3676803 GCF_000151885.1 Dipodomys ordii
AAGCGGGACTGCGCCCGGGGAGTGCCCGCCGCCTGTCCCTCACCTCCCGCCCGGCCTCCGCGGACGGGCAGGGAGCCGCGCGCTGCAGGGGGAGGGCAGGGGGAGGGCCGGAGGGGGGAGGAGGGGGGGCAGCAGAGAGCTGCGGGGAGACGAGGAAGCCGTGGGGACCGAGGGGCTGCAGGAGGCAGATGGCGGAGGGGGGAGCGGCGCAAGGAAGGGGGGCCGAGGAGGGGGAGCCTGTGCTGAGGGGGCAGAGAGGGGACAGAGGCCTGGCGCGGCCCGAACTCCGGGGGACCGGGGCCGGGGCCGGGCCTTCACCCGTGGCCGTGGAGGCCGGCTCGCTCTAGCCGGGAAGCCCTCCCGAAGCCCGCAGCCCCGCGCTGCCCGCTTCCCCACCCCCGCCCCGCCCCGCCCCGCCCCGCCCCTGGTGGGGAGGGAGCTGCCCTGGCCTGGCGGTGGGGGGCCTGGGTCGACCCCTGACCCCTTTCCCGAGGGGTGAGGTCAGGACAAGGTCAGAGCCTGGAGTGAGGATGACAGGCAGGGAACCGCGGTTGGGGAAAGGGGGGGTCTTCCCGGCCAGGCTCAGGGCTGGCTTTGGGTGGGACTGGACTTCCCAGGGCTCCAGCCACAGCCCTCTGAGGGCCTGAGCTGTGGTGTTAGGGTAGTTGGTGTTGTCTGTACCCATTAGTAAGTCCGAATGTGTCCTTGCTGTTCACTGTTCAATTTGGAATCATTTATTTTGGTCCCGACCCTTTCTGCTGCTGCTGGATTTGAGCTTCAGTGCAGGTGGAATGACATTCAAATAAAGAAACACTTTGTATCACGCGTGCTGGCTGCTGCCTGAGTCTCGCCCTAGGACCCAAGGGCACTTCTGTCAGTTCAGCTGCATCTTAAGGCCCTACTACTGCGTCCTAATGAAAGTTTATTTTACTGCGGTGTTAAAACAACAACAACAAACAAACAAAACTGGGCGTGATGGTACACACCTGTGATCCAGTACTTGGGAGGCTGAGGCAGGAGGATCTCAAGTTTGAGGCCAGAGGCAATAGCCATAGGGCTAGAACAGGAGCCTCCTGTGTGGTGCGTGGCCAGGTGTGTGGGGTCAGCAGATGGAGGCCTGCTCAGGGAAAGAGCAGGGAGTGACTGAGGACCTGAAGGGCAGGAACACCTTCAGGAAGGACTGAGAGAACACAGGGACCCAGCAAGAGCATGCGACACGGAGACACTCCACAGCCCTCCTCCCTCAACCCCAGGAGCGGCCATCTGAAAAGACAAAGCAGAGGTATACTTTACTGATCTGCTAGGAGTCTCTCAATAAAGTTGATCACCAAGGAAAAAAGGTGGGGGTGTTCCAAATGTTAACAGGCTATGGCCAGCAAGAGTGACAGAAGAGATGACTAAAGAACAAGTTCTGCAGGAGGTAGGAGTCAGCCAGCTCAGGGCACAGAGGTTGGAAGTAAAAGATAAAATAGATGTTCTAGCCAGGTGCAATGGTACATCCATATAGTCCCAGCTCCTCAATAGGCGGAGATAGGAGGAACAAAGTTTGAGACCAACCTAGACAAAGAGCCGCAGACCTTATGTCAAAAATAAGATGGGGGGCTGGGAAGGTGGCTCAGTGGTATAGCACTTGCCTTGCATGCCTGAGGCCCTGGGTTCGATTCCTCAGCACCACATAAGCAAAAAGAAAAAAGCCAGAAGTGGCGCTGTGGCTCAAGTGGTAGAGTGCTAGCCTTGAGCTGAAGAGCTGAGGAACAGCGCCCAGGCCCAGAGTTCAGGCCCCATGACCGGACCCCCCCCCCAAAAAAAATAATAAGATGGGTGCAATGGTCCCTGTAATCCCAGCTACTTGGGAGGCAAAATTAGAAGAGGATTAGAGTCTGAGGCCAGCCTCCATGACAGGTCTTGAGGATGCAGTAACAGGAGGTTGTGGGTATTGGTGTAACCTGAGGAGCAAGGTACAATGGGGAGACTCTGTGGAGCATCACTATGGGATGGGACATGAGAGACTCAGAGCCAGTGACACGGCATGCAGGACAGGCAGGGGCCTGAGGGGAGAAGAGAGGTGTATTCCAGGAAGGCCAGCAAGGAGTGGTGGGGTTTGTCTAAGAAGTGTCTAGGCAGCATGGCAGAGTTGAAGAGAGCTGTGGGGTGGGGAACGGGGGGGGGGGCTGTGTGATGAGGCTAGAGTGCTGGCAGGGCTCCAGGATGCAGAACATTCATTTTGGGAGTTGAGACAGGCTGGAGCAGGAAGCTCATGGAACTCACCAGACTCCAAGTTTGTTTCACGGGGGCTCTGGTTTGAACCTCTCTTCCACTTGGTTTCCTTAGGTAGAGCAGAGGGACATCTTCCTGGCCGTAGGTGCCTGTACACCTCCACCCAGGAGGGCTGGGACACTCACTAGTTGCTGAAGCAGCAGAGCCAGGGGTTCCGCCAGAGTGGGCTGGAGGTAAAGGCCATTGAATCGCTCGACAAAGCATTTACTGAATGTCCACTCTGGTCAGGTACTGCTAAGGCTCTAGGAGTACAAAAATAAACCACACACGGGCTGGGAAGGTGGCTCAGTGGCAGAGCGCTTGCCCTGCATGCATGAGGCCCTGGGTTCGATTCCTCAGCACCACATAAGCAGAAAAAGCCAGAAGTAGTTCTGTGGCTCAAGTGGTAGAGTGCTCGCCTTGAGCTGAAGAGCTGAGGGACAGCGCCCAGGCCCAGAGTTCAGGCCTCATGTCTGACAAAAAAAAACAAAACCAAAACCAAAAAACAAACCACAAATGCACATGATAAATCATCTCAGGCCTAGATCTAGTACCCAGGCAGATCTTTCTTCTTGTTGTTGTTTAAATATAACACAAATATAGAGAACAGTACAAAATAAATGCACAGCTAGATGCTGGTGGCTCACACCTATCACCCTTGCTACTCAGGAGGCAGAGATCTGAGGATCACACTTTGAAGCCAGCCCCAGCAGCAAGTACTGTGAGACCCTTATCTCCAATTAACCACCAAAAAGCTACAAGTGGATCTGTGGTTCAAGTGGTAGAGCAATAGTCTTGAGCTAAAAAGCTCAGGGTTGCCAGGTGCTAGTGGCACACGGCTGTAATCTTAGCTACTCAGGAGACTGAGATCTGAAGATCACAGTTCAAAGCTCACACACTACCACTTGAGCCACAGAGCCACTTCTGGCTTTTTCTGTTTATGTGGTACTGAGGAATCAAATCCAGGGCCTCATGCATTTGAGGCAAGCACTGTACCACTAAGCCACATTCCCAGTCCCCACTTAATTATAAATGACCTTCCTTACATTGTAAAGGAGAACCTTGCCTGCCACTCCAGATGTCCTTTAAGGGCTGCCAATGACGTGCATTAATTCCTAAAGAATTCCACTATATTGATGATTATGGTAATTACTTCTCAACAATTTATGTGACATTTAGAAAACGTCTTACCCCACTTTTTCTGTTTGCATCCTGTTCTTGGGAATTCAAGTAGCGCTGCACAGTGCAGAGCCATGCTGACTTCCCTGTTATAGCATAGCTGAATAAACTTCTCGGGTCTGTATTTCAAGCAAATCAATGATTGGATCTGGTTGATTAATCAGATTCAAGTTGGTGTACTGTACAATCACATTTCAATGACTGCTTCACAGCTTTTGGTTGTTCAAGAGACACATAAATTCTGTTTTTGTGTTGCCAGTAACTGATGATGATAGGTACTTAGACGTTTAACTCATTAGAGGCTGGAAGAGAGTGATGCTCCCATTCTATCATTCTCCATCTATTTCTTCAATAAAGGGAAAAATATTTGCTGGAGTTATCTGGTGGCCTCTATTTATATAGGAAAGGCAAGGTGAATGTTGAAAGGTTTCCCCTCACTTACTACTTTACAAACAGAAAGAGTTGTTTTCCTAACACCCTCCAAAAGTATTAAGCCACACACTACAGACAGATAAGGGATCTCTTGTCAATCATCGAATAATCCAGGAGTTAATATTGACAGAGGGCTTTGGCTAAATCTTTTCTATGTGACCATTCCAATCTCCCTTTCCCCAGCACTGAAAGTCCCAAGGACTCTTCATGAGTTTCATCCCACAGACATGCCACCACTGGCACAATTAGTAAAACTACCTCTGCTTTGTATTACTGTTATTATTATTTTGTCAGCTGTGGGGCCTGAACTCTGGACCTGGGCGCTGTCCCTCAGCTCTTCAGCTCAAGGCTAGTGCTCTACCACTTGAGCCACAGCACCATTTCCAGCTTTTTTTTTTTCCTGCTTATGTGGTGCTGAGGAATCGAACCCAGGGCCTCAGGCATGCAAGGCAAGTGCTCTACCACTGAGCCACCTTCCCAGCCCTCTTTCTTTTCTTTTTCTTTCTTCCTTTCTTCTCTCTCTCTCTCTCTCTTTCTGTTTGTGCTGGTCCTGGGGCTTGAACTCATGAACTTGGGTGCTGTCCCTGAACTTCTTTTGCTCAAGGTTAGCACTTTACCACTTGAGCCACAGCTTCACTTCTGGCTCCCACCCCCAGCCCCAGGTCATTTATTGGAGATGAAAATCTCACCACCTTTCTTGCCTGAATTGGCTTTGAACCACAATCCTTAGCATACATAGTTGCACAATGGAGGGGAGGTAATTTCCATATGTGTGTACAATGTGTCCCAATCAACCTCATCCCCTGAATCATCTCCCTCCTTTTCCCTTCTCCCCTCTTAGAGCAATTTCATCAGGTCTCATTCTATTTTCATCCATGTAAAGGAGTTACTTGGACCCTATTCACCCTCTTGAACCTCCCGCCCACATCCTAACAGAGCCTATTTCACTTTTTTTTTTTTTTTTTGGTTGGCCGTGGGGCTTGAACTCTGGGCCTGGGCGCTGTCCCTCAGCTCTTCAGCTCAAGGAGATTGCTCTACCACTTGAGCTACAGCGCCACTTCCGGTTTTCTGGTGGTTTATTGGAGATAGGAGTCTCACGGTCTCTCCTGCCCGGGCTGGCTTTGAACCGCGATCCTCAGATCTCAGCCTCCTGAGTAGCTAGGATGACAGGCGTGAGCCACCAGCGCCCGGCTCTATTTCACTTTCTTGACATTGTAGTTTATAGCGTGTATTCATTGTCCCTGGGAGTTTCACCACTATTAATTCAGATGTGCATGCATTTAACTCAGGATAACTCCTTTGCTTTCTCTTTCATCTCCTCTTCCCTATTGGTTGAAATGTATTTCAAAATTACCCTCCATCTATTTTTGTGTGTGTGTGTGTGTGTGCCAGTTCTGGGCTTGAACTCAGGGCCTGGGCACTCCCCTTGAACTTCTTTTGCTGAAGGCTAGTACTTCACCACTTGAGTCACAGCACCACTTCTGGTGGTCTTAAACCCAGGGCTTCAGGCATGCTAGCTAGGCAAGTACTCTACCACTAAGCCACATTCCAGCCCTCCATCTATCTTTTTTGTTCAAGGCTGGCACTCGATCACCTGATCCATACCTCTTCTGGTTTTGGGTGGTTAATTGGCTTTGAACTGAGATCCTCAGATCTGAGTAGGAATATAGGTGTGAGCCGCTGTTAGCCAGTGACCTCCATCTATCCCCTGTACCTTCCTCTTACCCTCTGTGTCCCATAGAATCATGTTCCATGTTTACATATGTGTATAGATATAATACTTATGTATAGTAAGCATATATGTGTATATGCCTATGAATATGTATATATTTTATATTTAGTTTTGGCATATTAACCAAACAATTCTATATTTAACTTTTTGACTTTGGCTTATCTTACTCAACATGATGACTCCAGTTCTGTCCATTTCCCTGCAAATGACTTAATTTTTCTTTATGGCTGTGTAACCTTCCATGTGCATATGTACCATATCATCTTCATCCATTCATCTGCTGTTGGGCACCTTGGTTGATTCATTTGGTTATTGTAAACAGCATGGCAATAAACATGAATATGCAAGTATCTTTCTTGTATATTGACTTACATTCCTTTGGCTGTATGCTCAATAGTGGCATGCAAGTTCATAAAATATATTGGGGGATCCTATTCTGATTTTCCATAGTGGTTTTACTAGTTTATATTTCCACCAACAGTATAGTGACTTTTATTCACTGTTAAAGATCTATAGATGTTTATTTTTCCTGTGTACTTCATTTGTTTTATTGATGGGACAAGACCTATAAGGGGAGACCAGCTGGTCCCAAGACTCCAATACATTTTTATCTTGATTCACCTGGAAATCGTGAAGTTCTGGTTTTCTAGCCAGACAAAACTAATTATGAAAGCTATTCTTCTATTCCTTTTTCTTCTGCCTCTTCCTCCTCCTCCTCCTCTTCCTCCTTTTGTTGTTGGTTGTGGGGCTTTAACTCAGGGCCTGGGTGCTGCTATCGCTGAGCTCTTGCCCAAGACTAGCACTTTGAGCCACAGCTCTACTTCCAGTTTTCTTTTTTTTTTTTGTCGGTCGTGGGGCTTGAACTCTGGGCCTGGGCGCTGTCCCTCAGCTCTTCAGTTCAAGGCGAGTGCTCTACCACTTGAGCTACAGCGCCACTTCCGGTTTTCTAGTGGTTTTATTGGAGATAGGAGTCTCACGGTCTCTCCTGCCCGGGCTGGCTTTGAACCTTGATCCTCAGATCTCAGCCTCCTGAGTAGCTAGGATTACAGGCGTGAGCCACCAGCGCCCGGCTACTTCCAGTTTTCTGATGGCTAATTGGAGTTAAGAGTCTCATGGATTTTCCTGACTAGGCTGGCTTTGATCAGCGGCAATTCTCAGATCTCAGCCTCCCTATCTACTGGTCTTGTGGGCTAAGGAGATACACTCTATCACCTTGGGCGGGAAGATCATCACTAGCACATGCAGTATCTATAGCTCATTGGTGGTGGCACCTCTTATTATGATCATCTTCAACAGGCCTTCCAAGAAGCACCAGGAAGAGCCACTGAAGTGGACCAGTGCAGTGAGGAGCCGAAGTGTCACAAACTATCTTACTTTATCAGTGGCACGCTTATGCAGAGGGCATGTCCTCATTACCAGCCTGTCTTCTGTTGCCCTGTGGTGAGTGGTCCTGACTGCACAGATATGCCGAGCATCGATGATGAAGATGTTTGTAAGTCAGAGAACTGAACATCAAAACGGGCAGGGACTTGAGCAGGGACATTTGTGCCTGCGACTGTCCCTGTCCAACATTAGCTTAACAGATTAACATAGCTTAACAAAGCTCAATGGGTTCATAAAGATAATTGATTCCAATTCTTAGGGTACACCTTTTGGCCATAAAATTGTCCATTCGTTGCTGAAATGTGAAATAACAAAATCATCTTAATTTTTCTCAGTGATGCCAATTAAATGCCCTGTTCTGAAACTAAAGGTTTTTCCTAAGTGAGAGCTGTGATACGGTTATAAGAGAGTATCAAGTAGGCTCATGTACATTCTGTATGCCATTTTTTCACTGAGCTAACTATAAATTACTGAAAAGTAGAACCAAAGGTCCAGCTGACTGAAGATTATAAACATTAGATGCACGAGACAATGTATGCAAATCCATGTTTATGTTCTTTACAAGGAAATTAGGACCCTAATAAATCTAGTTCAGTAGAAAAATTTACAAAGAAGCCGGGCGCTGGTGGCTCACGCCTGTAATCCTAGCTACTTAGGAGGCTGAGATCTGAGGATCACGGTTCAAAGCCAGCCCAGGCAGGAAAGACTGTGAGACTCCTATCTCCAATAAACCACCAGAAA